>NW_022900913.1:42240782-42254903 GCF_012274545.1 Fukomys damarensis
TTTCTTTTTTTTTTTTTTTTGGTACCAGAGATTGAACTCGGGTCCTTGTGCTTGCAAGATAGGCCACCGAACCACTGAGCTAAATCCCCCCGGCCCATAATGTATAATCTTTTCAATGATTTGTTATATTTTGTTTGCCTGTTCTTGTTGAGGGTCTTTACATTTATGCTTATTAAAGAAATTGGCCTGCAGTTTTCTTTTTTGTTGTTGTTGTTCATTCCTTGCCTGGTTTTGATATCAGGATAATGGTAGTCTCCAGGAATGACTTTGGCAGTGGTCCTTCCCTTCCAGTTAGCGTTGATCTTCCCTCTCTTATAGGATTCAGCAGTGAATCCATTGGGTCCTGGGCTATACTTAGTTGGTAGATTTTTTTTTTTTATTACTGCCACTAGTTTCATTGCCTGTTACTGACCATTCAGTATTTTTGTATCTTCTTGGTTGTTTTGGTAATTTATATGCCTCTAGAAATTTGTCCATTTCTTCTAGTATCTCCAGTTTATTGGCATTCAGGTTTTTGAAGTAGTTACTGTAATGCTCTGGATTTTTGAAGTTTTTGCAGTGATTTCTGCCTTTTTCATTTAAAATTAGGTTGATACAGGCTTTGTCTTTCCTTCTTTTGGTAAGTTTGCCTAAGAGTTTGTCTATTTTGTTTATCTTTTGAAGAACCATCTCTTCGGATCAAGAATTATTTTTATTATTTCTTTAGTCTCAATTTCATTAATTTCCCCTCTGGTCTTTATGATATCCTTCCTTCTACTAGCTTTGGATTTGGATTGTTCTTGCTTTTCTAAGGGCTTGAGGTGCATCATTGGGCTATTTGGGATTGCTTTGTTTTTCTGATGTGGGCATTCACAGCAAAACACTCCCCTCTTAGAATTGCTTTCGTTGTGTTTCATAGGTTCTCATATATTGTACTGGCATTATAATTTGGTTCTAGGAAATGTTTGACTTCTTTCTTTTTTTTTGTAACCCATTGATTATTCAAGAGTATATTATTGCGGGGAGTGGTGGCACATGCCTGTAATCCTAGCACTTGGGAGGCTGAGGCAGGAGGATCGCTGTGAGTTCGAGACCAGCCTGGGCTACATAGTGAGTTCCAGTTCAGTCTCAACTATGTAGTGAGACCCTATCTCAAAAAACCAAAAAAAAAAAAAGTATATTATTTACTCTCCATGTGCTTACATAATTTCTATAGTTTTTTCTTGCCATTTATTTCTAGTTTCATTGTATGATGATCTGATAATAGACACGGGGAAATTTCTATTCTATTGTATTTATTTAAGCAAGCTTTATGGCCTAGTATGGAGTCTTATTATGAACAGAGTCCTGTGTACTGCTAAGAAAGAACGTGTATCCTTTGTTGTTGAGTTGAATGCTCTTGAGATATCTATTAAGACCATTTGTTCAAAGGTGTGGTGCAACTCTGACATTTCTTTGATTTTTTTTTATCTAGTTGATCTATTTGTGAAGGAGAAGAATTGAGGTTCCCCATTATAACTGTGTTTTTATGTGATCTTTCAAGTACAGTAGTATTTGTTTTATGAAGTTGGGTGCTCTGGTATTTGGTGCTTAGGTATTTACAATTGTTACATCTTCCTGTTGAATTATTCCCTTTACCTGTTTGTAGAGAGCCTCTTTGTCTCTTCTGATAGTTTTGGGTTGAGGTCCACTTTGTCCAAAATTAGGAGAGCTACTCTTGCTTACTTTTGGGCTCTTGTTTGATGAACAGTTGTTTTCCATTTTTTATTTTAATCTATGTACTTCTTAAAATATTAAATATGGTTCTTGTATGCAGCATATAATTGGGGTGTTTTGTTTTGTTTGGTTTCGTTTAGCTTGGGGTGTGTGTGTGTGTGTGTGTGTGAGAGAGAGAGAGAGAGAGAGAGAGACAGAGAGAGAGAGACAAGATCTCACTATGTAGTCCAGCCTGGCCTTGAACTCACTATGTAGGTCAGGCTGGCCTTGAACTCATGGCCATCTTCCTGTCTCAGGCTCCAAGTACTGCAATTACAGGCATGTACCAACATGTCTGGCTAATTTGTTGTTGGTTTTTTTTTTTTTAATCCAATCAGCTTTTTTGTGTCTTTTGATTGCTGAGTCAAGTCAATTTATGTTGAAAAGTATTGACTGATTCTTATCATTTTGTTATTTTTCTGTTACTAATTCCTTGGTTTTTCCCTTTTGTTTGGCTGCTCACTCTGCTGGCTATATTCATTCCTAAAGATTTTTTGAATTCCTGTTGTCATTGTCTTTGTGAAGGATATCTTTTTTTTTTTTTTTTTTTTAATAGGGATCGAACTTGTGCTTGTGAAGCAAGTGCAGGACTACTGAGCTAAATCCCTGGCCCTGACTAGGATATTTTGAAGTATTTGTTACTGTACTGGTTTGGTTATCATTAATTTCTTAAGATGCTCCTTGTCACGGAAGGTCCCAATATTTCCATCAATTTTGCAAAATAATTTTTCAGGATCTATTAATCTGGATTGAAAGTAATTTCTTTTAGAATATGATGAACTTCCCTTCAATCTCTTTGAGCATTTAAAGTTTGTTTGAGAAATTTGCAAAAATTCTAGTAGGTTTACCTTCATGGGCGATTTGTTGTTTTTCTGTAACAGCTTTTGAAGTTCTGTCCTTGTGTTGGACTTCTGGTATTTTTACTATGATATGTCATGGAGAAGTTCTTTTCTGATCATGGCTATTCCGGGTTTTATATGCCTCACTTACCTGTATGTTGAATTATTTTCCCACAATGGAAAGTTTTCTGCCATGATTCTATACATAGATTTTTTATGCCATTCATGCCATCTTCTAATTTTTCTCTAATTCTGGTTTCTCTTAATCTTTGGTCCATCTAGCAATTGTTATATCATTGTCTGATCTCTTATTTTTTAAAGATATCTTTAGGTTACCTGCATTGGTCATGTATTTTAGTTCTGACATGTTCTCTTCACACAAGCCACTTCTGCTGTCCATACTTTCAGTAGAATTTCTTTCTCTTGGATTTCTGTTAGGCACTCTTTCATGAATTCTATTATATATAAATGGAAAGAGAGGGAGGGAGGGGAGAGAGAGAGAGAGAAAGAGAAAATCCATGAAAAAAATTCTATGCACTTCAGGAAAAGAAAAACTTGTATAAATATTTTAATGCATACCAGACATTGACTCCTGGTAAATTAACTGATTTGTCTACATGCACATTAGGATTTTCATGATGTCTCAATAAATTTAGTATTAAAATATTATATATTTATAACAAAATATTATTAAAATAATATATGCTAGATGGAAGGAGGAAGAGAGGGAAGATAAAGGAATAGGAAAGAGAAGAAGAAAGAAGAAAAAAGGGGAAGGAAAAAAGAAAAAAAAACTTCACACTGTTGCAAAAACACACAATCCAAGCATTCTTACAGTCCCATTTGTATTGCAGTGTAGTAAGTTCTCCCCCGTGCCCACGTTCACACATAAGGAATCTTGGACCTGTGGGGGGAAAAGAAGGTCTGGATGGATTTCTAGGTCTGGTTCTTTCCCACTCCTTTGCTGTCTTTGAAATTTGAGCAACACTTCATTTCTCACATCTTGTCAGTATAAGTCAGAAGATCCTGTGTGTCACTGTGTCCTCGCCCTTCTTAATCCAGTGTGCTGCTTGTTACTGCAGGTCTCCAAGCTGGTTCCCCACTATGATTTGCCCAGTCGCTTGCCTGTGAGCAAGGAGGCTTACTGATTCCAATGGCTGAGTCTGTCTCTCTGCCAGCCACTATGAGCATAGAAAACTGTAGGCCTTTTTGCCTCTAGCCCAAGATCTGACCACTTAATTTGAGAAGCAAAGGGTGCGGTGTGATTGCCCCAGCATCCAGTTCTGCCAGAGCCCTCTGAATCCCACTCCATTCTCCCTTGACAAGCTCTCTACCAATCACACTGTCAGATTCCCTCCAGGATGCCACTCTTCTGCACCCAGCTGCTCCAGGCAGGAAGTGGTGGGCCCTCCCATGATGGCACCTGGCAGTGGGCTGTTGGCAATGATTAGGTTGTCTTGAAGGCACAGAACTCCTTGTGTTTGGGGAAAGAGTGAGCATGTGCCTCTTCCTGAAGCAGTCCGGTCACTTCTCTCCTCAGCATTTCATGGCTCAGACACTGCCTGCTCACACAGCCTCCTGGCCATGATTTTCTCAGTGCTCAGATCTTGCTCCCCAGTCAGGATCATGCAGTTATTTTCAGCTTTCCCAAGAGCCTGTTGGTGCTTTCCCATACATACACTGCTTACTGGCTTTTAGTTTCTCTGATGCCATGGTTTGCGTTACTTGCTGTGCTCCTATTTCTAGTGGAAAAGGCTAGGAGCCTAGTTCAGTGGCCTGAACTGTAGGCTTCCTCTCCCTCACGGTGCCAGATTCTCTCCCAAGATGATGCATATACTCCCAAGACCTGGAGCATAAGGTGTGCTGTGGTCTAGGAATGGTCTGGTTTCCCTTTCTAAAGGTTACTGACACTGGATATGTATCTAGTGAGTTTCCCCTTGCTTTCCCTTAATTGGCTTTCTCTGTTGCCCATGGCTCAGTGTACCTGAATTCCTCCCGTGCACATATTAGAGCCTCCCTTACTGCTGCCACCTAATCAGCCACGATGGAACCTAAGAGTTAATAATAAACAATGCTGGAGGAAGATATAGTCTTTATAGCATTTCACTGAGTTGCTAGCAAACTACTGAACTGTACTTTAAAGATGAATATTTAAATCTTGAGGGTGAAGGGAGGGCAGGGACAAGGGGAAAAAATGAGAACCAAGACCTGTCATGTAAAGATGCAAGATCCCAATAGTGAATGTAACTGTACTGTATACCTAAAATGTACCAATAAACTCAATTAAAAAAAAAAAAACTTGAGCAATTCACTCAATAACTTTTGTGTCTGTATGTCTTTGCATGTTTAACAGTTAGGTTTTCTGAGCCATATACTCTGAGACATAATGTCATTAGAACTTAGAAGGTATATATGTAGCCATGTCCTGTTATGTCCCCATAAAAGTTTTAATTCCAATTAATTTTAAGTAATGTTTCTTTCAGAATATGAAATACAAATTAAAGAATGTTAAACTGTAATCTCTTTAAAAGGATTTAAATAATTCCAATTTTGGAGACCCACAGAAATTTTTAAAAAATGTTTTCAGAAGAGATGGTTGGTTATATAACTTACTGCTTTTTGATCTACTGAAATGACAAAGAACAGATTTACTGTATATACTGTACCTGTATAGGGAAGATAGCAATTTCCTCATGGAAATTGAACATATATACTGAAATATAAGGAATCTAAAAGAGGAAGTTACAACTTTAAAATCTATGTTGGTTATATTAAAAATATGAGTTTGTATTTAATACTTTTTATATATTTTTCACTTTCAGCCCACTTCGATGTGTTGTTCTTGTTGCACTGAGGGACATCAAGCAAGGAGAAGAGCTCTTTTCAAACTACTATACAATTGTCAGCTAACTTGGTGAATTAGAAATTAGGTTTTCTACTTAGCTACCACAATGAGTTAACTCTAAATGTTCTTTGTTAATCATTCTGAGTTCCAACTGCAGAGTATTTTGAAACTTAACTAAGAATTGTTGTATTGATTATTAGTTATGTTCCAATTTCATGGTAAAAGTGACTTCATTAAAATTTCAAAATTTGTAAAGCAATTATAATTTAGTTGGTTTTCACCTTCACAATAGCTTATTAAAACTACTTGCACTCTAATTTCAATTTATTTTGTATACTGTGATAATTTAACTTTTAGGCTAGCACCAGCAATTCTTATAATGTTGACGTGTACAAACTTCTGTAAAGACTTTTTTCACAGAATAAAAAAATACCAAAGTGTTGTCATGAGTAAAGTGATGTGTTTATATACAACTTAAAGATTGTTCCACCAGGATAAGGGCAAAACTTGAGAGCATTATCCTCTTTACTCATTGAACATCCTTCCTCCCTTCCAAAAAAAGGTTTAAAGGGTATAAGAAAGATTATTTTAGTATAGGAATGCAATTAAAGGATAGTGTTGATGGGAGGAATAGCTAATCTCTGTTTTTGTGTTGGAGACTTTCATTAGACATGCTCCTAGCCTCTCTATACACTGGAAAAGTGACTTTCTAGGGGTAATTTTAGAGAACTAGGCACTCACTGCCCAAATCCTTCCAGCTTTCCCTGTTACCCCTACTTGCTAGCAAAAAGAATGTTCCCTGGACCACGCAGGGAGAAACTTGCAGCCAGCCTAGCTAGTGAGGGAATGGGTTTAGTCCAAAGGTGGAGCATTAGCAAGCCAGGTCAGCTGAAGCTCTTGACACCTGCCCTGGAGTTGTATTAGTTATTTATCTCAGTCTCCCTGACTTGCTCCAACTCTCAGTTCCAAACATGAATAGGAAGGAGGGTGTTATCCTTGGAAGCAGCATAATAGCAGCAGCGTCAGATTCTGACCACCTTTACTGCTATGCCATTTTACCTTGTTTATTGTCAACAGCTTCCTGAGTGGCTTGTCTGCTTCACTCCTGCCCTCCAAAATAGCCCAAGTGATTATTTTAAATCAAAGTCAGATGGTAGCCCCCTGTTCAGAACCCTATTGTGAAATACTCAAGTCCTTCACATACATGATCTAGCTATTGTCCCAGATAGAAACTTCTACTCTCCCTCTTGCTCATTCCATCCCAGCATGCCTGCCTCAGGAAACTCATTCTCTGCCTGCAGAAGCCCTCTCCCAGATATCTACATAGCTTTGTGTCACCACCTCACTGAGGCTTGCCTAACATATCAAAATTTACAGTCTACTCCCACCAATACTACCTCTGTATCTTTCTCTACAGCAAGTAAGACCAGAAGGTTTACATTATAGTAAATATACAGTTAGTAAGTTAGAGGAGTACAAACAGGAAACTCAAATAGGAAGTCATTTTGTCAGTGATATCAATGAAGTCACTGGAAACTCTTCTGCCTCCACCAAGCGTGTTTGCCTTAAATCCTATAGTACTATTAGTTTTCACATGACATTTGACAGCATTCTTGGCTGTATTCAAATTACCTGTGGTGCTTCTGTGCACGTGGCCATCCCAGATCCCTCATGCTAAGCCCCTTTACTGAGAATGAAGGGGATGTAGTTCCAGACAAAAATAACCAAGGCAAAGAGATGATCCTTTAATTTTCGTCCCTTTCTTGGCATTTTACAAAATCTGGATACAGGTGCAGACTGATAACTGTAAGTTAAAAATGGAACCAGAGAGCTCTAGAAAAAGCAAATAAAATATGGGACAAAAGTATTAAGCTCAGTATGATTTGTAGTTTGAAATAAGATGACTAGTTGATGAATGTATTAATAGTACATATAAATACTATCATCTGTCAAATCATAGTATCTAATCAAATTTCAGATACCTACTATGTCTTCCTAAAAGACACAATTGCCATAGTGTTTGAGACATAACAGACATTCAATAAATGTTTCCTGAACTAAACCTCACTTTGGGATGGTTAGAATTTATTACAGATGGGAAACTATCATAGATGATTTAAGCAAACCAAATCATATTACATCTAAAACCAACTTAAACTGATACAAAATCTACTCATTTGGTATATAGCTGATTCGTTCAAGTTTTGGCAAATATTCACACAAACCAAGAAAAAAAGATTTCCAGATTTTTATTTCTGGAACTGTACACCAGGTATTAAAATACAACAAATACAAAATAATGCTAAAAAAAATCAGTGTTTATGTACAAATATTAAAATCAATGCAACACAGCAACTTCCTCTTGAATACCGGATACTAAAACTTGTTCTGATTGTCACTAATTTATTTCATACTCACAGGGTACTTATTTCAAACTGGGACAACTGGAATCACTGGTCATCTAAGAGTAATATTAATATCTACCATATTTAACAATAAAACTAATAGGTTCCTCCTTTTAGTGAAAAAATTAGGAACTTTTTTAAAAAAACATAGTAATGTCATTATTTTTACAAATTATTTCAATTTCCATTTGTAGACAATGTGCTTTGAAACTCTGGGCAAACAATCTCCTTGGTGGTCAGGTTTATTTGTTAGTTTACATTCAAAGTTGAAATATTTACTAGAGACTTTGGTTAAATTAAATAGTATCACTATGCTCTATTAGATCGATGTTCTTCAATATTTATGCCCCTCAATTTTAAAAATTAAAAGAAAATGATTGCACAATTCTTTGACTTAATTGTATAGACTTTAGTTTGTTTTTTAACAGTATTCTACATCCTTCAAGTAAATTCAGCAGTTGACCATGACAAGAGGAAAACTAAACATTTAAAAAGCTACCAGGAAAAAGATGAAATACAACTAACGAAAGTATTGCTATAATCACAGCACCAGTTACACTTCTAAATGAATCCACTGTCCTCTTCAAATTCCCTGTACATAAAAGATTTATCAGCCAACACTGTAATTTCTCACCATGAATTTTTGGTTTGTTCATATGAAAATAATGCAGCAAAGGAAAAAAAAAGAATTTATCACAGTTTGTTATAAGAATTGTGCTTAATACTTAATAATAAAGGCATTATTTTCTTCATATGATTGCAAATCAGATATTTTCATGTTTTCAAATGCAATTCTTTTAATAAACAGTAACAAATTCTGTTAAAATGTTTAAACAGAAAAAAACCCAGTAAATCCAGCTTTTAAAAGAAAATTCAATAAATAGCTATTTTACATGGACAAAGTCATAGTGGTACAATTTATGAATGTCACATTAAGCATGCACAAAAATGGTATTATACATAGCAGAAGTAGTCAGAAAATATTGAATTAGGTCTAAAAAGATATGAAGGATTTACACATATATATACAAAAATCTTGCAAATTATTGCCTCATTTTAACAAGGAATTAAAAGTAAACGTTACCAGCTAGTTAGCACTCTCTAAGAGGCTAAAATCAGATCGGCATTAAAAATCTATTAAACTAGCTGGAATTTATTTTTCTCTCATATCATCTTCTGGATTTTGGTCAAAAATCTTTTAAATAACTAAAGTGTCCATTCAACTTGCTGATAATCAAAACTTTAGATAAGAAACACTGTTTCCATCTTATATCAAGATCCCAGCAATGCATAGATAAACTGAATATATTACTGCATCAGCTAATGAGAATGGGCATGTTTATTTAAGTGCAACTGGTATTAGCATTCAGTCATCTTTGAGTAAATTATTTATACAGACCAGCCACTGTAAACCTGGAGTGAAAATTAAAGTTCTAACAATGGAAGATTATGGCCAGTATCTTACTAAATTATAAAAAGCATACTGATTTTTAACAAAAGATAAAAGGGTCAAAGTTTAGCACAACAACACAGCAATAAGAAGCTGACAACTTGGATAAAAAGAAAGCAACAAAGAGCCCAGGCTACCAATATATACTGTGTGCATACAGGAATGCTAGACTTTAGATGTATAAATTAGAGACTGATTTTAAGTTATTAATTTAACTACTTTTGTCCACTGTGCTAAACTAAATTTTATAGTAAATGTGCTACTGCGTAAACACTTCAAAGCACTCTTCATCAAAATGCTGCAAAGAAAAACGAGAATACATACCATCCAAAACTAAGGATGTCATTGCAGTTCACAGTTTGTATAATAAATACCCTCCCTTTCAATCACTAAGACCACTACATCCTATCTACTCATCAGCACAACCTTGAAGCAACTTACACTTACAAATACTAGCATTGCGGCCAAACATTTAAGTTTTTTGCAAAGCAACACAACTAGAAAAAAATCAAACAATTAAGATGGTGCAAAAAAAGTAATTGTTTTAACTGTACTATAAAAGCAAAGCTTATCACCTAATACTGTATTACATACTGTTTGATTCACCTTATAACTTATAAGATGCATGTCCTTAGGGCAAAAATGACCAAAGTTTATGACCATGGCTTCTCATTCACAACGTTTGAAATAAAAAATAAAAGTTTGAGATGCATCTGAACGTCTTTTTAAAACTTAAAAGTGGTAACGTACCATTCTATTTCAGACAGGAACTCATTTTTCTTGCCAACTGTTCAAGCTAAACAAAATAGCTTAAATATACTTCAAGGTTCTACTGCATTATGCATAAAATCTAGAAGTCTCTCTAAATATTAACACCTTGAACTGCAGTGCTACAAACTTAAGAGGTGTCCCAAAATGTAAACCATTGAGTGGTAACATCCCAGGATTTGTAGACAGTGCTTCCACAAGTCAATTGCCTCAGGATAAACTAAACTATCAGTGACCATTATGATTAAGATTACAATCTTGATATTAATGGACAAAACTCCATATGAATATCACATCTTCAAATATCAATTTTTTTTTAGCCAATAAATGAGATTACAAAGAAATATCCTGGCAGTAAATAACCAATTCTGCATAAGGTAGCCCTGGTCTAAAATTTTGAAACAGGATCCAAGCAAAAATCTTCATAATTTGCACACAGTTTTTCGCGCTGGCTTCCATAAAGATGGACTTGCTGTTTTGTAAACTGAAGTGCTCTAGGTGAATAACATGAGAGAAGTTTCCACTTTAAAAAAATCCTTGCATGTTTGTGCAGTTTAAAGAAACCTACCCCTGCTTTTATTAATAAAGAAATTAAAACCAAAAAAATGCTACATTGAGCAGGGACTGGGATCGGTACCTGTAAACATCGTTATTCCACTGCATCCATTTCGGCAAAAGGAATTTACATGAAAAGAAGCCATACCATTCAGTTCAGAACATCTGTGCTGGTTTTGAGCTGGTGGCCTCTGTCTACAGGTTTTAAAATTGGGTATGAGGACAGTGGGAACCAAAATAATAGAAAAAAGAAGGGAATGGGGAAAAGGTACAAGGGGATGAGGAAGAGAGAAGCAGAGCTTAAAGCTGCACCACAGAGAGTTCAATCTTAGTTCCCAACTCTGCTGATCATAGTTCATTTCCACATTTATGGATCAAAAAATGAAAATACTCTTGATAAATCAAGATATAGTTCTATACATACAGACATCACTGATGTCATAGTGAAAAAGGTTCAAACTTCCAGTGAAAGACTATGCAAACCTGATAGCTCCCCTCAAGTTTACTTCTACTGCACACCCAGTCTCTGGCTCCTCATGTCACTCGGAGTGAAGGGCAGCGTGCTGATGAAGAGTATGGGCACTGATGAAACCATTAGTCTCGTTGGCAGACAGACTGCCAAAGTCAGCCACAGAGACAGCCATTTTGGCACTGGTGATATGATGTGTGTGATTTTCAAAGTCCACACCCAAATTATTTACAGAAACTTCATTCATAAAGGATTCAGGGACAGCAATGCCCATTTTCAATCTCTTTGCTGGTCTTTCTGATTCTTCACTGCATATGTTCATAGGATCTATCTCTGAGTGATAAAATCCAGTCTCAAATAAGTTAAAACAATCATTTTCCCCATTGCTGGGCAGGGTGAGTAACTCTTCCGTTACAACAGGCACATGATTAACTTGTCCACGGGGTGCGCTGCCTAGCGGAGGAAAGCCATCATCCAAACAATTCACATCTGTGGGGTTGCAGACGGTTGCTACACTATTAGTCAAAGCTAAAAAGAAACAGAAAATGGTTAAGTAATGGTCTTTGATTTAAAACAAATCAGACACAATTTTACACCATGCTTTATTAAACAACACAAAAAGGTTTTCATTTTACCTGTTAGGTCACTGGCAGTGAACGAATTAAGAATATTCAGCTGTTGATCAGGAATAGGCTCAGTCCTATTAGAAGTTAAGGCTGAAGAATTTACTGTCCCACCCAGAGCTTCTGTTTCATCTACCAGTCGATCCATATAGTCCCTGAAAAGCACACATCAATAATTTTATGACTCTATTTCACTGGTTAAAAAAAAAACCACTGCAGTCAAACCCATAGTACTTACGTAACTCCAGGGTGATGGTTGTATCGTTTCTTTCCAAATCTTGTCTGTTGAGCAAAGTAATCATAACGTTCAGATTTTTTCCACATATAGTAGAATGCTACACATTCAGCAACTGTTCTAGTTCTCACCTAATGAAAAAGGTAATTTTAAAAAACAAATCAATACACCTGATTTTTTAGCAATTCTTTTCTCCATGACACTGAAGCTTTAATCCATCTTATTTTTCTGTTCTCCCAATTACAAAATTCCAAACACCCTTTTTAAAAGAAACATTTTGACTTGATAATGAGGCAGTTTCAAAAGTCCAAGGTTAAATAAATTACAGTATTTAGTTTATAAAACTAATATGTTTCTAGAAATTATCTCACATTTACTAGAAATCTTCCAACTACTTTTCTTCATTAAATTCTCACTATGATTCTGACTATAGAAGGGATTATTTTTGGTTTTTTATTGTTGTTGTTTGTTTTTGGTACTGGGGATCGAACTTGGGACCTTGTGCTTATAAAGGAGGCAGAACCACTGAGCTAAATCCCCGGGCCCTTGTTTTTGTTTTTCTGAGACAGGGTCTCGCTACGTACTTCAGGCTGGCCTCAAACTTGTGATCTTCCTACCTCAGTCTCATCAGGGAAGGGATCACAGGCATATAACTGTGCCCAGTTAGAAAGGATTGTTAGCCTTGGATTAACCAAACCATAACAGGTCCATGAATGGTTTTCACTGGGATCTATTAATTCTTAAAATTATAAGCAAGTGCACTTTTCTAGGAGAAGAAACACCCAATTGTCATAGAGTTCCACTATCCAAAGGAGACAATGACCCTATGGCAAAAGGATCAGCAACCTACAGCATCCATATTTAAGATGATTCGCTAGCTAAAGATGACTTTTCCCGCCAACATTTGGTTCTTATCTCAAAAAGATTTCGGTAATAACAGTAATGATTAACATCACAAACTTGCCTCCACATTCAAACTAGAGCTGCTCTGTTATGTGCAGCCACAGGCATGTGTTCAAACATATGGGAAAATTCTTTATCTTTAGTTCTTTCCCGCTTAATCAGTACTTAATAAGGAAGTTTTAGAATCATATCCTGCCCTAAGAGAACTGTGATGTCAGATCACTAATAGAGGGCCAAGTTTTAATCTAAGAGCTCCAGTCCACAGAGCTGCCCCAAAACATTAACAGTGAGTCACCACAGACAGTGCAGGTTGTCTAACTCACTGCTGTAGCCCCAGTGCCTACAATGTCTGGTGAGTGGAAGGTGTCACTGTCACTGTCACTGTCCCTGGGGTGAATGGATGGAGTAACTTCCCATCACAGCAGAACTAATGGTTTCGATATAAAGGAGCACTACATTAAATACCACATCTATCTTTGAGAAAACTTTAGGTTTTATTGCACATAAAAGCATGACATTTTCAACATCATAATGGAAGGTTAATGCAATAAGACAAGAAAAAGAAAAGGTACACAGAATACAAAGAAAAAAACACTTTATTGTTCACAAGTGACATAATAATCTACATTGGAGATCCCAAAGAATCAACAACGACACTACTCCTGAACAAACAATTATAGCAAGGATGCAGGATTCAAGATTAATAATGCATAGTCAACTGCTACATACTAGTAATGAACTGAAATGTAAAATAAAAAACATAATGCCACCTATATTAGCACCCCCCAAAATTAAATACTTGTATATGAATCTAACAAAATAGAGGCAAGATCTATAATGAAGAAAACTACTAAACTCTTATTAAAGAAACTGAAGCATTAAATGGAGAGATAAGTCCATTTTCATAGGTAGAAAGGCTGATTAACGTCAAAATGTCATTGCTTCCTTGATTTGTACATTTAGTGCAATACTAATAAAAATTCCAGTAAGTTATTTTGTGTATACTGGCAAACCAATTCTATATAGAAAGTCAAAAACCTAGGACAGCAAATGCAATATTGAAAGGGAAAAGTCAAAAGACACATCTATAAAAGCTACAGTAATCAAGACAACATGTTATTAGGGAAAAAACAGATTAACAGGACAGGAGAGAGAAAGAAAGCCCTACAAAAACACATTCAACTGATCTTTGGCAAGGAGTAAAGGCATTCTGAAGGAAGGAGTCTCTTCCACAAATGCTACAAGAGCAAGTGGACATCTATTTGCAAAAAAAAAAAAAAAAAAAAAAAAAAAAA
>NW_022900913.1:42255099-42272506 GCF_012274545.1 Fukomys damarensis
AAAAAAAAAAAAAAAAAAAAAAAATGAATCTAGACAGGCCTTATAAATTTCGGGGGGAGGTACCTGGGATCAAATGCGGGCCCTTGTGCTTGTGAGGCAGTAGGCGGAACCACTGAGCCAAATCCCTAGCCCCAGGCCTTATAACTTTAATGTGGAGTAGTTTTAAGTTTAGTTTTAGTTTAAGTTTTAAAATATAGCAGAAGAATACAATTCTCATGTATGGCCTGCTCCCACATGCAGTTTCCCCCACTATCAATATCCCACATCAGAACAGTTATTTATTACAACTGATGTACCTATATTGAAAGACCACTGCCAACTATGGACCCAAAGTCCATAGTTTATATTAAGGTTGGATTTTGGCAACATATACATACAACTACAGTGTAATACTGTATAGCTTAAACTCCCTTAAAACCCTCTATACTGCCCCTACTCATCCCTTCCTCCTGCCTAACCTCTAGTAGCTAGTGATTTATTTACAGTACTACCTCTGTAGTGTTGCCTTCTTCACAATGTTGTATTGTTGGAATTTTGCAGTACGTAACATTTTCAGATTAGCTTCTTCACTTAATAATAGATATTTAAGATTTCTCATTGTTTTCATGGTTTGACAGCTCGTTCTTTTTTAGTGCTAAGTAGTAATTCCGCTGTCTGGATGTGCCATAGTTTATCCATTCACCTCAAAAGAGATATTAGTTCAAGTTTTGGAAATTACAGTTAAAGCTATTCTAAATATCTGTGTGCAGATTTTGTATGGGCATTCAACCTATTTGGGTAAATACAAAGAAGCAGATTGCTAAACCAGTTGGTTGGGATTATGATTAGCTTATAAGAAACTACCAATCTTTCAAAATGGTTTCATCATTTTGTATTGCCACCACCAATGAATCTGTTTTGCTCCATATCCTCCCCAGCATTTTACACTGTCAGGATGTGTGTGTATGTGCATGTGTGTGTGTGTTGCTTTGAGTAACAATGTTCTTTTTTTTTTCAGCAACTGTAGTTCTCAGTGCTGACTAGAAAAATTTTTGAGGCCACAAACCTATGAATAGCTAAGAAGGAAGCAAAAATCATGAAAAATTAAGAAATCTGAAAAATGTACTAAATCTATTTTTTTGGTGAGCAAAATATCTTAACTGTTTCTTTCAAAACATATGTGAATACTCTATCAACCATCCATGAGCAGGAAATTCCTATCATGTTTAGAGGAGTATGAGAAATGTTAATGGTACCTAACATTTACAAATTGTTGCTTTTATTCCTATTCAAATGATTTCTAAATTAGTTGCTTATTCACTGTAATTCATAAGTAATTTTTCAGTAATCTATGTAACTTACCTTATTTTTCTGTATAAGATGAAAATCTTTCCCATAAAGCATGAGTGCATGTTCAAAACTTCGGCATTCTTCTTCTGTCCACGCAGTCATTCCTTCTAAAAAATTTTTTTAATGAAATTAATTGGCCTCAAAACTCTTTTATGTGAATCACTAGCTTATTTTCAGTACATTTTCCCTGTAAAAGGCCATAAACTCACTCTTAACAACTCTCATATGTACACATACACATAAATACACACTATATACAAAAAGTTCATAGAAGATGTGAAGATTACTGAAAGTATGCTTAGTACTAAAATACAGAGTCCACCAAAAACATATATACACACATAAGGAAAAGAAAAACAGTATAATGCTTTTAAACAGATGCTGTTACCCTCATATGGGGGACCCTGGAGGATGTCATGTATCTCAGAAAACCCACTACACTCCTGGCCCTTAGAGAAGAAACTGAAAAAAACATGTGCAACAATCTCAATGTCCAAGGTCACCCAAGCAGCAGTTTGTCATATTAATAAATGTCTGAAAGCTACTGACCATTACTTTGAGCATCTCTTGTAATTGCAGAGGACAAAGTAACTTGTATGAATCTCATGATGTCTTGATACATTTAGTATTAAAATATTTATACGAATTTTTCTGAAGTGCTTACACATTTTTTTTTGGTGGATTCCATAGAATAAAAAAAAGTAAACAATTTTTTCCTTGGCATTACAAGATTAAGAATTTAATGATTTCTTAAAACAATTTCTGCTTATTTTCTAATTTTTTTCAACAATGAGCATACAATGTTTTTAAATTAGAGAAAAAAGAGCTATTTTCATTATGGTATGAAAAAAGCTTTATTTTTGCCTTACATCATCACCACCATAAATTCTTTACAGACCATAAAGTATAATTAACACATATTTAATGTTAGTGGGTGACTACTATAAAAGGAATAAAAGTCTATACTCTCAAAATATTAAAGCCCATTAAACTTCCCAGCAACTAAAAATCTAGTTGAAGAAACCTGGAAGGTTTTTTCAAAGACTAGATTTATTTCTGAATCCTATCATTCAGTGATACAGGGGCCTTATTCTCAAAGTGATTAACAGTAATCTACAATTAAATTGTAATCTATCATTAAATTAAATTTAATCTACAAATAATCTGAAATATAGAAAAAACAGTAGTTTTTAAAGTTTGACTGCTTAAAATAATGTCAAAGCAGCATCTTTAAAAAAGGTATTGCTGCAACAGACTATCTCAGCTTATACATTTTAATGTACTACTTTCAGCTTCTGTATTTTCCCAAGCCACTTACAGAATACTAGTAAGAATTATTTCACCTCTATGTATACTTAATAAAAGCTGTTATAAGCAATCTATATATGACAAAAATACTAAAAGTTGACTATTTTCCTTGACATGCATAAAAGAATCTTAACACTGTAAAAGTCATGTTATATGTTTACTAAAAAATATATTTCTCACTATAAATTAAATGGATTATTTACGTTTTTTTTAAATCCTCACACTTTGCCATTTCCTGTATGCTTTTTTAAAAAAGAAGAAATATTCTTTTTCAATGAAACCATACAATCATTCTTTTTATTAACTTTGAATATACTGTCATCTGTAGGGTCTGCTTTGTTCTGTAACTTTCTTCAAGAAAGTGGCGGTAACGGGGCAACTAATTTATATTTGAACAATTTCTGGTATGTCTAAAAATAGAGGACAAGAAAAAAAATGTTTGCTAAGAAGATGAAGATTTTTATAAAAATATTAAAGAACTGCTCTATCCCTCACAGTACTGTTTATTCTGATCCCAAGTGACATCCTGTCATCTCTCTCTTTCAAATCCAAATGTTTCTCACCTTGAGATGCCTTTCCATTGCAGCAGTACCTTTCGATTGCTTCCTTTATATTGTGGTTACACTTGAGAAGCTCATATAATGCCTAGGAGAAAAGGGAAAAATATTCAATAAAAATTACCAACACTTAATATCTAAAAGTATTTTAAGAAACCAGCATAAGAGTGTTGATCAATACTGCCTGAAATGCTACTAATTTCTTGACACTGGAAGATATGTTCACTCTGACACTGAATCTATATAACTATTTTGCAAATTGACACTGGTACCTTGTGAATTCATTCATTCTGACTCTGCTTCTCAGAAGTTATCTGTAATAATCATTCTTGACTTTTTTTTTCCCCTCAAGTACTGGGCTATTCCCCAATTTTAAATTTGTTTCTAATTAGAAAGAATTAGAAATGTGTGTCTGTCTCTTCATGTCATTTCCTCCCTGTCCTTTAATAAAAAAGAAAAGCAGCAGGCCTATTATAATAAAAGAACTCAATGTCATAGACTAGGGTTTATGATGAACTCAGTTATTTCAATCTATGTGAACTATCATTTATTTCAGTTAGTCTTTCTTCCTTTATAAATCTATTTGGAATTATACTAGACAAAGTTCAATTGAAAGCTAAATAACAGCATTCTTAAGTGTCAAAAAGGTGAGGATGGCTCAACATTAGAAAAACCTTTTAATACATCAAGATTCCATTTAGAAATGATCATTTCAACAGCTGCTAAAAAAGCACCCAATCACTAAATGAATATTCATTTCTAATAAAAAACAAAATAACAGTTATAAATAGATACTGATTTACTGTATCCAATAGTATTCATGATTAAGAGAAGGGAATTATTATTCTTCATGTTAAAACCTTACATGTGTTACTTCCATCAAAAGGAGGCCCCAAATCATTACTACTACTACCCCTACTCAAGATACAAGAACAAGAGAGAAAAATGACATTAAGGGAAGAAAAAAGTATAATTTAATATTGACAATGAAACTAGAAAACCACCCCATAAATGTATATAATTATGACTTGTCAATTATTAATTTTAAAAAATTAGGAAACCTAAGAGAAACAACTGAAAAAAATCAAAATAAGTTTCAATAGGTTAAGATACAGAAAATTTTAAAAAATGGCTATTACTGTATCAACAATATAGATTATACTAGAGAGCTTGCTTACAACAGCATTATATACATGTACACACTTAAAAAAAGATAATGAAGAATTTAACTACTGATGGATCTGATGTTCAAAAAATAAAAAAATATTTTAATGATTAAAAAAGTCAAACTGAATGAGAGAATGTTCTTGGAATGAAAAGATTAATGTCTTAATGGTATAAATTCTTCCCAAATCAAACTATAGACTTAATAAAGTATCGGTACAAAATGCCAAAGGGGTATTTTTTGATAGCTAAAAGCTTCTCTGAAGTTGAGCTAGTATGACTTCCTTGTATTACTTGGAAATTCACGTTTGAGTCTGCTCATTTCCAGGTACTAATTAGTCAGGAACACCCAGGCTGAGTATTTGAGTTTTAAAAGTTACAGAAAAGAAGAAAAATGATGTCAGAGGAGTAAAACAAATGGTAATCAAAAAACCCTTAGGAATAAATACTCCCACCTTCCCATCTCACATGTCATCATGAGAGTTTCTGCATCTATCTACAGGTATACAGGGCTAAGCAAGTGCTCCTAAGTCAAATTTACAGTCTAAAGATACTTTTAATCAGCTCCTGGATAAAATTTAAGAATAATTCAAAGAGTATCTCTATCATGAAATCTGAAAGACCAACTAAAGAGAATGTTTAAATAAAAGATATTAAAAGTACAAGACAGCATATGAGGTATAACAAAAAATGGTGTTTCATTTTTTTTAAATGAATTATAAAGACAGATTGACATTAATCCTCAATATCCCCCCCCCACACACATATACACACACTTTGAACACACTTATCCCATTATTTTTGCCACTTCCTGAAGGAGTTCTGGAAGCCTTCTTTTGTAAATGTCTTTTGTTGTGCTGTATGGCTGCCTTGATGTCTTGAATCAACTAAAAGCATTTACCTTTCATGGTCATTTTGACTTTTAGGAAGAACTAGAAGTCCCTTGGTGCTAGATCTGTTGAATGAGGTGGATGAAAAGATACAATATTTTTATGAGCCTTACTTTCCACTGCACGGTGTTAAGGCTTGAATGTAGATAACTCCCCAAAGCCTTGTGCTCATAATTGGGATTTTTCTAAGCTGGCCAAATCTAGAGAGTATGTGATGCTGACACTAAGGGTGTCCCACACTGGGTGTGGGTAGCACCACCCAAAAGGCAGGTAGCCTGGAAGGGAAAAAACGGACAGAAAGAAGGCAAGTCTGCTGCTGTTTCTGCTGCTTGCTGCTGCTGCTATATTGCTTTGCTGCCTTCTGCCTGCCAAGAACATTTTCTCCTCTCTGATGCCCCTCTGCCATGCCATCCTGTCTTAGAGCCAGCCAACTATAAACTGAAACTTGTGCGAACTGTAAGCCAAAATAAAACTTTCTTCCTGTAACTTTGGGTGTCTAGCACTTTGTCTCAGCAATGAGAAAAGTGGTTAAGACAGATTTTGGTACCAGGAGTGGACATACAATGCTTCTACCAAAACTATTACCTGTGGACTCACAGAATGCCTTGTCCAACATCACGGAATTCTATACAGCACTGCCTCTGACCAAGGAACACATTTTAGGCCAAAGAAGTGAGGCAATGAAATGCTCATGGAATTTACTGCTCTTACAATGTTCCTCACCATCCAGAAGTGGCTAGATTGAGAGAAAAGTGGAAAGGTTTCTCTCTCTTTTTGCGGAGATGGCACCAGGGAATGAACTCAGGACCTTGCCCTTGAGAGACAGATGGCAGAACCACTGAGCTAAATCCCCGGCCCTGGAATGGTCTATTGAAGACAGTTACAGAGCCAGCTAAATGGCAATGGCTTGCAGAGCGGGGCAACTTCTTCAAAGGGCTGCATATGCTTTGAATCAGCACCCACTATATGGTACTGCGTCTCCCATAGCCAGGATTCATAGGCACAGGAACCAAAGGGTGGAAGTGGGAATGGTACTACTCACCACTGCGCCAGTGATCCACTAGCAAAACTTTTGTTTCCTGTTCTTACAGCCTTATGCTCCGCTGGGTTAGAAGTCTGGGTTCCAGAGGGGGAAAGGCTCGTACCAGGAAGCACAACACTAATACCACTAAACTGGAAGCCAAGACTGCCCTGGGTCATTTCAGTCTCCTCATGCCTCCGAGTAAACAAGCTAAAATGGAGTTACAGTGTTAGCAGAGGTGACTGACCCAGACTATCAAAGGGAAACTGGACTATGACTTCACAGTGGAGTTAAAAAAAGAATATATCTGGAGTGCAAGAAATTCTGTAGAGTGCCTCCTAGAATTACCCTGCCCTGTTACTAAACTCAGTGGGAAGCTACCACAAACCCCAGGCAGAATGACAGATGGTCCAGACCCTTCAGGAATGAATGTATAAGACTCTCTACTTCTATTACCAAAATCTGTCTTAAGTCACTTTTCTTGTTGCCAAGACAAAATATTTGACACCTAAAGTTAAAGGAAGAAAGTTTTACTTCAGCTTACAGTTCAGAGGTTTCAGTTCATAGTTGGCAGGGTGATATGGCAGAGGGGCATCAGAGAGGAGAAACTGTTCTTGGCAGGCAGAAGGCAACAAAGCAGCAAAGAAGGAGCAAGCAGCAGAAACAGCAGCAGACTTGCCTTCTTTCTGTCCCTTTTTTCCCTTCCAGACTACCTGCCTTTTGGGTGGTGCCACCCACACCCAGTACCCTTATTACCAGCATCACACACTGTAGATCCAGCTAGCTACAAAAAGCCCTACCTATAAGTGATTGAGGCTCGGGAGACACTTAGATACAAGCTATAACAGATGGCCCTCAACAGAATTTTTCACTGTATTTCTGATCACATCTCATAAAGACTCTCACAAAAGCCTTCCAGCACTGCTTCGAAAGTGACAATAATAATGTGACAAGCGTCTTCAAAATGAGGGGGAATAATTAAAGGAGGATTAATGACGATGTTTTTTTAATTCACCATATAGTCACCATATATTTTGATCACACCTTGTATATTCACCAAGAATGAGATAATTAATATTAAATCATTAAAAGGATCTAAGATGATATGTAAGATACATGTATGTGTATAAAAAAGAAGACACAAAACTAGTGTATATAAGAAGATTATCTCAAGATATCAATTACTTTTTGGGGGGACTAGTGTTTTGCAAATTAAAATAAAAAATATCTATCAGAAAAAGAGATACTCAATTGTCATGTAAAATAACGGAATCAAACATAAGAAATGAAGACAGCCACTGTTCCAACAGAAGTGAATGTACCTGTTCATTGTCCCGTGTGTGTGTTCCTGCAGAAATCTTATCCATTGTTTTTTCATTTCCAGTTCTTAATGATGTCTCAACAAGGTACTCCTTAACTTTACTCTCCAAAACCACGTCAGGACGCCAAAGTAACTGGTCTTCATTTTCATACACTAATACAAAAAATTCCATTAGCTCATTTATAATAGTGAATGCATTAAAAAATGTACACAAACTATTCTTCCTCCTCAAGAGGCTATCCACTGGGATAAGTAACTAATTCTTAGGACACCAGTAATTAGCCTGCTAGGTTAGCAGGGCCTTTACTAGCATAAAGACTTTTTTAAAAAAACTATCGATGTCAGCAGCCAGAGGAAGGTGCTGTTTCAGTGGCTGGATTTTGGCCCAGTAAGACGCTTTCTATTTCCAGAAAAGTCTAAAGCAAAACTCCATGTTGTATCTTACCTTCTTCTAAAGAAAAGGTAAATATGACCTGTTAAATTTTGTAATAACCTCACTGGAATTTTCTCTTGCATTCCCTAAATGGCTCTATGAAATCTCCAGATTAAAATTACAAACAAAACAAATGAACAAAAATAAGTAACAAAATATTTTAGGGGTCACGGGTTTAGCTCAGTGGCACTGCACTTGTCTTGCAAGCACAAGGTCCTGAGTCTGATCTCCTAACCCCCCCCAAAAAAAAGAAAAGAAGAGAAATATTGGGCAATAACAAGAAATCAAAGAAATATTCTTCCTTTACTGATTTCTTCTCTCTTTTTTTTTTTTTGGTACTGGGGATCAAACTTGGGTGTGCTTGCAATGCAGGCAGCAGAACCACTGAGCTAAATCCCTGGCCCATGATTTCCTCTCTTAAAGAGAATTTTTACTTAAAGGAGGAAACAGATTAATCAAATCTCTATAAGGTGCTTTTTGAAAAAAAGGGAAATAGTAAGAGAAGTAACTATTCTACAGTCTCTTAATGACTGATGTACTAATGAACAAAATGTCACTAAAACAAGGTTTATAATTTATCGATCCACTCTACCAACCTTGCCCAAAGATTCTACTTTAAATAAATATGATGACCCAAGTATTTATCTTAGTGCTACAAGTGCAATTTATTCTTTTTTTTTTTTTTTGGTACCGGGGATTGAACTTGGGTCCTTGCGCTTGCGAGGCAGGCCACTGAACCACTGAGCTAAACCCCCAGCCCAAGGTTTTTGGTTTTTTTTTTTTGGGGGGGGGGTAATTTATTCTTTTGTTTTTTGTTTTGTTTTGTTTTTTTGAGACAGGGTCTCACTATGTAGTTGAGACTGACCTGGAACTATGTAGCCCAGGCTGGTCTCGAACTCACAGAAATCCTCCTGCATCAGGCCTCCTGAATGCTGGGAGATTACAGGTGTGTGCCACCACGCCCAGTTATTTATTCTTCAAATGTACTTAATACAGCTAATGAAAACAACAGCTCACTACACACCAGGACTATAGTACATTTACAATACACTTACATTCACAACTATATATAACAGATACTACCATTTCCAGTTAGCAGGAAAGTTAAAAATGAAGTGTGCCTATCAAGTGTGAAAACTGACATTTTACAGAAGTTCTCAGAACCACTTTCTTTACCTTTTGGTCACAAATGACATAGGTAAAATAGTTTAGGTTAATTTCCTCAAAAGATAGAAAAGGTTCATCTTACCCCTTGAATTTGCAGGGAGGGGAAAATTTTATTTCCTGTATGTTTGACTTAAGGATATATGACTGCTGAGCAGGCACCTGGCTCCAGGAGTGTATGGCATTGGGGTGGGTGGGGTTAAAGCCCCAAATCATCAGCTTTCTTTGCTGTTCTTGGAACAACTGTCTTCCATTAGTTTGAAAGCAGTTTAGAAGCTAGTGCCTCCAAGGCACTTATTTCTTCTTTGAAAGAGGGATGATCTAGCATGGTGCAAAGGAAGACAAAAAGACCTGGCCATGTCGCTTTTGCCCTTCTGACTTCCAGGGCTGAATTTACTCATTAGAGAAGACTAAATGCCCACATAAATACTCCAAATCTATCTGGTTCCCAAGAGCAGTTAGGAAAACAGGATAGTATTTTTATTTTCTACCACTTGATCTCTTCCATACTTTCAGAACTGCATTTCAAATCTACCAAAAATGTGAGGGAAAATACTGTACAAAAGAGGGGTATATAGCAAAAGCAGCAGAATCTTCACATTCTACCTCTGGTTCTTTCAGGACCTGGATTTTCTGTCCATAGGATTATGTCTGTAACATCCTCCCTACTTCAGGTGAGGAGACTATCCACATCTACCAAATCAGGACGCAAGCCTAGATGTGACCCTGCAAAAGGATTTTCACTGTTTCAACAATGGCTGGGAAGCACTGGGTGTGTGGGAGGGGCTCTCAATCTTATGGTTACTTTTGATACACTTTTCTTAAGTCAGGCCTAAATACGCTGACTTTGGAAGCTCCTCTGATCCCAAATCTATCTTTATATGGCCACGGTATATAATCAGATATTTAAATAAACACAGTGAGTGGTAATTTGGCCTACTAAACAGTATCACAGAAGCTTTTCTTACCTTTCTCACAACCATCATACTCTCCAAGATAAGGGGGAATCTCTGCCTGATACTGTAAACCAATCATTATTTCCTGCAAGAAAAGTCAAAAGTGAAAACAACGTATTAAAAAAACTGAAAAAAAGGTACCAAATCATTTAGCGGTTTCTTTAAGTCAAGAGAAACTTTACCCTGAAACAAAATTACCATAAATCACTTCAAAATTTTGTTAAAAGGGACTTTAGTCCAAATAGTCTACTAGTTTATGAAGACAATTCAACTTACCTTCCTTAAATCTTCAGGTGAGTTACCACTATCTGTTTCAACATCTTCAACCTCTGATTCCTTATCACCATCATATGTAGTATTTGCTTCAAAGAACAAAACATAAAAAATTTTACTGAATTTTGCAGGACTTGGGAAAAAGCCTGTTATACTGTATTTTATAAAAATTGTTGAATAAATTAGATCAGCATAAACAAGTGAACTAAACCTGCAATATTTTCTCAACTGACACCAGTCAAAACAAGAAGACATTGAAAACTCTAGCAAAGGACATGGTATCCTTACAACTGTTAGTGTACCACTACTTTGAGAGGTTAACAGGAAGCCACTGTGACCATCTTAAAAGAGAATGCAAAGCACTGGAGTTATGATTAGATTAATCCAAAAGAAAATATACAAAAAGATACAGCATTAAGTCCTTCAAAGTTGCTTTCTGTGTACACTTTCATAAGCATGTTTAACTTGTTAACTGGTTTTTCCTACCATAAAACACCTAAAAAAAAAATACAACTGAGATTGTATATAAACACCTATTTCAGCCCAAACTCTTTTAAATGTTATTGATAAACATTAAGGGATAATACCAAGAGCTAAAAGGGGGGAAAAAAAGAATCATCAAAAATAAAAATTCTTTTTGAGCACTGATAAGTTTTCAAAACCCGAAGAGCAAGGGTCTCTTAACAGCAATCTAAGAAGTCTATACAATTTCATGGCTGAACTATGATGAGTTACCACAGAAACAGATGAGCCTTGGGAAAGAAAAATGTGACTTGCAAAACTAAGTGAGTATTTTATTTTAAACAGTGTATTAGTTCGCCAGGCATGGTGGCACACGCCTATAATCCCAGCACTTGGGAGGCTGAGGCAGGAGGATCTCTGTGAGTCCAAGACCAGCCAGCCTGAGCTACATAGTGAGTTCCAGGTCAGTCTCAACTACATAGTGAGACTCTGTCTCAAAAAAACAAAAAAAAAGGGCTGGGGATTTAGCTCAGTGGTTCCGCTGCCCACCACAAAAGCGCAAGGTCCCAAGTTCGATCCCCAGTACCAAAAACAAAACAAAACAAAACAGTATATTAGTTCACTTCTACCCCAATAAAAAGGTTTTAAACTTGTTCAGATTATAATAGTATTTTATTTAAACTATGTAAAGCATTCTGAATATTCTAAAATAAACTACGGACTACAATAATGTGTATTCAAGCTATAGTATTATTGCTACTAGTAATCAGTATTGGTTAGGCTTCATACATCGTAAAGGCCTAGGGAAGAAATCGGAAGTTTCATGAGAAGTCACAGATGGTGTCAGGTCATCTGCGGAAGACTGAGTTTCCTCATCATCACCTGACAATAGGTCTTTTGCTATTTCCTCCTAGAAGAAAAAGAAAGTACTACAGTTAGAAATGATACATCTCATTTAGAAAAGTGGCTGTATTTTTATAATAATATATAATTAAGAACTAGTCGACATCATCAGTTTTGAAGAGAAAAATTTGAATTTCTGTATTTCATGTAGATATATAATAGCATTTAATGTTTAATTATATATTTAATACCATACTGTTAAATAAGAGTAATACAAATACACTTATACACTTACAGTAAACAATTTACCTAATTTGTGTGTGTGCAAAGAATTTATTTAAAGCCACAGCTAATTTCTGTGCATTTACAAACTAGTCTAACTTCTAGCAGGACACTGGTGGTGCATGCCTTTAATTCTAGCTACCGGGAAGGCTTAGACAGGAGAATCGCCAGCCCCAGGAGCTCAAGGCCAGCCTAGTCAACACAGTGAGACTCCATCTCTCAAACAGAGGAACAAACAAAAACAAAAACATGTGACTTCTGAGTGGTTAAATTGTTTACTTTCTGCCAACAAATAAAATTTCATTTATTTATTTTTTTGGTACCGGGGATTGAACTCAGGACCTTGTGTTTGGGAGGCAGGCAGTGGCACCACTGAGCTAAATCCCCGGCCCTACAAATAAAATTTTTTAAATGCCTCCAAACTCCACTCTTTCAACAATCTAAAAAAGTAAAACCAATGTACAGCTCTGACAGGTAATACAGTTTTAAAAGAAGCAAGACTGAATTATTTTTTATATCAATACCATCAATTTCATGCCTGGTAGACAGTAAGCACTTAATACTGAATGATAATGGAGATGAATTTAAGGACTGTGGTATACCAATATCGGATCCACTGGAATGTGGGAACAGATCTGCCAACAGAGCCCAGTCTGTATAGGTTTTCCTCAGCAGAGTGTGTCACACCACAATCGTCTACACTAGAGGCTGGTCATCATGGCCATGGCTGCTATGGCCACTCTCCTTCCCAGAAGCAAGACAACAGAACCATTCCACATCTAAGTCAGTCTTTATTCATCAACTATACACTTTTACAGATCAAAAGTAGACATACATCTACATTTAGATACAATGTCTACAAAGGACAAATACAAAATATTCAGGGATGCAAAATATTAAGAAGCCACTACTATTCTTAAATAAATAGTATGACTCATGCCAAACAATGGTTAAACTAGTCATGGGTCAACAGAAAGTTTACATTTTAGGATTATAAAATACTTTAAATAAAATAAACTATAATAAAAATTGTCAATGGTTATGGATCCCAAATTCTTCTTTTAAATTCATGTACTTACTTTGTCTAGTGTCATATCTGGTAGTTCATCTGCAAGTTCACTTGGGGAACTATTTGCACTGGAATTTGTAACCGCTGGAATTGTAGATTCATAGCCATAGAATGCCAATAAATCTTCTAGAGGCATGTTTCCTTCCTATTCAAGCCAGGGCACAAACATGAACTCAGCAGCTATTGTAAGACCCAACTTTAGGTAAACTGCAGTATCCATAAGTTCATAATCACATGCTCAAAACAGCAGTATCAATCAAAGCCAAATTTTAGTTTTTCTTTTTGTATTATTGTCAGAAAATAGGTCCAAACTCCTAGAATTGTATTTAACATAATAACAGAATCCTCGTAATATAATTTTTTAAATTCTACAGATACCTGCTTTGGTGAAGATCTTTTATTTAGCTTTCACACTAGAATAATGATTTGCCCTAAAATATTCCAATTATTCAGTCAATTAGTAATTGCATGTAATTTGTAGCTTTGTTTTTTTGCAGTTAAGTAACAGGTGACCACTTTGCTTATTCTTCATGTTAGAAGATACTTAACAGGAAACCTTGCCTGATAGGAAGCATTTACTAACACCAGTAATGTTAATATATTCATGTTCAATTATAGTCATATTTTTACATTCTTACTAGTACATAGATTTTATGCCATTTTATTTTTTTTCTTTCCACAACTATTTTATGAAGATTGCATTATTATCCTTACACGTGAGAAAACTGAAACTTAGCTCTGTGTTCAAATGCCAGGCTCTCAAGTTCTCTTATTAACAGCACTGGTCTGATAAAATCAGTCTGTTCTAGTGCTGCTGTGTTACCGGTAGGAGCACCTATGACATGCCTCACAATGCCACCCAGCCACTGTTTCACCCCAACTAATCCATCTGAATACATGTGCTGCACTTCCTTTTAAATAGATTCTAACTGATCACTAAAATGAATACAACTGTTTATAATTATCATTCAAATAAATAACTTCAAAATAATATATTCATATACTAATTTGCTAACTAGTTTAAGATGTTTTTGTCAACAATAGAGGTTTTTAAAGCTTGTTTACTGGTTGTTTTCCCTTTTAAGACAAAACACCTAAATTTATGAAGCAAAAATTATGTAAATACTAAAGTAAAGTGTACAAAACTGAGCTGAGAGAAGCCACTGATAACTCCTGGAGAGCTTCTGAGTGCCCCCCAGGGCCTGCAGGTCATACAGACTCTGAGAGTCCCTAAAAATCTAGCCTGTACATTTACAGGTATGGAACTCATATATCACTGTGCCTAACTGGAGAGAGAAGCATGGTAATGGTAAATTAATTCAGAATGGGCCACACAGTGGAATGCTAATTTATAAATTTGCAGTAGCAAGTCTTTCTAATGACTAACAATCATGTCACTCACAAAATTCTTTCAGCTTGGGATGAAACTTTTTAAAAAATAGCTTTAGGAACTTAAGAGTTAGCACAAAATGAGTTGGACAGTGGGAAAAAGTTTACTTTCATCAAGGGGAAACCTCCATGGATTATCTTTTCCCAAATCAAAGAATCCCCCAATGGTGACCAGAATTCAATTTATATTCTCTCAACAGTGACCTACCCATTCCCTCTGATTCATACTGGTTATACTATAAGAGGTGTTTGGGTTACAGCCTTTGCCAACCACCTGTCAATAGCATCTTTACAAAACCTCACAAAAGAATCCCTCCTGAGCTGAGGTGACAATTTCCACTTATTCTGTCCTTCTTATTTCACTTATTATTATAATGGTCCACATTCCTATCATTTATTGACTTCTGGGTACTATTCCGAGGATTACTGGCTATGGATACAGAAATTTACAGAAAAATATTTGCTCTCCAGGAATTTAGTGCTGAGAGAAAACTGACAAACAATTATAACACAATGTAGTGGCTGCAATGATAATTCTGGAATTGGGGCTACGAATTTTTGAGTACAGAGATGAGAAACCTACACCCCAGGATAAAAGGTATGAAATAGGAAGGTACATACAGAAGGTGAGAAATGAGCTAAACTTTGAAGAAAATTGTAACAAATAAAGGCTGTGTCCCAAGGGTGTGTGATCCCACATCAGTGTCAATGACTGAGCACTGATATGTACAAGAGGCCATCATAACCAGTTGCTAACACAAAACACAGGCTTTGCCCTTCTATAGTTTATAGTCTGGGAGGTATGACAATACACAAATATAGAACCACCAATTATGGTGAATGCAAAGGAAAGACAAAGGATTCTGAGATATAGACTAATGTTGGGGGACCACTTTCGTATGACAGCAGGGTAAGATATAACATGATCTTTAGCTGAGAGTGAATTCTGAGACAGCCAGTTCTGTAGAAAGCATTCCAAGCAAAGACGACACAATGAAGCCTGAAAATGGTTTCCCACTAAGCTGAGTAGCAAAGTACACTGAGTTGAATGAAAAATACCTTAAGAGAAGAAACAGGCAGAAACAGACTGCAGAGGGCCTTGTGGCCAGGGAAAAGAACTCAAACTTTATTCCCAAGGCAATGGTAAGCCACTGGCAAACTGTTAGAAGGGAACTGCATGACATAATTTCTTCTTAAATTACTGGGCAGCTGGATGAAGAAAAGCTGGCAAGGGGGCATATGGAGAGATAGGGAGAACACTTAAGGGGCCTCTTGCTGGCTCAGGACAGTGATACAGACATGGAAGAAGTAAATGGATGACATGTTTCACTCTAGGGTGAAATCAAATGGGTTACCAGTTGTGAGAGGGAAGGACAGCTCTGCAGATTTCTGTCTCAGCAACTGACTCAAGGGTGATAATTTTTAGTGAGATAGTAAAGACTAAAGAAAGTCCTCGAAGGAAAAAAATTAAGAGTTCTGCAGAGGACACAAGTTATTAGTTTGAGAGAACTGTAAGACATCCTAGCAGAAAAGTCAAGTTGGCCAGCAGCCTGGAGCACAGAGAATCTGGCTGGGCTAAAGATATAAATCTGGCATTCATTAGCATCTAGATGGTATTTAAAGCCACAGGAGTTGATGAGCTCACCCACAGAGAGGGAAGTGAGTAAAAGGGGGTATATTTTTTATTAGAACTTTCAGATATATTACCCTATAGGTAATAGGGTATGTCTACAAAATTGTAAACATGATTTGCCAAACATTCTAAGGAAAATACAAGAAAATTACTTGTATAAAATTAAGGGGAAAGTTTCTTGGCTTGACAGAGGGAATGAAAGCAACACAGAAATCTAAACAAATAATGAGATTTCTGGCCTGAGAAGTTACATAACTACAGCACCATTATAAGAAACACAAAATAAACTCATAAATGAATGAGTTTATGATAGTAATGATGAGTTTAAGATGAAAGCTGAAGCACAGAGATGAAACAGCAGTCTCTACTATTATCACCCAGAAAATGTAGAGTGGAAAGATAATGGCTAAAATAATGGAGAATATCACCAATCAAAATGTAGGCAAAGAGAGGTCAGCGATTTAGCTTAGTGGTTCCGGTGCCTGCCTCAAAAGCACAAGGACCTGAGTTTGATTCCCAGTACCACCAAAACAAAAAAAAAAGTAGGCAAAGAAAAAAAAGCCTAGAGAAGGTACTATCTGAGAATAGAATTAGAAGAAAACAGAGAATTATGTGAGCTAAGGAAAGAGAAGGGTAGAAATATCAAAATGGGCACTTGACCCAAATATCAAAGAAAATTCAAGTGAGATAAAAACTGACAAGAATTCTTTGCATTTGGCACTCAAGAAATATTGGTGACCTTACTGTGAGTGAGGTGGAAGAAGCCAAGCTAAAGACTGAAATGGGAGGAGAGAAAATACAAATACATCTCTGAAACATGGCTATCAAAGAATAAATGACTAAGAGCAACACAGGGAGAGGGGATACCCTCTTTCAAATGTGAGAAATATGAAAGTGGGGTTCTATGATGAGATTTTGTTTTTTAAGTAAAAGAATAAACTTATGGCAAAGTGTTGGAAATCTAAAAGCTAGCCTGGAATGTGGCAGATAACTCTTGGCTAGAAGGGAAAAGTACATAAAAGTTAAGTTGGAGAGAGGGGAATGGGAGATTCCTGGTAAGTCCCTCATAAAAACCACTACTTTCTCTATAGAGACACAAGCAACAAGCATGATCATCTGTTGAAGGAGACAGTGACAGTCTTAGTGGAACTTTTATTACTAAATTCAAAGGATGATACTGTATATCCCCATACAGAAGGTTAGGGCCAAAGCACAAGATTATTGGTGCTAAAACTTTCAAAGCAAGACTGGAAAAGGTGAGCCTAGTTGGTTTTTTTTTTTTTTTTTTTTTTTTTTTTTTTTTTTTTCTTTTT
>NW_022900913.1:42272742-42280708 GCF_012274545.1 Fukomys damarensis
TTTGGCTTTTTTCAGACTTCTTCTCACTATGTAGTTCAGACTGACCTGGAACTCACTACGTAGCCCAGGCTGGTCTCAAACTCACAGCGATCCTCCTGCCTCAGCCTCCTGAGTGCTGGGATTACAGGTGTGCACAACCATGCCCAGCAAGGTGAGCCTATTTTCTGAAGCACCTTACAAATAAATTTTCTGTAGGAGCCTACTGATAATGCTGTCAGTCCTTTGAAGCATAAAAACAATTTTTAAAAAATTAAATTAGTAAACTTCAAGATGTCTGAAGATCTATGGTAGCTAGATTAACTTAGAAGTTTGACCCAAGTCCTCCTCAGCCACCTGGGTCAAGGGATTTTCTTCTTTTTCTTGGGCATTTTGTTGAACCTATTTAATTTTAAAGGATACAGGTTCATTCTAGTCACACTTATAAATAAACTGCTTTGTAAGACAAAGGATCTACATTAGGAAGAGTAGATTTAGAGGCAGAGGACATACTAATTGCTAACCATTACCTTGGGCAAATCACCTAACCCTTCTCACCTCCATTTCTTTTATCTGTAAAAAGGAAAATACTATTACTTCCTTGATCCTATGAAGCGAACTCTCACATATCAGAAATTAGGATACACTCCATTACCAACATAGGACTGTTCTAGCACATGTTCACCTATGCTATTTCTCAATCAGTGGTACCTCCAATAATCAATGCTGGCCTCTGAGCCAAGGAAATAGTGCCAATACTCATCTGATACACTTAAAGACATTGTTGGATAGGTTAAATAAAATTATGAGAGGTGCAAATCAATTTTAGTAGCTATTACAATATGGCTGATACCCTACAAAACAGTATATACGTATCTTCAAAAAAAATTTTTTTAAGTGCCTAAAGCCTAAGTGGTAAAAAGAGATATTTTTTTTTTAACTTTGTAATTTTGCTTTTCTGAAATTTTTTCAAAATTTTAAACATCAGGGGGAACCTAGATTAATAGAAGAATGATAAAAACTTCTCAAAAGTTCTAAATCTATATTTAGGAGTATTAAAAGCTCTCAATCAGCAGTAACATGAAAAAATAAAGCAAAGATATGATTTCACTTGTAGTATGTTTAATAACTAAAATATAGTCATATAGGGCCAGGGATTTAGCTCAGTGGTCCTACCGCCTGCCTTGTAAGTGCAAGGTCCCAAGTTCAATCCCCAGTACCAATAAATAAATAAACAAATAAACAGTCATATAATCTGTATGCTACCCACCCTAAGAGCTACTATGAGAAAACTGATTTTGTACCACTTATTTTCTATACTTAGGATATATTAAAAATTTGCAAACACTAAAATACAGGGCATATTTATAGTCAAGAATCAATTAAATTTATTTGCTGTGAACATAAAAATTCATTTATAATTTTTGAAAATGAGTATTAACATCATGTCCCTAGGACTGTTAACATGTACCAATATCTAAATTACTATTCCAAGAGTAAAAGATTAATAACACATTATTTTATATTGTATAGAAATAATCAAAATATGAAACAAAATTTTAATGATCCTTACTGTTTATATTTGTGTCTCTTGCTATTTTTTGAAAATTCTTTTTCATGTTTCATTAAATATCAATAAAGCATAGAGACCTCATCCACACAGATGTGCTTTACAACAGATAAGAACTACAGGTCAGCTAGTCACTTGCAGAAACAGTTTCTCTTGTCCACTGCTCAATGAGAGAAAAACATTAACCCCCTGAATGGATACACAGTGATTGGGTCTTCTCTTGAATTTATTTAAAGATCTCTTGTATTTTGCTAAGAAACAAAAAATGTACAGTTACATACACAGAAGTTGAAACATTTAAAAGCCTATAATTCTGAATGTACCAATTCAGTGATATATACAATAAAACAAAAGATTTAAGCACCAGCATTTACTAGATAAAATGAATAGCTAAATTAACTTTTCATTTTTTTCGTATCTTCCTCATTTTCCTTTTTTTTAAATATCCTTTTCTTTTTTTTTCAAGACAAGGTCTTCCTCTGTTGCTCCAGATTGATCTCAACCTTGTTGGCTCAAGTAAGCTTCCCATCTCAGCCTCCCAAGTAGCAGGTATGACAGGTGTGTGCCACCACACCCAGCTCAATTTCCTTTTGAAACTTGTTAATAGACTATAGCAGGTATTGCTGCAACCTCTGGAAGAATAAAATCTAGTCTGAAAAATAAAAACTTTACCAGCCTATAAACATCTCTACCAGATCATTCATACTCATGTAGTAGTTAACAGAGTAAATGTAAATTAGTGTCTAGTTTACTGACAAGTAGCTATTTGCGGGCTAAAATGCAGTCTCAAGACATTTCTATCAAAGATTTTCTTATATAACTAGACTGCCTCCCCACCCTTAATGACAAACATACTATTATCAAGAAAGATGTACTATGAGGCTGCCTAAGGCTTCCTGTTCCATGCCCACAGCAGCGTCAATGCTGGGGAATGTTCAAGGTCACATCCTGGATTCAAGCCTGTTGAGGAGTAGGTGTGTGGGGGTAGCCTGTATCTTGACTTCTGCAGGCCAAGAAATCCAGGAACAGTGTGGCTAGCTGGCTGTTCTTCTTAGGGGTGTCCTGAGATTTGCAGGCAGAATGTTGCTGGTGCTGCAGCAGTGCAGAGGTACACTTCTTAAACTACAGGAAAGAAGCATTACCTATACTAAGCTTTCCCTGAACTTGTACACCAGGTTAAATTATCTTTCCCAAAATATATACAACTTTTCTCCCATACCTCTCAGTGCTTCCCTCTTTCATAGATGTATTTCATGTTAAAAATCTTGTTCCCACTTGTCACCCAATATAAAACTCTTAAGTTCTTAGAGTTCAAGAACATTGTCAAATTGTTCACTTCTGCAATCCTAGGTTGTATTATAGACCTTGGCTTAGTGATAATGTCATTGGACTGTAATTCTCAGTCTACGCTACTCCCTCATAAGAAATAGAAAGGTACTCCCTGGATAAAGACAAGCAAGGAAGGGCATGAGACTCTTAGGCATCTTTTCTCAACAGACAATATTTTATTATCTCCTTAAAAAGAGTGACAGGCAAAAGACTTCTACATCACTTAAGTACTTCATAGCAATTTTAGCTTTATATTCCTAAATCTGTTCAGCTTTTACAGGAGACACTTTCCTAAGTGAATAAATCTAACTACAGTCATGCTGGTAATTGGCTAAATGAATGAATGTACTTAGAAAATCTCAGGTCTTCAGAGAAAGCCTGGTGTCTAGGCCCTGAAGAATCTGCCATTTCCCTATGTATTTACATGAAGGGAAAAAAATGTAATACCCCAATCCTGCCTCAGAAAGATAGTAAGCAGAAGTTACATAAGAACATATTTTGCTTTCTTAAAAAAAAAAAAAAGAGGTATGAGAACTCAAAGGATTGGTATTCAATATTATTCCTGAAAACATTTGTTATTCTGAGCTGATTAACTTATAGGTAAGTATAAACCTACAGTTCTTCACAGTGACATGCTATTGAGACCTCCCTACACAGTCCTAATATAAATACAGGTTTAAAATACAGTTAATTTGAATTTATATTGACTTCAGGTTTAAAAAGTCATAAACTATACACAATCCTACCAACTTTGAAAAGATGACTAGAAGGTACAGGATGGGCTATTACTAATTTACATTTGAAAAAACAGTAAATTCTTACCAGTTTTCTTATACTAACTCTAAAGTTATCTTGAAAAAAAAACAAAAAGACTTCTCCCTGTATTTACTATAGTATTTAGTAAGGTTGATCCTCAGCAGAAAAGTGGCAGGATATATAATGAAGAGAGGGCTGGGCTAGAATTCAGAACTAAGTTTAGGGTCAAAAGTTCTTTATATTTCTATTATCTGTAAGAAGACCAGGTATACATACTTGACTATGCTACTGTAAGTTTAAAATCAAGTTAACAGATATAATTTTTAAAAAGTAAATGTAAATGTACTTATTAGGCTACTTTCAAAACAATGAAAAAAAGTGATATACAAAACTGAGGTTAAAAAATATGGGTGCATGCCTTATTTTTATTTCAAGTAGACTGAAAAATAATTTACAGTAGAATTTCAAAATCTTTACCAAAAGTTTGCATTAAAATACTAAATAAAATCCTTTACCTTTTCTAAGTCTTCAATTTCAGAACTGAAGTTTTTACCCTCATCCATCATTTCTTCTTCTTCAAGAGTCCTTTCATCATCATAATCATGAACTAACATCTCAGCAGTGGGGTCAAAATCATGATCTTCAGAAGACAAAGACCCAACTAGAATGAAACAAACTAAATCACTTTACATGTTAACAGGGCTATTTACAAAAGAAAATAAAAATCTGTTCTTCCGCCAGTTCCTTTTAATGTTTACATGTGGACTTTATTAAATGAATTTACTATGTACTTTACAGGTTATAAAGAAGACATGGCTCTGAAAAGGTTTCTAAATCAGCAAAAGAACAAGGCAGAGTAATTTACAAACACTTTTACAAGGGCTCTAGTACATGAGCAGCAAAGCTTGTAACAGCAGCAAAGTGATTTAAATGGCGTGGTCTTAAGTGTCTAACAGAAAATCAGTCAAACTTGCTTACTATTATTACTAAAATACATTTATTTTAAAGTAATAGCAAAATGTCAGAAGGATTACATTTCCTTGAATGGAAAACATCACAAGAATCTGCTATTCACTAAGGCTAATACTCTGACAAAGAGAACACTAATTTTACTCAAATTCTTAGCTTCAAATGAAGACACTAAACTCAACAAAATTTGACCTATAAGACAAATACAACTTTTTGAGCAGTAGCTATACAGAAATTCAGTTGTATGGTTTTTTTGTTTTTGCATGGGGAATCAAACTCAGGACCCTGCACTTGTGAGGCAGGCACTGGTACCGCTGAGCTAAATCCCTGGCCCCAGAAATTCAGTTTTTAAAAGCACATCACTTTACATATCTGTAACTGTATTTCAAACTCCTAGGAAAATCATTTCTGAAGGTTTTAGAAGATACATAACATTGCAAGTTGTTTTGGTCAATTTGTGTTCTATAAAATTGCATTTTTTAATAGCAAATACGAAGTCAATAAAATATTTAAAAATCAAAACAAATAAAGTCCATAATCTCGAGAATAAAAAAAGTATGAAAAATAAGATTTTCTCCATTTTTTTTACTTTATATCTAATTCATCTAATTCAATTAGACCAGCGATTGTCAAAGCAGGGAAGTAAAGTAAAATCAGAATGTGGAGGTTGGAGAAGAGGATACAAGCATATTCATCATACAATGTTAGACCTACCACCCCTGTGATGGCCATAATATCAAGTACTACAGAAGCCAAGGGCGGCACCTGGGGTCTAATTTGTGGTAATCCAACATTAGCCTGTAGGTTCCTGAGGTCTTGTTTATGAGCCAGACTGGCTTGTAAAGTGGGACAAAGTAGAGTGTAATGTTCCTGCCTGTAAGTAAGCACTGATTTAATACAAAAATTTCTACCCCCCAAAAAAATTAACCTGTTTTTAGTCATTATTTTATATTTTAAAATTTCAAACTTTAAGTACAGTATCAGAGTATTACCAAAACACTAAACGAGGTCAAAATTTTTTCACTATGGAAAAATTGCAGATATAATTCAATGTTTCTGATACTGAGTTCTGAGAACTCTAATATAAATTTGTCTCTAAAATAATACAGTATCTATTGGATATAACAGAACATCTACCATTACAAATTTTCTTTTCTGTAGAAATCTTGGAAACCTATATGATTATGACAAAGTGGGATGAAAGAGAAAGGCCTGAGGGCCTACTCCTAGCTTTTTGTCTGTAACATTCTGGGACCTGAAGCAAGACATTCAAACTTTCTGGGTGTAGTGCCAATTTTTCATTTGTAAAACACACAGGTTTTGACTGAAATAGCCTAATAGTTCTTTCCAGCTCTAAAGTTCTCTTTAAAAATTGGCAAATTGATTAAAAAGAAGTTATATGTGTCAGTTTAGACAACACTGCCTTCTAGATTTTTAAGATTGTTTCTTAAAAGCAGAGTAATGCAAAATAGAAAAATTCCAATATCATCCAGATGTTTGGCATCATGTATATAAATAGTCTTTCCCTGAAATCAGTCATGACAAAGAAATGTTTATTTTAAAATTAGTAAAACTTTTTAAAGCAATTTTTAAATGTACAAATTTTTAAAAACAAATTTTAAACGCAGACAGCTATTTTTAAAATGATCATTCCTTCCATTTGATGTTATTTTATAATACCCTAAATGATAAGACAGACCTTGAAAGTTGACTAATTATGAAAAAGTAACACTGCAATGAAAATGGATTGTTCATTCTAAGAAAACATGTTGCAATGAAAAACTTGGCACATCCGCGTTCTGCTACTAACTCGGTGACTCTCAGCACAGACAGTAATTAAAAGTCTCCCTCTGTGTCAAATAAAGGAGGTGGACTAGTTTATGAAGGAAAAGTGGCAGCGAAAAATGGAGCTGGAAAAGGGAATAAAAAGTGGAAACAAGGAAAGCCTTACATTTTGCCACAAGAGGAAAGGTCCCACTGCAGACATACTGCAGGGGTCTCACAATGCTACATGGTGCATATGCACAGATGTGCAGAGTTCTACACTGTACAGAGTTCTACATCATGCAGAGTTCAGGGGAAAGAGTCCCTTGCTTTTATCGGATTCTGACAGGGCTTTCTGACCCCCAAAAGTTTAGGAAACACTGTAGGGACGATCCAAGGTTGTCTCAACTCAAAAATCTTTTATCATTCCTTTATCGTCACTCTTCGGTGACAAATTTGAAAGATTTTTTTTTTTAAGGATAGCTTTACCTAATTTTTCAACTTTAATGCAATCTATAGATATTTCTCAATTATGAAAGAGACAAGAGGAAATGGGGAGCTATGGCCAATTTAAGCTGCCCCAAAGTTCTGGCAAACTGAGGTCAATTTTTCCAAGAAACCAAAGTTGATTTAGGATTCACTGATTTGGTCCTGGAGAATAAAAGAGATGTAGGAAGTAAAGCTCTATTACTTAAAAGAATACTTATCTGTCAGTAACTTAATAACAAGTTGCTTTTTTAACATGAAAAAACAATGTAACTGCTTTGTGAAGCAACTTAATTACAAAATGTATACTGAAAATGGTTAAAAAACCAATGATGAAAAAAATCGTTGGATAAATTTTGTGCGGAATTCTTCTGCAACAGATCCTTGAGCCCCACCCCCACCCCGTTACTCTACAGAAAGGTAAGAAAATACGACAAACCTGGGCTCGAACTTCCAAAAGAAGCCTAGGGGAGAGAAAGAGAAGAAAACGCGAGGTTAGATCGCGCAGCCACGAAAGAAGCAGCGCTAGCAACAGGGCGCAGAGGGGGCGGAGTCGAGCGTTCCTCCGCAGCTGCCAAAAAGTGCAATACTTAGCTTAGCTCCAATCGCTCCCGGCCCCTTTCTGGCCCCCTCTTGGCTGCTTCGCCTTCCTCCCCGAGACCCCAGTGTACGGACTCGCAGACCTGGGATGAAGCCCGCTCTAACAACCAACTCCAAGTCGCTCTTTGGAGCTAAGCAAGTTACAAAGCGAAGCAAAATCCAAAGCAGTCGGCTTGCAGGATCAGTCCCTCATCCTTGGTATCTCGGGAGTCCCCCAAAGCTCACCAGCTCTCCGTACCAAACAACTCAACGCAGCACCTTTTCCAGGATGGGTCTGACCCTCCGAGAGCGAGTCCGCCCCTTCGAGACCGGAGCCCAACTCCGGGGCTGTCCTCTGCTGCGATCGTAGGCCAGGTCCAGCCGGACGGGAGCCCCCACCATCTCTCCCGAGTCCAGAGACCTGCCCCTCGATCCCGGAGATGCTAGTTCCTTCCCAATGCGTTCCTGTCCCCGGCCAGCCACTTCGCCTTCGCCCCAAGGAGCTCCTGCAGACTCCCCCCCCCCCAAGTCCCAGAA
>NW_022900913.1:42281868-42393937 GCF_012274545.1 Fukomys damarensis
TTCCTGCGAATTGCAGGCTAGTGCGGGCGGGCGGGCGCAGAATGGGGGCCACGTCCAGCCGCTGGAGGTCCGAGAGCAGAGGGGGCTAGGGAGCGACCCTGGCCTTTCCAGCGCGGGAGGGCGGAGGGGAACTTGGCCTGGCCAGGCGCATGGAAGGACCACTCGGTAGACTTAAGTGAGGAGAGAAGGACAGCGATGGGATACGCCGATGTACAGGATCTAGCCCAAGGTGGAGGTGGGAGAAGTGGCCCGGGGACCCCAGGGTCAGCCCAGGAGAGAACGGGCCAGGCATGCTAAGGTCTCCCGGACGAGAGTTGTAGGCATGGGATGTGCAGACCGGCGTGCACCCGTTCAGGGAGTGAACTATGGAAGCAGGCGCTGGAGATGGTGACAGTGCAGACGAAAAGGCAAAATATCATCGACGGGGCAGATATGATGATGGATATACTCGCACAATTCATAAAATATGTAATGTAAGTTTGCCCCCAAAATTTAGAACAATTGATTAGACCAACCCAGGGGGTGGTTAATTACAAATAACAATGTAGAAGATGACTCAGAGACACACGCTTAAACCTATTAAAGGATAGGAATAGTGTATCAAATATCCTGAATTAAGTCTCAAAAACTACCTTCCACCCGCTCACAAAAAGCTAATAAGATCGAAAAAGAAGGTGAGCCCCTGGATAAGTGGATGGGTAGCAGGGGAAGGATACGTGTTAACAGGTGTACCTGCTCCTCTTTGCTCTTCATTGGGGGAGCTAAATCTACCCTCTAGTGGGTCCATATACCCACTAAAAGCTGAGCAAACTACACAAAAATGAACATTTACAACTGGCCGGTAGCCACGGAAGTAGATTTTGCAAGAAGTTAATCTCTGCAGAGTTGTCCTGGTGAATTTGGAACACATGTATTCCAAATGGGAGTCCAGAAATAATCATGTGTGAAAACGAAAGTCTACATATGGATACGTGAGATGCAAATACAATCAGGAAATTATGGCAGGGCCCTACAGGTATTTAGGAAGTGTGACCTCAGATACCAGAGTTGTTCTCTCAGCTGTTTGCTGAAACATGCATAATGTTACCCGACAGAATTGAGGTTTATGTTGTAATTTCATAAGTTTGGAGACTTGATGTTAAAATTACATACCTTTAATCCAATCCTTGGATTTTTAAACTTGAGTCCCTTCCAATTCCTGCATCCCTGGTGTGCATCCTGAGAGGGAGGCTGGAGATTGGATTATGGGGAAAGGGGAAAAGGTTACTTCTGGAATTACTGCAGGACATCTTAAAATCAAGTTTACACCACAGTAAAAGTTATTTCTTTATGGAAATTTTAGGGAAAAATCACTCCAACCATTTCAAAACATCATAAATATGTGGAAAATTACACTTTCCCTGCTGTGAAGGATATGTTGAGACCTTTTGTCCAGTCAAATAACTCAAAAACAGCTGAACTTTGAAACCAGAGTCTTGGCACACATTGTACTGTCCTCAATGAGGCGTTCAGAGTCTTTAAAGAAAACAAAATGAAGTACAAGTGATAAACTTTAGAAATGAGGCAGTGAACATTCCCTGTGGCCACAGCCATTTAACGGTTCCCTGAGCAGCAGAACCACAGTCTGAGCCCGAGATCCAAGCAGTCAACAAAGTCTCCAGCAGCCTGCCTTATACTTTGCAGCAGGACAGATGTTTCTTCCTTTAGTGACAAATTCATGCTATAAATGTGGCTTTAGATTACATTTTTCTAACTCTGAGAAATACATAGACTTCTGCACATGCGCGAATTTAGAGTTTCTGTTCTGCAAATTCTTTTTTGTACAAATTCTGTTTGGGTACAATAGTACCTTGGTTCAGGAACTTAATTCATTCCGTGATTCTAGTCTCAAGCTGAACTGGTCTAGAAAAGAAACATAGGTATTACTGTGTTTGTTTTAGTAGCACCTATGTGCTTTCCATCACAACATGTAATCTAAGGAGTCTGTGTCCATAGTATTAATTAATAATCCATAAAAATATAAGTAAACTTAATCACTTAGCAATTTAGTAAACTAAAGCAACTTTCTCCCTTCTTATCACTAGAGAAAAAGTTCATCCCCGCTCTTACATGACAAATTCCTGTTATAATAAAGTGTCCAGAGCCTATTATATGTAGATGAATCTTTTAATCTTTCTTAAGACGAGACTTTCAGGAGTTTGTACAGATTAAAAGTCCTTTTCTTCCAGATAACTGAAATAAAAATATCATTACTGTTATTATGACCCTATTGCTATACAACAGATGGCATTATATAGAAAATAAGTCCAATGCAGGATGCTAGGCATTGTGAAACCACCACAAACTTCTTGTCTCCCAAAAGATTACTATCTAATTCCTAGAGGTGATAGAAGAGTATAAAAGCAAGGAAAATTCAAAATAAAATCATTGTGACCCTTCAATAAAACCAATGGGAATACATACAACAGCCATATTTAGAATGAAATACTAAAGAAAAGATTATAAATTTGTGGCTTGAGACAGCTTACAGGAAATACAATAAGATAGAAAATGTATACATGAAGAATGAAGGCCACCAGGTGTGATGCATCCCTGTAATTCTAGCACTCTGGGAAGTTGAGGCAAGAGGATGGCAAGTTTAGGCCTAGCCTAGACAACTTAATGACTGTGAGATTTGTCTCAAATTTAAAAAGGGCTGGGATGTAGCTCAGTATGAAGACTCCAGGTTCAATCTCTAGTATGAAAGAGAAATCAAGATCAAACAAATGAAACTGAAATCAGAAGAACAAGAGCATATAGGTCATGAGGTATAACACAAAATGATGATAGTTAAACTATAAATTTACCTTCGACCTTTTTCTGGCCACAAAACAGACAAAGGGTAAATGCAATCATTTGTTTGGTTGTCATTTTTTTTTTAAAGATTATACAAATTCTTCAGTAGAAACAGTTTTTCATCAGACTTCAAAATAAATGACTTGCCTGCACTGAATAGTAACAGTAACATAGAGGGAAATACTTGCTGCCTCCTCCACAGATGCGCTAGCAGGTTACACAACACTGTTTCTTTTAGTGACCAGCCATGAAAGTTGAAGGGACAGTATGAATATATGACCTACCGAAAGGATTTTTAATAGGGTCACAGTAATCTAAAATCTAATGTTTAGCTGTCTATACATTTCTTTAAGCCCAAGGGAAAATATTCATAATCTATCAGGTTGTGATCTTCCATCAAATATTATTTTTAATGATCTATATATTGACACTTTAAGTATCTTTGTTAAATTTTGTTGAAAGTAAAGAATAAAACATACCTTACTTGAAAAAGGGTTTGTCATTCAGCCTCTAGACTTTTACTGTACTTTACTTCAATTTTTATATTATTGAAAAAGGCTTTTCCCAGATTTATCAAGTAGCTATTAATTGTACTGTTTGTTTTCACTTGGGGTCCCTGTCTAACTCAACATGCTCAGAAAAGGAAGGGAAAGTAGAAATATTCTTGACTTCTGTAATCTAGCCAATATATTATCATATTTTTAAGTAAATTGCTTGTATCATCACACATTTAAAATATATTTTTGTCAAAACCTTAGAGCAGCATATTAAGCTCTTTTGGTTTGTGGGAAATATCTTCCATATAAACTGCCACGGCAGACTCGTATTCTTTTAGAAAAAGTCTGATTCCATTTTAAGGGTCTAAGTACATTAATTCAAATTTTGAGACATATTTAAAATCACTGAGAGCTGAGGATTTAGCTCAGTGGCATCACACCTGCTTTGCAAGCACAAGGTCCTGAGTTTGATCCCCAGTACTGGAAATTTTTTAAAAAGTCACTGAGAAACAAATACAAAACATGTATTAAAAGATGAACTATGGAAAGTAGACAATTCAAGAATAAAATGAAGTAACACCTAATAGAATTAATTTATTTACTTTATTATAAAAAGTAATAAACATATAGATCCTTGTTTCTTCCTTTATTATAATGTAGCTAAAAGAGATGTTCTATTGCCAAGAATATAATAAAAAGTACTTTTTTGTTAAACATGTTATGGGTTGAACTTTTCTATTGTCCCTAAATCCACGTTAAATGTTAATGCTCCAACCCCTACTGTGGCTGTACCGTCATGTGCTGCATAAGGACTCTTGGGTACAAAACAGACACTATATTCTATATACAGTAGCTAGTCTAGGAGTTCAGTAAACTATGCCATCTATATGTGTGTAAGTACACTCTATGATGTTTATGCAATGATGAAACCACTTAAGAACACATTTCCGAGAGTATATGCCCACAATAACTGTATTTGGAGATGAGACTTTTAAGAAATTAATTCAGGGTAAATGAGGTCATAAGGTTGGGGTCCTGTTATGGCTTAGATCTAAAATGTCCCCCAATCTCTTGTGTTTGGAAGTAATTGGGTCACAGTGTCACTATACTGATCAGTGAATACATCCACTGTTGGGTTCAGTAGGGAATGTGCTGTTAGGAGGTGAGCCTGGCTTGAGGTGGCTAACTTGGAGTGTGTCTTGAAAGAGTATATTCTTGGGCGAGGCTCCTCTTTTCACGCTCTGCTTCCTCGCTGCCATGGTTGGGCAGTTTTCCTCTGCCATGCTGTCCACCATGATGCTTCCACCATGATGAAGTCAGCCAGCCATGCATGGAATGAATGAATCTCCTGAACTGCAAGCCAAATTAAACCTCTCCTCCTTTAAGTTATGAGCGTCAGGTATCCTATCCAGATATGGCAAAATTAAGGTGCTGATCAAAGATAAGAAGAATGCTAAAAATTCTAATCCCCCTACACACACATGAGTGTACTAAGTAGAGTCCATATGAGGACATAGAAAGCCAGGCGTGGTGGCACATGCCTGTAATCCTAGTCCTCAGGAGGCTGAGGCAGGAGGATCACTGTGAGTTCAAGACCAGCCTGGGCCACACAGTGAGTTCCAGGTCAGTCTCAACTACATAGTGAGACCCTGTCTCAAAAAATAAAACAAAACAAAAAAACAACAAACATGAGGACATAGAGGGAAGGCAACCATATTCAAACCAGAAAGATTGTTCTCATCTCAGACTGACCCTGCTGGACCTTGGCATGGACTTCTATACTAGTCCCTAGAACTGTGATAAAATAATTGTGTGTTGTTTAAGTCTCCTAGTCTGTGGTATTTTGTTAGAGCATACTGTGACAACACATATGCATGTTTTCATTAAACTCATATTTGCTTTGGGAACGAAAGATAATTATGAGTAAAAAATCCAGAAACTCTGGATTTTATTTTGTTTATGTTGAATTTTATCTTATTTATGTCTGAATTTTATTTATGTTTAAACATTTCATATATATTTAATAATGAAAGATATAGCCTCTAAAAATAATCCAGAAGGTAGACTATCATTTTGTTTTTAATATGAAATAGAAAATATAAAATGAAACTATATAAGGATTTTAATCTGTGGCTTTTATCCAATGTTCATAAAAAGGTTGAAGCCTCTGAAACATTTTTTCAGTTTCTTCTCAAACCATGGCCTAAAGATGAGTATTAAGATGAACGGAAAAATCATTAAATTTCAGTATTGTTATTTCCTATCAATGTTGGCTTCTTTACTCTGCTCTTTCCAGATCCTCTTTCAAAAGCAATACATTCTTTGACAACAGTCAAGAGAAGAAAGTCATTAAATGAAAAGTACTATCTCTTCCACTACCTTTATTATACAATATACTGTACCTGATATTAGAAAATTTCAACAAGGATCAGAATACTTCATTCCTCACACCACTCTTAACCTTCACTTAAAATATATTTAAGAAATAAAATGTAGCATGTAATTGTTTTAAAATGTATGTGTACATGTGTATTTAAAAATATACATTGTGGGAGATCATCATGGCTGACTAGAAGCAGCAGTGCCCAGTCAGTGCTTGGAAGATGTGAACCAAGAAACACAGGTACTCAGAAAGAGGGGAGTGTGGGCTGGGGATTTAGCTCAGTGATTCTGCCTCCTGCCTCACAAGCTCAAGGTCCTGAGTTCGATCTCCAGTACCAAAAAAAGAAAGAAAAGAAAGAAGGGAGTGAGGCAAACAAAGACGCAAATACAGGAAGGCAACTTGAAGGAGAAGCCCCTCGCCAAGATGAATTCTAGAACCAGGTATGTTTAGAAAAAGAAGCAGGGCTGCCTCTTGATCCCAGCACTGGTCTGGCAAACATGCCATCAGAGGAAAAGATCTAACACCCTGTGAAAAGCCAAATACAGCAGTGGTTGCCAGAATGTTGCAATTGATGCCCAGCCTAGTTGTCACCACTCAGTACCCCCTGCACTAAGTCCCTTCTCACTGGAAGAAGAAGCCCAGAAAGTGATAATGTTGCAGTCCAGATACTAAAGAAACCAAAAGGCAATAAATCCTTCAGAAGACAATGACTGTTAAGACCAGCAGACCCTTGGGAAAGAAAGGGACAGGGGCAGGGTGCTGGCTAGGGACTCAGAATCAGACACTGATAGCTCCATGAGTCAGTGAGTTTCAGAGATGGTCAGTGATTGCAACTGGTAAGATCTGGAGTAGGAGAAAAGACACCCGAGCAGAGCTAAAGTAGGCACTCCTCCACCAGTCCCCTAGACACCAGCAAGCTCTGTGTCTATGGGGTATCTTTCCTGCCTCCATGGGGTATCCTACCCTCCAAAAGCCACAGGGCTCAGTGCCCACAGAGGATCGCTCCTACTGCCAGCCAAAATCTAAACTCCATAGCCCTAACCGCCACTGAATTCATGGCCTGAATAGAGACTCTGGGAAGTACAGACAGAGTTTGGTGCAGATCAAAAGCCAGAGAGAAGAAGCACAACCAGAAGGAATTGTAACTTCTATTCACCTGAAGTGTTATAGAAACAGGAGCCCCAAGCAGCTGCAGATTACATTGGAGGGAAGTGGGCAGAGGTTGAGAAAGCCCCTTTGGAAATCAGCAGAAGACTGATGTATGAACAGCCACATTGCATCTTCTCCCCAGTCTGACATAATTGAAGTATCAGATCATAAGACAAAGGCATAAAACCTCCAGCTAGCTATGAGGTCACAACTGAAACCAATCAGAGTACTAGCTGCAAAGGGAGTGAAAAGAAGGCTCAGCAGTCCATCCAAACCTCACTCCCCTTCACTCACTGACAGGCAAGAGGAAAGATCTTGGGAAACCAGTTCAAGCACCACTAGACAGATACAACCAGCTGGATGGACTCAACCACAGAGGACTAGAGCTCAGCCCTGCACAACTACTACAAGTTTCCCCATTTGTGAAAACAGGACAAAGAGCATGCTCACTGAATTCTGACTGCAGTATAAGTAGGACTGAGACAACTCTTTACTTTTGTGGTGTTGTATGTATATGGTTTTCTCTCTCCTTTCCCTCTTTCCCTTTCTCCCTCTCTCCCTCTTTCCCTGTCTCCCTCTCTCTTTCTCTTTTGAACATTCCAGCCTATATGTCATCAGTACTATATCAAAGTCTTCTGAGTTATTGAAATAAAGGTTGAAATTGTTAAAATACGTTTTAAATTACATGACTGATACATGGTTGGTTCTGCAGATGCCAATATAAGTGCTTCTAGTTCTGTCTGTGCACGGCGGTGACCAGGTCTGATCCTATTATGTTGAGTAGGTTGAAAAGGTACATAAACACTAAAATACAACCAAAGCCAAGGTCACATAACAGGGAAACATACACTCATTAAAGAGACCCTCACAGTAATGACACAGTTTTTCTACCCTAATTTATCCTCAACCCTCAGCATAAAAACAATAGAAACATAAGGTGTAGAGAAAGTGGGAAGGGTAGGGGAAAGGGAATAAGGGAAAAGAAAAAAATCTGAGAAAATGAAAAAAATTAAAATAAAGTGTTTGCAAATGGGGAGGGGAGGAGGGGGTGAAGGGAGGGCAGGGACAAGGGGAAAAATGGGAACCAAGACCTGTCATGTGAAGGTACAGGATCCCAGTAATGAATGTAACTGTATTGTATACCTATATTGTACCAATAAACTCAATTAAAAAGAAAAAGAAACATAAGAAAACAAGGCAGCAAGATACCTCCAAAATCTCTTAACTTCCCAAAGCTGATCTTACAGGCAATGAAGTAAAGAAGCTTACAGGCAAAGAACTCAAAAATCAAAGGGTTAAAATGTTTGAAGAGAACAAAGAAAAAACAAATAAACAAATCCAAAAGATGTTCACTGTGCACAAAGAGGATGTGAATAAACAGATGAAGTATTTAATTAATAAAATGTTCAGTCACCTTAGAGACAAAAAAACTGATTGAATTTGATAAGATGACACTATATATAAATGACTATTTTAGTAAAGAATTAAAGATCATAAAAGAAATCAAACAGATATCCAGGATATAAAAAATTCAGTGGAAAGTATAAGTATCAGAAACAACTAATGTGAGAAGAGAGTGTCAGAACTAAAAGAAAGTTGACATAGTGGATTGTGTACTCAGTGATACCCTAAAAATAACAAGACACCATGGAATCTGGACCCAACAGCTGATATATGAGAAGAAAACTAAGAATGGTAGGAGTTAAGAAAATATTAGAAGAGGATATAAAAATGTATTCACAGAAATCATAGCAGAAAACTTTCTAAATCCAGGGGAAAAAATTCAACATTCAGGTACACAAGATATATAGAATCCTAAATATCCACAATCAGAAAACAAATTCTCCACAACAAATCATGGTCAAAATCCCAGAAATTGAGCACAGAGAAAGAATACTACAAGCTATTAAAGAAAAACGTCAACTTTTAATGGTAAGCCTATCAGAATAACAGAAAATTTCTCAACAGAAACCTTAAAGGCCAATGAGCTTGGAGTAAAGATTTTCAAGCCCTAAAAGAAAACAACTGCCAACCCAGATTCATATTCTGCAAAATTATCCTTCAAAATTGATAAATAGATTTTCCATGACAAGGAGCACTTAAAAAACTCATGACCATAAACCAGCATTGCAGAAAGTACTCAAGAAAATCCTAGAGAAAGTAAAAAACAAAAGTTAAAAAATAAAAGGACACATCAGTGGAAAACTTATTCAAGATCCAAAAAAATCCATCAGAAGACTCTTAGAACTATTAAATAAATTCAACAAAGTAGCAGGATATGAAGTCAACACACAAAAATCAATAGTATTACTATACACAACAAGAAAGAAATCCCTTGCACAATAGCTTCAGAAAAATAAATAACTAAGGAAATGAAAGACCTCTATAAAGAAAACTATTGTCCTCTGGAGAAAAAAGCAATTGAATGGAACATAAAAAAATGGAAAGGCATTCCCTGTACTTGGAAAACCAATATTGTCACAAGGCCCTATTATCAAAAATAATATATAGGGCAATTTGGCTCTGTGGTTCTGCAGCCTGCCAAAGAAGCTACCCCCCACCAAAAATAATAATACATAGATTTAATTCAATTCCAATCAAAGTGCCAGCAATATTTTTCACAGAACTAGAAAAAAACATTCTAAAATTTATATGGAACCAGAAGAGACCCAGAAAAACCAAAGCAATATTGAACAACAAAAGTAAAGCAGAAGAAATCACAATCCCATATTTCAAGTTATAGTTCAAAGCTGCACTAATAAAAACAGCATGGCATGCACACAAAAATTGACATGTTGACCAAGGAAGGGAATAGATGATGCAGAAACAATCCCATGCATCTGTTTTTTGGCAAAGGAGCCAATAATGTACACTGGAAATAAAGATAGCCTCTCCAACACATGATGCTGGGAAAGCTGGTTGGTTGTTCATGGGCACACGAATGAGTCTAGATCCATATGGAACAAAGACCTACATATAAAAACACAGACACTGAATATGAATAAAAATTGTAAACTCTTGCAGACATAGGCATAGACAATGTTGTCCTAAATAGAATCTCAGTTGCACAAGATATAATACCTAGAGTCAATCAATGGATTTATATCAAATTAAAAAGCCTCTGCACAGCAGAGGAAGCTACCAACAGAGCGAAGAGACAATCTACAGAATGGGAAAAACTTCTTACTAGCTCTTCCTCAAACAGAGGGCTAATGTCTAGATAAAGAACTCAAAAAATTAGACCCCTCTACCAAAACAATAGGCAATTGAAGTGAATAGACACATCTTAAAAGAATATGTGCAAATGGACAATAGGTATGTGAAAAAATGGTCAGCATCTTCAGCCGTAAGAGAAATGCAAATCAAAGCCACATTGACAGCCCATCCTACCCACTAAAAATGGCTATAATTAAAGCTAAAAAATAAATACTGGCAAGGCTGTAGGGGAAAAGGAACCCATGACATTATAAGTAGAAATGTAAATTTGTATAACCACCATGGAAATCAGTAAGAGATTCCTTAAGAGAAAAATTAAAAGTAGAAATTCCATTTGACCTAGTTAGACCTCTTTTGGGTATCTTCTTGAAAGAATTAAAGTCATTATATTAAGGTAATACTTGTCTATCATGGATCTCCTTACAATAACCCATCCTGCTTTCTCCAGGGTGTTCTTTTACCTTGCTCTTTCCTCTTTTACTTGGCCCAAGCTCATTCTGCAGAGCAAGTTTCTCCCTCACTTTTTACTTCAACTTTTTCAAATAAGTTTTGTCACTGCTGAAATAACTAAATAAATAAACGAATAAATAAATAAAATGACATTTATCCTGATTATAGCAATACAATTCAAAAATACCTGAATTCTAATGAATGCATAAAGAAAATGTAGTACATATACACAATGTAACACTACTCCACTATAAAGAAGGATAAATTTGACTTGCTTGTAGGGAAACGAATGTACTTTGAGATCACGATGCTAAGTGAAATAAATTGGCCCAGAAGTTTAAATATCACATGGTTTCTCATACAAGAAACCCAAAATACAAATAATTTAAAGAACAAACAGGGAGGCAAATTATGTGGAGATGAGAAGGGGATCAAAGGAAGGAAAGAGAATGGTGATGTGAGGGAGGATATATATATATAGCTTCCTGACTAGAAAATTTGGATATATAGAAACTGTAAAACTGTAAAGATTTTACCATAGGAGTGTGAAGAAAGTAAAAGAGAGAGAGAAACTATAAAGATTTTACCATAGGAGTGTGAAGAAAGTAAAATATAGAAAAATATACTTATATACCATGACAATTTCTTCTTATATCTTAACTGTAATTATAAAAAACTCATTCTTTTAAGATTGATCAAAAAGGATGAGCAAACCAACCATAAGAACTGACAGTTTCTTTGTAGTTAGTTCTACCTTATACTACATGAGTATTGGCACTAGCGAGAGTTTGAAAAGGCTTAAATTGCAGTTTAGGATTTCCACTACACAAGACAACTGGGGACCTCCTTTGATGAATGATTGCTAGTCCCCCTCAATACAAGTAGTAGGAGAAACAATCTCACTAAATGGCTGGAAAAATTATTTTGAAGAAAGAAGCACAATTTAAGGAGTGCCTGTGACTGTTCTCTTTTCCCTCAACAAGTTCTCTCTAGGTTTAGGTTGGGATGGAAAATGGGAATCTTCCATAGTGTTGCTTGGCTTCTCAGTGGAATCCTTTTGCTGCACTGAGTGTACTTCTTGTGGTTAAAGAAACACTTTGTGTGTAGGGGACAATGTGGTTTGTAAAGACAAGCCTACTCCTTCATCTGTCATTCAACTAAAGAAACACACAGTAATTAAGGAAAATTGGCTGCAGTAGGCTTTTTGGGGACTGTATACCCATCATCAATGTGTCACTTTTCTAACTTTTCTTTTTTTTCCTGAAAATATTTTCCTCAAATTCTTTTATTGGTACATTTTAGGTATACAATACACTTACATTCATCCTTAGGAAAGTGTACCTTTACATGATTTATATTGGGTCTTATTTTCTTCCCCATTCCCCTGCCCTCCCTTCAACCCATCCACCCCCTCCCTATTTGCAAAAGTTTTATTTGCATTTGTTTCTTATCTCATATTTTTTCCTCTCCCTTCTTTCCTTCCCCTACCCCTCCCACTTCCCCTACCACTACCTTTTCTTCCTATTTCACATTATCAATTATTCATTTTAATCTTTATTTACACTTTCAGTTTCTCATACCAGAGAAACTATTCAGCTTTTTATTTATTTCACTTAAGAGTATGCCCTCAGTGTGCATCCATTTAGCTATAAATGTCTCTAATTTCTCATTTCTTTATGGCTGAGTAGTACTTCATTTTATAAACACACACACACACACACACACACACACACACACACACACACACATACACACAATTTCTTCATCCAGTCTCCAGTTGATAGGCACTTGGGTTGTTTCTAAGCTTTAGCTATTACAAACTGTGCCACTATAAAAATGGGTGCACATATATTGCTGTATATGTATATTGCTATATTGTACTGGAGATTCAACTCAGGACCTTGAGCTTGCAAGGCAGGCAGAAGAACCACTGAGCTAAATCCCCAGCCATAGCTGAGTCTTTTTAAATCTTAATTTCTTTTAAAATTATTATGAAATATTTCGGGAATATATAAAATATTCCATTAAATAGTTCTTTGTTCAAATTAAATACAAACATAATATAATTTTACATTATAAATATTGAAATGTCTATTAAGTTCATATTATTTCATATCACTTGCCTTATGATATGGGTGTTATTGTCTCTATTTTACAGATAAAGAAAATTAAATCAGAGAAATTAAAATTTACACAGCTTGTGAATGACAGAGCTAAATTGAGGCCAACATCGTCTTGAATCATAAAGCTGAGAACTTTCTTCATAGTAAGGAGTTAATGATTAACCCAGGAACCACTAAAAAACAAACAAAAAATAGGTGGGCACAATGGTGCAGGACTGTAATCCCAGCTATTCCGGAGGTTGAGGCAGGAAGGAGACTGTAAATTCAAGATGAGCCTGAGCAAGAAATAACCTGTTTCAAAATAAAAGGATAAAAAAGGATCAGGGGTAGAGTCCTCATCTTACATGAGGCCCTGGATTCAATTTCTAACACTATTTTAAAATAACATTTAAGAGATATGTTAGTAACTATGGATGAGACTAAGCAGTTTCATTTGAAGGGAAAAAATGTGTCAAATTAAGGAAACTGAGTTTCGGAATAATCTGTGAAACTGGGTTAAAGGAAAGATTACTATAATAATAATAGCACTTATGGAAAACAGAGTTACTCAGTACTGCTTTGGTTGGATACATTTTCATCTGTCCTTGAATCATTTATGGGTTGAAGTTTAGTTTCCAGTGTGGAGATGTTGAAAAGTGGTGGAATCTTTAAGCGGGGCCTGAAGGATATAATTAGTTCATTGGGGGAACCACCCTCAGAGGAAATGGGTGCTGGTTCACAGAGTGCACGAGTCTGGAGCAAATAGGTTGCTATAAAGGGAGACCACTTCATATACTTGATTTTTCTGTAAGTGGCCATCTCCCTCCCTGAATCTCTACCACATTATGACCCAGAAAGGAGCTTTCATAGAGGACAAAGAGATGAGGCCAGCCAATCTTGGATTTCCATCTTCCAAAATTATGAGATCTTTTATTTATAGTGTCTAGCTTTAGGTATTTTGTATAGCCTCAGAAAATGGACTGATACAAGTATTTAAAAGGTGGTAAAAAGAGAGAATGTCTACATTCATTTCTCTTTAAATATACTTTACCCAACACATATGCTTGGCAAATATTTGTTCAATTAATGAATGTACCTCAATTAATAGTTCTAGCTCAATTGTAGCTACTTCCTTGGGAAAAAATGCCCCAGGATTATAATAATTGTAATGATAGGCAATGTGTCCTAATGCCTTATTAGATAGGGTGTTATACAGGGGCAGCCACTCGGGTATTATTCCACTTACAAATAATTTTCACCCCTGGCCTTTGTTTGGATTAGGCCCACTCATGCAATGCATATACCATGTTCCAACCATGGACAACAGCCTACTGACTACACAGTTCAGCCAGGAAGCTCTGCTACACACCTGCTGTGACCTACCTGTAGTCTCTCCTTCCTTCTGTGCCTTAGATACCAACTTTTCTTAGTGTCACACACAGAACAGTGCCTTTAGGGCCCAATCGTCTGATTCACTGGCACCTGCTTCTTTGACTTTCACTCTAACCACTCTCTCTGGTAATGATTGGGCACCTTCTGTCATCTCCATTCACCCAAAGCTGCAGTTTCACTTCATCTACACAAGCATCATAATAGCCACATTAGCTGTACCTGGTCTTCCCATCAGAAGAGGAAAGGTCAAGTGGAACTCACTGTGCTAGGATCTGTGAGATGTTCCAAATCTACATCTCAAACAAGCTCTCCTAACTCAACTTCTATGACAACTTTTGAAGTAATGAAACTCCAACACTTATATTTACACAGAAATAAATCTGCCTTTATTCTGGATGGATTTCTCTCCAAAATTACAATATTAAAATTATATAAGAAAAAGCCTGTTCTTTGGGAAAACCTCTCCACATAGAAGGAACTTTAAGAACTGGATGTATCAAAGCCTTGATATAAAAAACTACACTAGGGCTGGGGATTTAGCTCCATGATGCCAGCACCTGCTTTGCAAATGTAAGGTTCTGAATTCTATCCCCAGTACCAAACAAACAAACAACAACAACAACAAAAACTACAGCAAGGCATGTAATAGTCAAGACTCCTGAAATTCAAGAACAGAATATAAAAACTGTTAGAGAAAAAGAACAAATCACCTATAAAGGAAATCCCATTAGAATTACAGCAGACTTCTCAACACAAATCCTTAAGTCAAGGAGAGCTTGGAGTAAAATTTTTCAAATAATAAAAGAAAGTCACCCCCAACCCTGATTGATGTACCCAACAGAGCTATCTTTCAAAATTGATCAAGAAATGACAAAATGTACCTGAAAAAATCCATGACCATCAAAGCAGCACTCCAAAATATTCTGATAGACATTCCAGAAAGAGATAATAAGGACTACAATTCTATGAAACCCAACGGAATGAATCCACCAGGCAAAGGAAGCAATTAAACAGAGGAGGAGAAAGAAATGGAACCAGTGAAAGGAAAATAACATGACGATGATAAGTCAATGCATATCACTTATAACTATCAATGTAAATGGTCTCAATTTACCAATCAAAAGAAACAGATTGACAGAATGTATCAATAAATAGCTTCAATAATATGATGATGCACACAAGGAACACATTTAACTCAAAAAGAAATTCATACACTGAAAGTCTGGGGGAAAAAAAGCAGTGGTATCTATTCTATTTGTAGATGAAGTGGATTTCAAGCCAAGAGTGATAAGAGACAAAGGTCACTACATCCTTAGTAAGGAAATGATCCAAGAGCAAGACACAACATTCACAAATATATATGAACCAAATACTGATATACCCAACTACATAAAAGTATATTAAAAAATCAAATAAGCACTAATACAATTGTAACAGGGGACCTCAGTACCCTACTGTCACAAAGAAACAGATTGACTAGACAAAAAATTAGCAAATATCAGAACTTTTGAACAAATGGACTTAGTAGATGTGTACAGACCTTCTATCTCACAATAACATAATGCACATTCTTCTCAGCTTCACACACACACACACACACACACACACACACGCACACACACAAATAGAATGAGCTCAAGTACATAACCTAATGTTGAATTTGAAGCTTCTAGAAAGAGAAGAGCAAGTCAAGCCCAAAGCTGGTGTGAGGGAAGAAATTATAAAAATAATAACAGAATTTAATAAAACTGAGACTATGAAAACAATACAAAGAATCAATGAATTGAAGAATTGGCTCTTTGAAAGATTAAATAACACTGACAAACCCTTAGCCAATCTTTTTTTTTTTTTTTTTTTTTTTTTTTAAAAAAAGGTCTTGCTATGTAGTTGAGACTGAACTGGAACTCACTATGTAGCCCAGGCTGGTCTTGAACTCACAGCAATCCTCCTGCCTCATCCTCCCGAGTGCTGGGATTATAGCCATGCACCACCACACTCGGCTTAGCCAATCTTATGAAAAAGAAAGAGACTCAAGACCATGTAATTAGGAATGAAAAGGGTGAAATCACAACAGACCCTGCAGAAATCCAGAAGATTATCAATACCTACTTTGAGAACCTGTATTCTAATAAGATGGAAAACAAAAGAAATGGACAGATTCATAGATGTATATGAATTACCAAAGCTGAATCAAGAAGGTATAAAATTTTTAAATATTCTAATATTGGTCAATGAAATTGAAGACTCAATCAAAAACCTACCAACAAAGACAAGCCCATGTTCTGCTGGATTCACTGCTGATTTCTAAAAGAACTTTAGAGAAGCTCTAATGCCACTACTCCTCAAACTCTTTAATGAAATTCAAAAGGAAGCAATACTCCCAAACTTATTCCTGGAAGCAAGCATTACCCTGATACCAAAACCAGAGAAACCAAACAACAGAACTATAGGCCAATCTCTCTAACGAATATAGATACAAAAATCCTCAATAAGATACTGGCAAACAATGCAGCAAATCAAGAAGATTCATAACCAGGTAGGATTCATTCCTAGGATGCATGGATGATTCAACATATGCAAATCAATAAATATAATACAACATAATAACAGAACTCAGAATAACATGATAGCTCAATGGATGCAGAAAAAGCATTTGACAAAGTTCAACACTCAATCATGATAAAAATCTCTAAAGAATATAGGAATAGATGATCTTTATTGCAATTTGATAAAAGCCCTCCATGAAAAATCAACAGCCAACATCATAATAGTCAAAAGCTGAAACATTTCACTCTAAAATCAGGAACAACTCAAGGATGTCTATCACCACTCTTATTCAGTATAGTTCTGGAAATATTAGACAGCAATTAGACAAGAGAAAAAAATAAAATGAATAAGGATAGTAAAAGAAGAAATTAAATTATCATCATTTATGGATAAGATGATACTCTACATAGAAGACTCCAAAAACTCTTCCAAAAAATTCTAGATTTAATAACCAAATTCAGTAGTGTAGCTGTATACAAAGTCAACACTCAAAAATCAATAGCATTCCTATACATAACAAATTCAGTGATAAAGAAACTAAGGAAACCACAGCTTTCACAGTAGCATTAAGAAAAATGAAATACTTAGGAATCAATCTAATGAAGGAGGTAAAAGATCTTTACACTGAAAACTACAGTACTCTGGAAAAGGAGATCAAATAGGCTATTAGAAAATGGAAAGATATCTCTTGTTCTTGGGAAGAAAGAACCAAGGTAGTGAAAATGGCCATACTTACAAAACTGTTATACAGATTTAATTCAATCCCAATCAAAATACCAATAGCATATCTCACATAATTAGAGAAAACAATCTTAAAATTCACTTGGAGCCAGAAGAGGTCTAAAATAGCAAAAGCAATTTTGGAAACAAAGGAAAGGCAGGGAACATCACAATCTTTGACTTGAAATTAAATACAAAGCTACCCTGATAAAAACAGCATGTTACTGCTAAAAAACAACAGACCCAAGGATCAATAGAATAGATTGTAAAATGTAGAAACGACTCCAAACACACTCAGGCATCTTATCTTTGGCAGAGGGACTAAACGTCTTCATTGGAAGAAAGATATCCTCTTTGGTAAATGGTCCTGGAAAAATTGGCTTTCCACATGCTGAAGATTAAACCTGTACCCATATTTCTCACCATATACTAAGTTAAAATTGAAATGAGTCAAAGATCTAAATATTAAAACAAAAACACTTAATCTGCTGGAAGAGAGAATAGGTAGACCTCTTGAAGACATAGGTATAGGCAAAAACTTTATGAACAAAATCCCAATTTCACAGGAAATATCACAAAGAGTCAACTAGCATCTCATCTTATTGGAAAGCTTTTGCAATAGTAAGAAAAACCACTAACACAGGGAAGAGACAACCCTCAGAGTGGGAAAATTTTTGCTAGCTGTTCCTCAAACAAAGGACTAATATCTAAAATATATAAATAACTAAAAGAAAAAAACACAGAACCCCTCAAATTTAAAGGACCATTCGAAAAAGGGGGGTCTAGAATGAACAAACACTACTCAGATGAAGAAGTAGGAAAGGCAAATTAATATATGTTCAACATCACTGGTCATTTGAGAGATGCAAATGAAAACAATGCTGAGATTCTATCTCGCTACAGATAGAATGACTATCAAGAAGTTAACAATAACAAATGCTGATGGGGCTTTGGGGGAAAATAACCCTTCTCCACTGTTGATGGGAGTGTAGACTGTTGCAACTACTGTGAAATCAGTGTGGAGTTTCCTCGGAAATCTAGGACTAGAGATTCCACTCCCCTTCTTGGTATCTTCCCAAAAGAATTAAAAGCCTCATATCACAGCACTATATGCACACTCATGTTTATGGCAGAGTTTATAATAGCTAAGTTTTGGAGACAGACTACTCAGCCCTAAAGAAGGATAAAGTTGAGACATTTCTAGGTAAATAGATATACCTTGAGACCATACTCTTAAGTGAAACAAATTGGACACACGTTTGAATATCACATTATTTCTCTGGTGCGAGAAACCTAAAAGGTAAATAAGGAACAAAATGTATAATAGATATTGTGAAATAGGAAGAAAATATTGAAATGAGAAGGGAAACAGGGGAGGGGAGTGGGAGAAAGGAAGGGAAAAAGAAAAAAAAAGAATAGATGGGGGAAAATGAAAACAAAGCTTTTGTGAATAAGGAGGGGAAGGGAATGAGGAAAAAAGAATCAAGATAGGTACACGATAGGTACAAATTCCATAAGATGAATGTTTTCATTATCTATATCTAAAATGCACCAATAAAATTAATTTTTAAAAGAACTACATGTATAAGAAATACATGCTATCTTAGTTTTTTAGATTTGCTATAACAAATCTTGAAGGTTGGGGGACATAACAGTGGCTTATTTTTTAATAGTTCGAGTGCCTAGAAGAACAACATCCATGTGTCGGTGGGTTTGGTTCCCCCTGAGCCTCTGTCCTTACCATGCACATGGAGGCATGCTCTTCATACCTCTTCACATGGTCTTTCTCTGATGCATGTACATCCCTGATCTCTCTGTGCGCCCACATTTCCATCTTTTAAAAGGACACCAATCAGATTGGATTAGGGCCCACCTTAATGCTCTAATTTTAATTTAACCACAACTTTAAGGATCCAATTTCCAAAGATAGTCATATCCTGAGGTACCATGTGTGAGGGCTTCAACATATGAAATCAGTTCACCATTTGACCTATAATACATACCTCTTAGCTTCCTTTCACCTAACCTGACTTTCCTACCTGCAACCTCCCCATGGGTGATCAGCTCTGTGCAGGTAACTGTTTTTGGAGTCTGCTGCTTCTGTGTCTCCTATCTTCAGAGAATACTAAGTCTGCAGAGCATAGTATTATCTGGTTTCCTGTTTGACTGTCTGGAGAGGTTGGATGGTGTAAGACAAAAATGTAGAGATATTAACTCCACGTGAGGCAAATTTGATGAATGGAGAAATAGAAACAAGGGTGCAAAATTCCTTGGATGGGTGACTCTACGGCACTGTTTATCCCCACAGACTTGTCTGAGACATTGAGCACAGTACAGTGATATACTTGATGAAAGACTTGCTGCCACCTGTGATTTAGTCCTGAAGCAGTGACTATCATAGTTATACATCACTTTGCCTTGGCTCCTATCTGCCTGTTGAACTCCCCCCGCAACCATCTTTCTGCCATGGCTTTGTACCTCCCAGGACTACTCCTAAATTTAATATCATCACTTAATCCTTGTCTCCATTTTATTTTCTAGGAGCCCTAGATAGAACATTGACATACTTGCCAGTTGGAAATTCAGATATAAAAAATAACAAAGTAAAAACTGATAGAGATACATTGACACAGAGTCTTGGGACTGCTTCTATGATGAATATCATTTCATTAATGACAGCTTCCTGCATTATGTATGTTGAGTTCAGAGAACTGATCATCACTTTTTATAAAATATAGGATTACAAAGTGTATCAGTCAGTTCCAACTGCAAAATAGAAGCCATTCTAAGTATTAAAACAAAGAAATGTAATCCATGAATTGGTGACACAAGTCATGAAAGAGCTGGAGGCAATCTGGTTGTTTGTAAAAGCAGAAAGTTGCTACTACCTCTAAGCTGAAGAGACAAAATGAGAAATTGGTATTGCCAGAGCTTATAGGTGAGAGCTCCTGACGGAAGTTAGAACCAGAATGTGACTGAATGGATAGGAGTGGAGACAGAACAAGGCTAGAAACACAGCTGGAGACAGAAAGAGAGGGAGGAATATTCTGGCTTCTCCACCCCCAGTTTTCTGTTGTTACCTCCCATTGCCTGAACCCAAGAAGAAGCTAGCTGAGAAATGCAGGCTGTGAGGCTTGGTGCTTCCATCGTGCAGAAACATTCAGAGAGAGATCAAATGGAGCAAATGGCTCAGGCTGAGATCTGGTCCAGAAAACCCAGAGAAAATGCTAGATGGTGAATGTCTTTGCCTTCTCCTCACTGAGACAAAATACCCAACATCCACATAGTTGCTCATGGTTTCAGTCCACGAGCACCTGGCTCCTAGGCAGAAACAAACTATGGTAGAAGGGTGCAGTGATGGTGAATCTTTTGGAGACCAAGTACTCAAAGTGCTTGTGAGGTCATTGCCGAGTGCTACTACTCCTTCAACAGCACGTACATGGCCCATGTGTCCACTGTTATTCGATGCTGTGCTGCTGGGGCAAAACTGGGGTGACTAGGCTCCCATGCCAACAGAGAGGGTGCTCAGCATGCATGCCATAGGTTTGCAACCACTGGCATAGGGTGACAAAGATGCTTTTACTTAGTTCGTGGCAGCCAGGAAGAAGAGCAGGGGACAGTGCCAGAGCAGAGAGGGTGAGAAACCAGAGACTCCAAGGTCATGCCTCCATGACCCTTCCAGACACAACTTGGAGTGTGCTGCAGCAATCCCTGGGATGGATCTCAAAGCCAATCCACCCTAACTACCACACTCAATAACTTTATGGGTCAGAGAAATGTTCATTGGGAGAAAAAAAAGTAATACAGTTATAGTATTGGAATAAAAGAGACCTTGGTTTAGATAGAATATTTTCCTATTTATTGCCCCTGTGACCTCAGATTAGTCATTGAATTTATCCAAACTTCAATTCCTTCTTTGCAATCCTTGTTTTTATGATTACAAGAGCTCACCTATGTAGCCTGGCACCCAAGTGACCAATAAAAGGAAACTCTTAAAATAACAAGGCACAGACCAAATTGTCCTAGTCTGGACTCTTCCAAAACCAGTATTTGGTTGAAGTAGACTGGAAAATGATCTTTTTGTAAGGGGTGAATTACAGAAGGAAGGAAGCCAATTAAAAGTGCATTAATAAGAGATTACTTCTATGGGCAAGAGAGTTCAATCCTACCCAAGACCCTCTTAGAATTGATGTGTAACACCTTAGAATAATGAGGTATTTGGTGGCTGGAGTTTTATCCACCATTTTCACTCTCATTGAAGGTTATTTCTGCATTAACTCATGAGTAATTTCTGCCGGTCCTTCATGAGTGTTGAGCCCACTCTCTTAGCCAGAGAATACCCTTAGGATGACAGGTATTGGAAACGTGTGTAGAGGTGCCATAGACTGAGGAATGCAGCTCAATTATTTCTAATACCTGTTGTTGATGCATAGCTGAAAAATCTAGGAATCATATTGAGCCATAATCCAGCCTTAAAGTGGCAAAGTTGTACTCTTAAGAGTTCTAACATTAGTTCTTTTCAAACTTTTCTAAACCACACCCACAGTTAGAAATGTATTTTAGATTGTGATTCAGTACACACTGTGAATAAAATAATGCTCACTCTTTCTAAGTAGAATGTCCTCTATTTCTCTATTTTTTAGATTGTTTTAAATGAAGGTTTTCAATTCCACAAATTGGTATTATGAACATCTGAAAATCCTTTCCTCACCATCTCAGCTATTCAAAGTATGGATTATTACAGTGGTAAGGAAATTAAACCAGGATGTAAATAATTTATGTCACTGTGCATGACAGTCAACTAATTTCAGTTGGTACTGTTTTATAACAACATATTCTCAATGAAGGAGGCAGTGTGTGCTGATTGACATGTTGGCTCTAGTCCTTATCTGGTCAGAGACTGGTAACCACCAGTTTGAGGTCCACAGTTTGAGTATCACTGCCCTATACCACACTTAAATGGATTTTTTAAAACAGACTTAAAGGTTGGATATAGCTTAGTGGTAGAGTATTTAGCAAGTGCAAGACTCTGGGTTCAATCCCCAGCTCTGCAAAAGCAAATAAATAAACAACAACAAAAATCATCTAGTAAAGGTGGACTTAAGAGTAAAACAGAGCTTTTTGAATGTTTATCCTTCTTTTTCAAAAGCTCCCTAGCCTCTGCCAGTATAATAAGAAATACTTATTCAATATTTCTGGTAATCTCATAGGAATATTACTAATAAAGTACCTAACCACATTTACACTGTCCTCACTCTCTTGTAATGCTAACAAGCTAGAAACAACAGAGAAGAGGACCTCAGTTAGCCCTCATTCCTGCGAGAATGACCACATGATACATAATCTTGCTCCCTGCCCCCCTCCAGTCCCCTCTGCAACACCCCATTGAGAAATAAAGTTCAGATTCCACTTCTGAGTGGGAAAAAAGAAAAGGTAAACTGAGCTCCACACTGCAATTTTGAGCCCCTTTCTAGGTTGCAGAGGAGCTCCGAGAAGCTACAATCTTCTCCATCAAATTGGAGAGTCCCATGGCATCTGTTCTCAACCCAGGGCATAATTGTTACCACTCTCTGGGGAACATTTAACAATGTCTGAAGACATTTTTGGTTATCACAACTTGGGTAGGGGCAATGCTTGTACTAAGTGAAGGTCAGGGATGTTGCTAAATCACCCTCAGTGCAGCACAGCACAGTCCCTATAACAAAGAAATGCCTGATCCTGCCCTAGGGGTACACATCAGCTTCTGAGAGCTGAGCAGGCACAGATCATTTTAAGCTGTTTGGTCACATATTTAAAATTTCCATTTATTCTTTCCAGGCCACCACTGCTTGCCAGTTCTCCTTTTCCACCTATTTTTCACAATGATCTTTCTTCCCAATCCCAAGCAAGTATACATCCCAGGTATAAAAGTGTCCAGGGCACTCAACAAGGATGTGTCATGCTCTCCTGTGAAGAGAAACTGAGGCATCTCCATGAAAACAAAGTAAAAGAGCTTTATAAAAATATTGAAAGGGGCTGCACCTTGCTGTATTCTAATGACAAAGTCCTAACAAGTATCTGAGCTTTATGTGTCCATGTATATATTTTAGAATAGAATCTAAAAGTAAGAAAAGTAGGAGGAAACATGAACATTTTATATGTATTGGTAAATGAAGTCCAACTTTTTATCACTTAACATCTAAATGAGTTAATTGGTCTAACCAAAAGGACTGGCTTTGCCAATTAGATCATACGACAGACATTTTCATAAACTGATTTGGATAAACCAGCAGGCCAAGGTGCAATACACAATCTGTCTTTGCAGCTACTTACACTGATGATAGAACACTTTACATGCTCAACATATGGGAGGTGGTGAAAGAGGTCAGTAGTGTAATTTTCAGTGGAAAGGTCTTCTGTCTCCTTCGTTAGATTGATTCCTAGCTATTCCAATTTTTGGATGTTATTGTGAAAGGAATTGTTTTTCTAATATCTCTCTCAGTGAGTCTGTTATTTGTTTACAAGAAGGCTATTGATTTTTGAGTGTTGACTTTGTATCCAGCTACTCTACTGAATCTGTCAATTAAGTCTACTAGTCTTTTCGCAGAACTTTTGGGGTCTTCTATGTAAAGTATCATATCATCAGCAAATAGTGACAGTTCAACTTCTTCCTTTCCTATCTTTATTCCTTTTATTTCTTTCTCTTGTCTAAATGCTGTGGCTAATGTTTCTAGAACTATATTGAACAGGAGTGGTGATAGTGGCATTCCTTGTCTTGTTCCTGATTTTAGTGTGAAGATTTTCTGTTTTTGATCATTTAGAATGATATTGGCTGTTGGTTTTTCATAGATAGCCTTTATCATGTTAAGATAAAGACCATCTATTCCAATTTTCTATAGGGTTTTTATGAATGTGTGTTGAATTTTGTCAAATGGTTTTTCTGCATCTATTGAGATGATCATATGGTTTTTGTCCTTGACTCTGTTGATATAGTTTATTACATTTATTGATTTTCATATGGTGAACCATCCTTGTATCCCTGGAATAAATCCAGGGTGTATGATCTTCTTGATGATCTTCTGTATTTTGTTTTCCAGTATCTTATTGAGGATTTTTGCATCTATATTCATTAGGGAGATTAGCCTGTAGTTCTCTTTTTTGGTTGGGTCTTTCCCTGGTTTTAGAATCAAAGTAATACTTGCTTCCAAGAATGAATTTGGAAGTATTGCTTCCCTTTCAATTTCACTGAAGAGTTTCAAGAGTAGTGGCTATAGTTCTCTAAATGTCTTGTAGAATTCAGCAATGAAGCCATCAGGACCTGGCCTTCTCTTTGTTGGTAATGTTTTAATTATATTTTCAGTTTCACTGAATGTAATTGGGGTGTTTAGACTTTTTTATAGCTTCTTCATTCCACTTTGGAAGTTCATATGTTTCTTTCAATCTGTCCATTTCTTCTGTATTTTCCATTTTATTAGAGTACAGATTTTCAAAGTAGGTACTGATAATCCTCTGGCTTTCTGGTAGATCTGTTGTGACTTCACATTTTTCATTCCTAATTGCATGAATTTGAGGCTTTTCTTTCCTTTTTTTTTTTTTTTTTTTTTTTTTTATTAAACGTTGGCTAAGGGTTTGTCAATTGTATTTATTCTTTCAAAAAACCAACTCTTCAATTCATTGATTTTTTTTGTATTATTCTCTTAGTCTCTATTACATTAATTTCTGCTCTGATCTTTATAATTTCTTCCCTTATTTGAGTTTTTGGATGGTCTTGCTCTTCTTCTTCTAGAAGATTAAATTTAAGCATTAGGTTGTTTATTTGAGCTCACTCTGTTTTCCTAGCATGGGCATTTACTATATGAATTTCCCTCATAGAACTTCTTTCACTGTGCCCCAAAGATTCCTGTATGTTGTATTGACATTATTCTTTAATTGTAGAAACCTTTTCTTCTTTAATTTCCTCTGTGACACAATGGTTGTTCAGCAGGTTGTTAATTTCCATATGTTTGTAAAGTTCTTGTGGTTTCTTAGGCTATAGATCTCCAGTTTAATTGCACCATGGTCTAATAATATACAGGGGATAACTTTAATTCCTTTGCATTTACTTAAGCATGTTCTATGCACTAGCATGTGGTCTATTTTGGAGAATGCCCTGTGTGCAGCTGAAAAGAATGTATATTCTGATTTTGTAGGGTGGAACACTGTAGACATCTAAGTCCATTTGTTCTAAGACTTGTTTCAGTTCTGTTATTTTGTTGCTGATTTTTTGTCTAGATGATCTGGCTATTTGTGTCAGTGGAGTTTTGAGGTACTCCACTTCAACTGTATTAGTGCTTATTTCATTTTTCATATCCATTAATATTTGTTTTGTACAGTTAGGGGCATTAGTATTTGGTGCATATATATTTATGATTGTCTTTCTTACTCTTATATTGTTCCCTTTATAGGCTGTAGTGGCCTTCTTTGTCTCTCTTAATTAGTTTTTGGTTTGAAATCTATTCTGTCTGCAAATAAGATAGGTACTCCGCTTTTTTTATGGGCTCCTGTTGCATGGAGAACTGTTTTTTCATCTTTTTACTTTCAGTCTATGAATTTCTTTGTGGATTAACTGGGTTTCTTGTATACAGCATATTGTTGGATTTTGCTTCTTAATCCATTCTGCCAGCCTCTTTCTTTTGATTGGTGAACTGAGGCCATTAACATTGATGTTTATAACTGTTATGTATTGACTTTTCATTGTCATGTTATTTTCCTGTTGTTGTTTCTTTTATTTTTTTATTTTTCCCTCTTTCCCATTAATTTCTTGCCTCACCTGGTATATTTGTTCTTTCAGCCCCTGTGCGGGGTGGGTTGAGGTTTTCATTTTCTTTTTCCAGGATACTGTTTAGAAGTGCTTGGAGTGCCAGCTTGGTGTTCATGAAATTTCTCAGGTGTTCTTTGTTGTGCAAGTATCTTATTTCCTCATCGATTTTGAAAGATAGTTTTTCAGGATATATCAGTCTAGGTTGGAGATTGTTTTCTTTTAGGACTTGAAATACCAACTCCAGGCTTTCCTTGACTTGAGGGTTTGTGTTGAAAAGTCTGCTGTGATTCTGGTGGGCTTTCCTTTGTATGTGATTTGTTTCTTTTCTCTAACTACTTGTAGTATTTTTTTCTTCTGTTTGGTTTCAGGGATCTTGATTATTATATGTCTGGGTATAGGTTTTTTTTTTATCATGGCTAATTGGAATCCAATATGCCTCACTTATCTGTATGTCAAACTCTTCCCCTCTGCTTGGGAAGTTTTCTGTCATTAATTCTGTGAATAGTTTTTTTGTGTCATTTGAACTTTCTCCTGGTACTTCATGGGTTATATTATTCTTCTTTGCATCATCTAGGAGTTGTTGGATTGATGTCTCATAGTCCCTTACTATTTTTAAGAGAGTTCTCTTTTTGAGTTCACTAACTGCAATCCTATCTTCTATATCTGAAATTCTATCTTCGCATTTGTTCATCCTGCTGTGAATGCTTTCTGTGGAATTTTTAATCTCCTGGATATTTGTTTGAATCTGTTTCATGGATTCCATTTTTTCCTATGCTGGTCATTCATGGTCTCCATCATGGTCCTGAGATCATCTATTTTTTTTTCAGTTTCTGTTCTAGAGTATCTAATCATGTCTTTCATTCTCACCATCTCTGTGGTTATCTGGGAAATTATTTCTGTTTTGAATTTTTCTAGATCCTCATTTATCTGTTTTTTTTTTTTTCTTCTGTGCTATCAGTTCAGGGTGTTCACACGGTTGACTGTCAGACTTTTCCACTTCATTTTCCCCAGAGTTTACCTTTGGTGGGGTGGAAGTCTGTGTTAAGTCCTGTTTAAATGCCTTCTCATTTATGTTTTTGTCATTGTTACTGTCCTTGGTTTAATTCCTGGGTTAATACTTTGATCTTCCAGATATAGCTGGTCTTTAGGTTTTGCAACTCCAATGTCTCTGAGGCAATTTCATTTTCATTAATCAGGAAGGACAACTGATTAAATCAATCACAACACCTTAGCCCAAGTAATACAATCAGCAACACTATAGCATCAAGCACAACTTAGAAAATGACAACTTGTGGTAGTTATTAATCTATCACCTTTAACTGTGTGAATTAAATCAAAATCGAGGACCAGCCCCAAATATATTTATAGTGAATAAACTCTTCAATGTAGCAACTTTACCATTCAGGATGGGGATTCAGAAGGAGTTGGGGAGGAGGTATAGATAGATAGGATAGATAAAGTTTAGAAATGAGGTCAGAGGACACAGGAAGATCACACAAACTCTAGGGAGCTGTTGAAGGGAAGAGAAGACTGAACAAAATATACCCAAGAACAGAACAAACTAGCAGCAATAGGGAGGCTAGAGACTGTAGTCACTTTCTTTTCAAACTTATGGCAATTGAGAGAAAGAACAAGTGAAAAAAAGGAAAAGAAATAAAATAAATTCGAATTAGGATAGGAACTGGAACAAAAAGGGAGAGTAATGGAGATCAAGGTGAGAGAGAGTAAGAGAGAAAGAAAGAAGAGAAGATAAAAAGATTTAAACAATGAAAAAATATAAGCAAAGAAAAAGATAGATAAAATTTTTAAGTGATTAAAGATAAGAGAAAAATATTGCTTTGAAAATAAAATATAGAAATAGAAATAGAGGGCCTCCTTCAGGGTATGCCTCTGTTGACACAATAGATAGCGTGGGTAGGAGTGTGCAGATCTAAGTTAATTAGTCTCAGCAAGCCAGCAGCTGTCCTCTAAGGTTCAAGCTGATTTTTGGCTGTAAGGCCCAAGTTGAGATCTCTGACCTCCTGTTGGATTAAACTCTGCAAGGTTCTACTGCATGTTCCAGCTGTCTTTCTCCTGAAGTTAGACCAAGTTCTGATATGAGGTGTGGTCCCTCTGACTTACCAACTATGGTGGTGTGGTGTGCCTTTATCACAGATTTTCTTCACTTTTCCAGTGGGCTTCAATTTTCATCAAAAAGCCTCAGAGAGGCACTCTTTCTCTTGTTAGGGGGTGGGGGGTCATGAATACTGTTGTGTTGGCCACCATGCAGCTGGGCTCCTCTGGCACTCTGGGTCAAAGGGGTGGGCCTACCAGAGATTCGTGAGCTGCCCCTGGGCTCCTCTGGCACGCTCAGTTGAAGGGGAGGGCCTACCAGATGTCTGTTTGCATGAATTTCATAGTGAATTTTTGTAGTTTGTAGTGAATTCAACACCATCCTGAACTACATAGCAAGACCCTGTCTCCAAAAACATTTTAAAAATTAAAAATTATATTTGAATTCTATAAAACTAAAGGATTGAAATGTATTTTCTGGTCATGCCTATTGGAATAAGAATGCTAAAATAATAGACCTAGGATACCTTTAAATATGGACATCTGTATTCCAAATAAAGCTAACAATTTGGTTAATAACTATAGAAAGGAGAAAACGGTAGCATAATTAATGGATTTCATCTATTTTCAAATTTAAATGATGGCTAAATGTTATTTCTTGTATCTAGATATTCCCTGAAAGCCTCATGCAGTCATAGGTGGGTCTTTTTGGAGGTGGCTGGATCTAGAGTGTGTGATGTTAGGATCAAGGATGTGATGCAGGGGTTGATTCATGGTAGCCTTCATGGCTAGAATTAAGGGTACAAGTGCTACTGTCCCTAAATGTAGAGAGGAAGGTGGCTGTGGTCTTTGCTTGCTGCTTTTCACCTTCTGCCCACCTGTTCTGCAGTGGCTCCTCTGCCATACCACCCTGCTGTGGTGTCAGCCAACTGTGAGCTGCAACCTCTGCAAACTGTGAGCCACAATAAATCTGTCCTCCTTTAACTGTTGATGTCAGATATTTTGTCTAAGCAACAAGAAGAGTAAGAAAAGTAAGTATGACACTAATGAAGGTTTCTGTCATATATAGTTACTATAGGAAAGTACACTTACTGACCCTCCTTTCCTGGGCTGAAATTCAAATACATTGAGAAATCCAAATCCAGGTCAACTTTCCAAAGCAGAAACTTCTAGTCAATAATCCCAGCCTCAAAATGGAGGCTTAAAGGAAACCTAATCCAAAATTTTTCTGATTTTTTTTCTGTACACTGACAGCATTTCTCCTTTAGCTATGGAAATGTTGAAATCTGTTTCACTCTGAACTAGAACTCTTCAGGCTGGAATGCATAAAAATGGTACAACTGCCAATAATGATATCTAAATGAACCAGCCATAAAAGAGAGGTCATTGATAAGAGAAAGAAGAAAAAAAACATCAAGTATAAAAGTAAAAATGGCATTTTATCAATTATTACCTAATCCTTCTCACTCTTATCTTTGCATTTGCAAAAAGTAAAGGCACTTAAGGAAATGAGAATCCATCTGTAGATTGGTAATTGCATTGATCATGCTGTCGTCTTTGTCACTGTCATGTTGAAATTCTGGAATACCAGCTATCCCCAGGTCAGCCCCTTCTGGAGCCTCAACTTATCACTACAGTAATTGGCACAGAAGAGAAAGAAAGAGGCAGTATAAGTCAGGATTCTTTAACAAAATAGAACACAAATAAGGGAAGGAAGGAGGGAGAGAATGAGAAGGGTGGATAGATAGATTTGTTATGGGACTTGGCATATGCTGTGAGAGAGGCCAAGAAGCTCCAGTTTACCTTCCAGAAGCTGGAGATGCAGGAAATCCCAGAGATATGATTCAATTTAAGTTATAAGGCCTGAGAACCTGGACCTTCAGTGTCTGAAGGCAGGAGAAGACGGATCTCCCAGCTAAAGAAGAGAAAGTAAATTCTTCTTGGTTAGCCTTTTTATTTTATTAAGGTGTGCAATAGATAGGAAACTCACATTGGGAAGTCCAATCTTTACTCAGTTTATTGGTTCAAACTCTAATTTCACCCAGAAACACCTTACAGACCTTCCCAGAAGTAATGCCTTTCTGGCTATCAAGGCATCCCTTAGCTCAATCAAGTTAACATAAAGTTAATCACACGGTACAAAGTAACTGTCAGTCACATCCAACCTTTCCTTTTCCTACTCTCATTTTGGGGGTAAAATCTGAGAATTCCATTATCTGCAATCTTCTTTTTCTATTCAAGGAAGCCAAGGGGTAATTCTGATAGTGTAATGGAGGACACCTTTCACAGAAAACCCTAAAATGCATTGCAATAAAAAGTATATGACAGCTGAGGTCAGTGAATTCAGGAGGAGCTAAGATTCAATGACAGAGCCTGGGAACTATCATTAAAAATGATAATAAGTGTAGGAAAGGGTGTAAAAAAAATGCAGCCTTTATATACTACTGGTAGGAATGTAAAATAGTGCCACTGCTTTGGAAAATAGTTTGGTATTTCCTTGATGTTAAACAGAGTTATATGACCCAGCAATTCCACTTCTAGGTATACACCCAAGAGAAATAAAAACATACTTTTGCGTAAAAGTTTGTATGCAAATGTTAAACCAGCATTATTTATAATTACCAAAAATAGAAAAAGCACTAATGTCTGCCAACTGAAGAGTGAGTAAACAAAATGTGGCATATACATATAAAAAGAATATTCAGTCCTAAAAAAGAATGAAGTACAGATATGTACTACAACATGGATGAATCTTTAAAACATTATTCTACATGAAAGGAACCAGTTACAAAAGACCATATATGATTCCCTGTATATAAAATGACCAGAATAGGCAAAACTACCAAGACAGAACATAGGTTAATGGTTGCCTAGGCTGGAGGTAAGAGAAGAGGGGAGGGATTGGGAAGTAATGGATTAGTGCTGTTGATTGTATATATAAAAATTAAGAAAATGTTCTGACATTGTGGTGAGTGCATAGCTCTGCAACTATACCAAAAGTCATAGAATTGTATGCTTTAAATGGATGAATTATATGGTATGTGAATTATGTTTGAATAAAGTTATTACAAGAACCAACCAACATAGCTTCAGGAGATCAGGGCTGGGATGGAGAACCCAAAAGCTAGCCAGAAAGGAAAGGCCTAAAGAGACAAAGTAGACAAGTAGGTGGGTTGAAGCAGTTCCCAGTCTGCGTATTGCGTGTGGCTACTGTGGCTGTGTTTGTATTTGCTGCAAAATGAGGCACAGATATTTAAAGGGCTAGAGATGGGGTAATCATCACTATTCAGAGAGGTGCTGCTTTCATGAAAAAGAATGCCTTATAGTTGCTGCCATGAAAGAACTCCAAAGATGCTGATTCTCTCTTTTCAGAACTTTGGGGAAGTGAGGAGGTGGGCACTGTGCTGGTGTGTTCATTTAAATCCTCAAAATCAGGTTAAAATACTTTAACCTTATGTGGGGCTTTAAAAAAAATGTAGTCCTTTTTACTCCTATATCTTGCTGGTGGGCATAATGAGAATATTTTAGTTTATATGTATGTACTTGCTTATTGAGTGTTATTGCTTTTTATGCATGTATGTATGTATGCATCTTAAATTTAGTAAGTAGTATTTTACTGGCTGTCTTGTTCTATTGCTTTATTTTCCTTTTTGAATCTGTACTTTTAATCCACCCATGCTCTTGGGTATACATCTAACTCTTTGCACCCCACTGTTCACTGGTATGTAACACTATATGCTACCTATTCAGTCTTTGTGTTTGACATACAGCCTGCCATCTTCTTGTTACTCCAGACAATGTGTGCTTATTCTTCATAGAACTTCTTCCACAGAAATGTAACGGCAAAATGCTTCAGTGAATGCACTTTTAAACCCACCTTTGGATTTCACCCAAGACCACATTTCCCAAGGGCGGCTCCCAGCCAGTGACCAAGGAAGCAAGGACACTAAGGCAGGCCCATTCCTGGGAAAAATGAGATCCCTCTCACAGTTAAGTAGGCTCGAGGACTTTCTGGTGGATTTTAACAACTTTTCTTAGAATAAATGCACCAATCTTCCTTCCATCTCCCCTTCACTTGGGCCAGCTGTTTGCTGTGGAATGGGGTGTCCCATCCCTCCCCTTCTACACTCACAGAGATTCCCTCAGTGAAATCTTTATATATTTATTTGCTTTAATCCACATCTTGGCCATTGTTTCTTAGAAGACCCATATTAGCTCAAAATGCTACACCAAACATTGTCATGCATATCCTTTAATAAAAAGTGTATAAAGATTTCTTCAGGATGCCCATCTGGAAGGGAAGTCCTCGGGTCACAGGATAGGGACATATTGTTTCTGGAATGGCTGTTCCCTGTACTTTCCCAAGCAGGATATGGTGAAAATCCCTGCATCCCTGCCTAATATTCAGGGCATTGTCCCTCTACTTTCTGCCTCCCTAAAAGGTATATAATAGTATCCCTCTGTTGTTTGAACTTTCCTCTCTCTACTTACTAAAATCATTGATCATTTCTTTAATCTTACTAGGCTTTTGGTATTCCTTTTCTGTCAATTGCCTGTTATACACCTTGCCCATTTTTATGTTTGAATTATTATTTCTTCTTCTTGGTTTTAGGAATTCTTTATATATTCTATATATTGAAACTTTATTGGTATTAGAGATTGCAAACATCTTTCAATTTTACATCTAGTAATTTTTTCCACATCTTTGATTGAACAGAAATACTTAATTTTAATGTAATCCAGAGCATAATTGTAGGGGGTGGAGGAGTTTGTACATCCCATCTTTGTAAAATATTTGAACCATGGCCAGGCACACCAAGCCTTCATTTCAGGCTCACCATGTTCTAGATGCTACTTAATTAAGTTATTCCTGGATTGATTTCCCATCCCCAACTATTAGAATGATCTGACCAAACTTTACCCCCAAAGCACAGAAACAAAATAAAACAAAACTCAAGTCCTTTAAAGATGATCAAATGTTAATTTTTGGTGAGTTGATTTACATAGCATGAGATGAAGTGATCTTAAATCCTTGTAGCGGCTCTGAAATGCCTGACATTTTCAAATCCAGCAAATTAATGTTATGCCTTCCAGGTACTAACTGTACTTTCTTAAAACTAGGAAACCGATTAAACAGCATGGATAAAATCATCTCATTAGTCTCTGCTAGTAAATTATGAAGGAACAAAATATAGTTCAAAGAGTAATCAAGCAACTGAAGGTTGATTTTTTAATTTCCTTGAGTATTAACTGAATTTGGTGTCTGCTGACCAGGCTTGTCATTGTGGTTGTAGTCCGTTCCACAGTTTTGTTTTGTTCTTTTCATTGTTAGCAAAGTGCCACACTTTTTGGATTTTAAATCTGTTTTTGCATACTGGTTTTGTATTGGTTTACAGTGGAAAGCCCTGCAGCTATCTCAAGGCATTTATGGACTAACCCAGTTCCTTAAACACAGCAAAAGTTTGCCTCCTCATCTTCATGGTCTTTAAAGCTACAATGTGGTCTACCATGTGACCAAACTGAGAAAACAGGGCATATATCTTTTAAATTCTACTTTTTATAATTTCTCATTCACGTTGTTAAGGTGAGTTGTATGATTTGGCCTGATATCCATGTTGTGCATTCAATTGCTTAAATAGTCTGAGGACTACAACTTCTCCAGTAAGTGTCCAGCAAGTTCTCTCTTTCAACTTCTTGTCTCAAAGATGAGGATAATATGACAGAATCCTAACCATCTGAAGCAATTAAGTTGGTTTCTAAACTGAAAATGATCATTAAATACCATAAATTAACTAAACATTCTCTTTTAAACTAAAACACACAAATTATGCATTTATTCATACATTTTTACATAGGACATAGGTCTCTTCTCTGAAAATGATCAGGCAATTGTACTTCACATATTTTGTGTTACCTAATCCAGATCTATAATGCACTGATGACAATGCCCATTCTTTAAATTGTAGCAAGAATTTATACCTTTAGATTTTCACAATTTTATCTTCCTGTTTAAAGTTGTTCTTATGCGTGTTTCGTTTAGCAGAAAGTACTTCTATTTTTCCAAAGCATTCTACTTAATTTTATTAGAAAACAAATGTTCACATTCATACTTTATCAGTTTATATATTCTTTAAATTGTACAGTTGTAACAAGTACTATATAGGCACAGACAAATTTGGGGAAAACACAATTTCATTTTTTACAAGCATATAACCCAATATGTATTAGGTTGAACAGAAGCACACATGCAAATCAGTGTCTGTGGCTGCAAATGGTTCACAAGCCCATGTGCTTGGTGCTTGTGAGTAATAGAGCCTTGAAGAACTGGATGGGTTGTTTAAGGGAGGCCTGCTTAGATATTTCCATATCTACCTTTCAGCTGGTTTGTGCCAAAAGCACAACATCGGTTGTACTTACTAAGTGCTTGGTAACTGTTAGCCATCCTCAGCCATCGGTGATCTGGCCCTTCTCCCCTGAGAGCACTTGATAACATCTGGAGATATTTTTTGGTCATCACAACTAGAGAAGTAAAATGAGTCTTTAGTGAGTAGAGGCCAGATATCCTAAACACCCTCAATGCTAACAGGTCTTTCCCACCACAAAATGTGAGTGGTGCCTAAGCAGAGACCCTGCCCATACTGTTTCAGGAGAGCAAGGGCCAGATATGTATTTACTCATAACTGCATCTCTAGCATTTACCACATCTCAAAGAATCTGTGTTGATGCATGCATGCAAGTTTACTAAATGAGTGAAAGGCCTTTGAGATGAGTAAGGGCACATCTTCACATGTAGGCCTAGGATTAAAAGGGGTGCCAACAGATACCTTCCCAGAAAATTGCTCCAGACCCTTGTGCCTGAGCCTGAATCCTGTTGATTACAATCAGTTAACCACAGTTAGTTTATCCTGATCTGCTTGGACAGGTTTTGCCTATCATATTTACTCATTTGGATTTTTTTTTATTCTTTTAGTAATTGATCTCTGGCTAGATCCCTGAACTTTGCTCCCTCCCTGCAATTCCACTGGGGCCCACTACTCTGGAGAGTCCAGCTCTCTATTCAACCTCTACTGTTCAGCTCTGCATTCTCCTGCCTCACACCAAGAGCTTACCTCCCCTGTCCCATGGCACAGAAACTAGACAAGGGGCAAACATAGGTATTAAAGCTGGTTAGAGAGAGGCCAAAGTGAAGATCACAGAAGAAACCTCATTGGGAGCAGAAGACTGGGTTTGTCACCCCTGTTCTACAGCTTAGTGGCAATATCTTGGGTGAAATCCCATATTTATATTTTCTTAATCTCAATTTTCTCATCCATAAAATGAGAAATGATGATGCTTTTCAATCTATTTTACCCAATGGTTTGGAGTAAAATAATAAAAATAAGATTTGCAAAAATCTAAAATAAATATCTTTGGTAACAAATTTAAAGAAAACAGGTTATACATCTTTAAAACTTCAAGTTGTGTTTAAAATGTAGAATCTTTAAAACTATTGCATATATGCAAATATATGTGGTCACAGCCATATATGAGAATTGAATAAATAGCTTCATCTTTTGATCTGCACAACCTTGGAAGGCAGGCAGGCAGATGCATTCCTATTTCACAGATTGGAAAGCTGAGCACCACAAAAGTTAGTGCTTTGCACAGTTTAAATGCTAGGTAATACATTCCAGAAAGACTGGACCAGGCCACAGTCCTGTGCTCTTCCCACTATGAAATCCTGTTTTTGAGCAGGTGTTTTTAAGACACATCTAGATGATTTAGATAAAATAATACAAAATAGTTATATTATGAGAGGGGTTGTAAATTGTGCAGCACATGTCCTTGGGGCACTTTTATAGACCCATTTTAGAATGCAAATGGAGGAATTAGTGAAACTAGACAGGATGTTGTCTTTCTCTTGCTTTTAAACGTTTTATTTGGAGAGGATTTGTGTGGGGCCCTGAAATTTCTGTGCTCGTTCAAGTTTTGGCTCTCTTTTGTGGCATGAATCTACAGAACAGCAAATGCCGTAACTTTTAATTCATGCATGACTGTTGCCTGCATCACTCTGTGGGACTTAGCCAGGCTCAGCATACTTACACATGGATGGGAGGAAAGGAGGCAATGGGACTTGGAAGTCTCTCCATCTCCAGGGATAAAACACAAGGGAGGAATAAGGAACTAAGAGGTTGCAGCTGTAGCTAATTCTGGTTTGGGTATGGGGCAGGGCAAGTACAACTGCAGAACTGAGTAAACTGTGGAGGAAGGAATGAATCCTTGAGATGTGTGAAGCACAGGAATGGCTCACTGAAGGTGGGTCACCCTTAGAAGTGCAGGACACCAGGTCAGGAATCTGTTAGCAGGGGGATATCTGTGAATCTAATCCCTGGGAACTTGACTGTCAAGACAAAGGGTGGCTCCCATTCTAAGAGTCAGTGAGGACACTGACCAAGTTACTGAGAATGGGTTCAAAGAAAGGAGCCCACATACAAGAAACAGGGCATGTGGAAGAAGATAGGAATCAAGAATGTGGCAGGTGCTGCTTCAAGATTCTGTGAAAGTTGACTGTAGCTGAGCTGGAGTAGAAGGAAAACAAGGAAATCAGGGATCAATGTGAGAGTGAGGATAGGAGGAAAAGAACAAAGGAGGAAGGGGCTAGCTCTAACAGAGGTCTAAAATGGACAGGCACTGAAAGGGTAGTAGTATATAGAGAGAAAACAGGTGGCTGTCTCAAGCATTTTGTACTAGGATTGGGTCTGATCTATAAAGGAATGAATGTGACTGAATGAATAAATTAGCAAATAAATCAAAGAATCAATGCACTGATGAATAAATGATGCATATAGGAACATGGCAATGCAAACATGTGTAACTGTGTATGTGTGTACCAAGGAGGAAGAGTTCAATGGGTTGATGGGTGTAGTAAGTACAAAGAGCTACCCTGGCTTTTGGACAGGGATTAGTGACAAATTAAATGAGAGTCACATCCCCAAAGTACCTTAGAAATCCCCCCCAAAGGGCTACAGGCATCTATAACAGCTGTGCTCTCACAGCTGACAGCTGCTGTGCTCAACTTTGTCCTTCCCCTACCCAACCATGAAGAATGGAGTAAAGATGTGCCCAAGTCCAAGGACATGCCACTCAACTAGCCCTTTCTCTAATAAGACCCTAAGTTGACTAGTTGATGCCACAAGAGGACAGTCACAAATCATGTAACTAATGTATAAATGCAAATGAAATCCTGTGTTCTGAAAGACTAGGGACCTAGCATTGGCCAAAATAATACTTTCTAAAAATGTTCTATAGTAGAGTGGGAAAACTGTGTTACTCAGAGCAAGGTGACCTCCAGTTTGATTTCATTTAGCCAGTCTAGAAGGAAAAGTTGTTTCTGAATGGCCTGTTGTGGTCACCCTCTTCTGAGTGGATATCAAATTCCCAAATGTTAGAGGAAGTGAGTACCAGGATCACCTGGGGAGCTTTATTAAGATTCACATTGCTCCAGTCATCCCAGCCCTTACCATATTCCCTACCTAAGGTGTAAGCTATTGGACTGCATGGGACTAGACCAGAGTTTGTTTACAGTGTCACTGACACTCAGTACAATACCTATACAATGTGGTCTTGGAAAGTGCTTCTTTAGTAAATAAAAACTTATATTTTAAAATGATCAAAAGAATTTAGAGTTTGAAGGATCCTAGAAATCAATCATGTTGTCATTTAATAGTGAAAATTAGGCCTAGAGTAATGACAAGTTTGTTTAATATTGTATATCTAAGAAATGGCTGAATGTGGGTACAAAATTGCAGGAGAATCCAAATCACGTAAAAGTATAAATTAATCAGTACATTTTAGGGGGCAAAAGGTGAAGCACCATTTTAGGGAACTGGAGAGATGATCTGATTGAAAGAAAGAAAAGGCATGTAGGATCATACTGGCATGTGAAAGTCATGGGTCATAGATTTGTCTCCCTGAGTTCCTGCTTTCTCCATTCTAGAAAGCTCTACCCCCCAAAAAGCCTAGTCTTCCAACCCTTACAAAGCACAGCACATATGCATGGTTTATCAGAGACATATCATCTCCTTACTGAGAGAAAGGAGCCAGCATTGAATGTGAATTCACTACTCCAGAGAAGATTCTGAGAGAGATACACGCTGATCAGGAATAACTTAGGTGGGCTTCCATTTTGATACATATGATCTCAATTATGAAGACCTACATGATTATTAGAACAGTAAAGTGATAGTGACACAATTGCGCATTTCAAGGGAAAAGCTACTATAGGAATACTATTGTCGAGATCTAAGAAATAATTCAGCACGGGATTAGTTTTATCTTTTATACTGGGAAAAGTCCAAAATTACAACCACAGCTTCCACTTGCATGTTAAATTCGTTTCACTTCTTCATACTCCAAAGTTCTATAAGTAAGTCTATTTGGCTTTCAGTAGCTAGAAAGCAGGTTGCTCTTTTAAACAAACACATTTTATATCTTTCCTACCAAGAAGGATACTTTCCACATCGCCATGAAAACACTACCTACAGAAGAGACAGATGAGGTGCAATCATCTTTCATACTGTACTTTGGGTTTTGAGCAAGTAGAAAGGAATGTGGATACAAAGGGATGCAACTTTACCAAGCAAATGACCCTTGCAGTGACCCTTGTGAAACTGGGTCCCATGAAGCACTTAAACCAATGGTCTTTGGACTTTACCCATTCAAATGGTTTAAACCAAAACCAAGTGTTAACATTTGAAATATTTTGAAAATTTCTGTCTAATCTTGATTACAAAAATGTTTAGGGAAACGTGTTCTTAGCCACTATATTTTCAAAAATATCGCTCATATGTGCTAACAATTGAGCGCACAGCCTATGTTATGAGTGCCTTGCTCTTTTCTACAACTTTGAAGCCAGCTGCTGAAGGGTGTGACTCACAAGGTCACTTATCATCCAAAAAGGATTAATTGACAATAGCACACATAGTCATCCATGGGTTGGGTTGACTAATCATACCCAATACAATGAACACTGCAGATGGAAGATAAATGTCTTTGCAACCGTGTGTGGCCTACATGGTTGCACAGTGCAGTGTCAATGAGACCAGATAGGTGGTATCAGGAGAGCAAGGAGTCAATTCAGAAACTAAGAAATATGTGCTACTGCCTTGCTTGCCTTAAGATAACTGATGTGTTAAATCTACCAGTCAACCAAGTTATTAAGACCTTCAAAAGGCCAGTATATGCAGCATTCTACAAGATTATCCTAAGATAAAGAAAATAATACTCAGGCTGGGGATTTAGCTCAGTGGTTCAGTGGCCTGCCTTGCAAGAGCAAGGACCCGAGTTCAATCACCAGTACCCCCCCAAAAAAAGAAAATAATACTCAATCCCTCATATTTTCATCTATGGTGTCAACTATTTGAAATAATCAAATTTTTAAAAAGTTTTTTTGTTAATCAAATATTCACTCATGCAAATTTGAAAATAAATAGCCTCTCAAATAGATTTTTACAGAATGCTAAAAGAAGCATTTAGGTTAGTCTATATCAGAGTATTTAACTACATCCTGCCAAACGATCTCAGACTCAGCAAAGTGCGCAGGATGACCGTGATCTGCTCTACCCCAGCATGGGCTTACAGTTCATGGTCTAGTCCAAGGAGCTTCAGTTGCAATACATTTTCCCAAGAAACATTTTATGGTAAGACATTATAATTCTAAGTGATAAGATTCAACACTTCTTCTTCAGTTACCCAGGATCTAGCAGTAAAAGTTGGCAACACCTTGCTCGGTTCCATTTACAATCTATTTTTTTTAATCTTTATTAAGTTTATTGGTACATTTTAGGCACACAATAGTTACATTCATCTTGTACCTTTACAGGGCTAATCTTGGTTCTTCTTTTTTCCCCATTCCCCAGCCCTCCCTTTATTTCCTCCACCCTTTCCTGTTTACAAAGACACTGTTTCCATGTTTTTCCTTTTCACATATTTTTTCTTTTCCTTTTTAATCTTTCCCCTTCCCCTCCCACTTCTTCTACTCTTTTAGAACTTTTCTTCCTATTACACAATATCAATTATACATTTTGATCCTTATTTACATTTTTAGTTTTTCACACCAGAGAAACTATTCAGTATTTACACATGTGTGACTTGTTATGTATGACTTATGTATGGCCTCAATGTGCATCCACTTAGCTATAAATCTCTAGTTTCTCATTCTTTATGGCTGATTACTACTCCATTTTATTTTAAAAAACCACATCTTTATCCAGTCTCCAATTGATGGGCAATTAGGCTGTTTCCAAATTTTAGCTATTAGAAACTGTGCCTCTATAAACATGGGTGAGCATATATCACTGTGGTATGATTCTTTTAATTCTTTTGGGAAGATACCCAGCAGAGGAATAGCTAGATCAAATGGGACTTCTAATCCTAGTTGTTTGAGGCATCTCCATATTGATTTACAATCTATTAAATTAAAATGAGGCAGTGGTTTTTGTCATGGCTAGTGAACCAGGCAACTGGACTAGTTATAAGATTAAAATGTTAAATTAGCAATTCTACTTCAATAAATTTATCTTAAGACAATAAAGATGAAAGCAAAAATTAACATACAGGGATATTCATAGCAGGACAAGTTTTACAATAAAAATGTTAATGTTCAATAATAGGGCCAACTTTTACATGGTAACTCTACTTAGTAATGAGAGCAGGAGAGGACATCTTTCCAAAAACTAGAAAATGGGGAAATGAAAAAAAAAAAAAAGAAAAAGAAAATGGGGAAATGAAACTTAGGCAGCACCAAACCAAATTCAATAAATTTATCTAATTCTCACCTTTTTGAGATGTGAGCAAGACACAATTGAATGAACACTGTGAAAGAGGACATTCTTACCCCATGCCTTGTCTTGGGGGATTTACTTTTCTCAATCAACTCATAATTACTTTGCCAGAATAGAATGGCTTCATCCTATCCATGACATAAACTAAACAGATCTGTTAGATGAAATTGAATGAAGGTCTAATAGCGTCTAGGCTGAACTGGGGTCACTTTGGTTTCATCTTTAGAAACACTTCTATACCAAGAGATATGAAATGTGGCACAGACACTAATGTAGCCAAAGAGGTTAACTTGAAACCTAACCATGTGAGACACACTGTCTGAGGAAAATAGAGATGACCTTCAAAGGATTTGGCCAAAGAAAGAATAAAGAGTAAAAATTCAGCAATTTATTCTTCACCATTCATGGAGAGACATTAAATCATAATTTTAGCTAATAATCATTTAACTCTATGCCTTTAAGTCTTCTAAACAAGCCAGATACATAGTATTATTTAATTCCGTAACAACTTTATGAAGTGGGTTTTAGGATAGTGAATGAAGTTCATATCAACAGATAAGGAAGCTTGGTCAGGGAGTGTAAATGACCTGCTTAAATTTTCTGTTTGAGGCTGTCAGAGTCAGGAGAGGGCCAACAGTGTCTAATGTCAGAACCTGAGAGCCAGTTGGCTCACGGAAACATGTAGCACATGAAAATTGTGCTCACCTTAGCGATGAAGCAGGAATAAGTCATCAAATTTCATTTTGACCTTGAAATATTTTGCCAAATTTAAACTTGACTAGTGCCATTAGGAGGAGGTTAGTGAAATACACCTCCCAAGGCTCATCCCAGCTCCTACTGACTGAAAATCTCCAAGAGTGGAATCCAAATGTTAAACTGTTTAGCTCCTATGGCAATTCTCGTGTGCAGTGATATTTGGGAATTAATATTGCAGATTTCCTCCCTTTACCATGAAACACACATACTTGGAATGTTCTATTTGCAAATTCTACCATGCTGACAATGGAACATGAAACCCTAGATGGCAAGTGTGAAACTCCCCTCACAGGAAAATGTATACTCTGCTGTGAATTAATAAATTCGCTTTCAGTTTTGTATATTCTAGCCTTTTAGAAACTTGACTAACATAAGCAGAATCCCCCAAATCTGTTCATCCCATTTGTGGGTTAAGTATGGTGGCCAGCCCTCTGGTTTTCCTGGTTTTAACACTGAGAGTCCCATATTCAAAGAGATTTCTCTGGTCAAACTGGTTGAGCAGGTGACCAGCTCATCCCAGTTTGGGTAAGACTGTCCTATGTTTTAAAACTGAATCCTACATCCTGGCCAGCCTCTGAGTTCTAGGACAATGGGGTCAATTGATTACCCTAATTGGTCATAGTCCTGCCTCCCTATGAGACTGTAGCAGTTTGTTGGCCTCGGATAAATTTTCTATTTTATCTTTTACTAATATATCCTTTCCCAAGACTCCATAATATCCTGAATTTTCAGGAAATAAGAATTTTGTTCAAAAAAAGGCCTCATAAATATTGAAACATATAGTTTGATAGGTAACTGTCAAGATTTACTTAGAAGGAAAAATATTAAGGATTTCTCAAAGATGGTATGCTCTGGAATTTCCTGTCCTAAATAAGACTGAAAAAGTAAACAAAAGATGTATTGCTGTACAGCTCCAAGTATTCCTAGGAAGGGACCAAAGGGCTGCACCAAAAATGTGATCATAAAAAGTCCATGGAGACTGCAGAAAAAACACTCTGGCTTCACCAAATGCTATCAGTCGATGAGAACCCCTCATGCTTCTTTCCCTTCACCACCTCTCTCATTTGGCTTTCTCATTTGGGCTTGGGCTCTTTTGCATCTTTCAGACTGATCACGTTTCAATCAAATGACTGAATTTTCTTGATACCTCTTTTGCAGGAAAGAATTTGTTCATGTTGGGTCAGTCATTTATCTATTAACACATGTGAATATTCATAAACAGGAGCTGTTTTACTGTTCCAAAACTGCGCTTCGTGAATAATTCATATGTTTGATAGCAACCTATATTATTTAATTTATTTAAAAACTACAATCAATATAGCATGCTGCTCCAAAACATAACCAGTCCTTTAACTGCAACGTGCTTTAAAATTTATTTCCAGTTATTCCTCCATCACACTGAACCACAAATATAGGGTAATTACTAATAATTCTGTATCCATTTTGCATGTCACCACAATCAACATATTGATTGCTTTTTGATTATAATAAATGGTTGGTTAAATTGAGGGTCTGTGATTAAGAATGTTAAGCTCTGATATTTATTTAATTCAGCTGCACCAATTTAGGTTCTACATGGTAATTTCATAAAAAGCTATTGAGAATCAGAGTAGTTATTTGAATCAAGTTATAAAGAAACCCCAGTTTTCCCAGGAGAATCTGGCATTTAAGTAAATTATACCAAGTAGGGGTTTGGTTTTTCCTCTGGAGCATACAAAAATATCCCAGATCACACTCATTTTGATATGTAAATAGAGTGGAGGAGAATTTTCTGTTAATTTTTATTTTAGGATTTAAAGAAACAAGACTCAGAGAAAGACTGCATGAAGACTTATTTACAAGAAAGTGTGCCATAGGTATAAGCAGGGTTAAGAATTATGAGGGTGGAATGGCAGAATAGTTACTTTGGTAGAGAATTTGAGAAATTATCTAGATTTTGGCTTATAGTAAAAAAACCCATTTCAAAACAGTAAAAATTTAGCATATTTTAGAATCCCTCACAAGGAGACAACCAAGTTTCTGTGTAAATTCAGTTTTGTGAATAACAAAGATTGCCCTGAAGTAAACGATCAGTGTCAGGAAATTCTCACCAACATCATCGGGTCTACACTTTCATCTCATTTCCTCTATTCTCTCGGAATGACCGGCTCTCAGACTTTCCTCAGTTTTCACTGAAGAAATGTAGAATTCTCCCATGAGGCCCGTGTCTTTCCTCTCCGTCAACCAGGGAAATGATGAAGTTATACCAAAGGAGTTTTCATAATTTCTTAATTCTAAGCCTTAAATGTTTCATATTGTAATGTCACAGAAATCATGATGTATGATTAATGTACTTTTTTGTCCCTAAAGAGATGCTCCCAACTGGATGGCCTCACAAGTCATATTGCCTTAGAATAGAGAAATTATGGTACTATCATTTGCCTATGGGCTCAGGGGATCATGCAGACTAGAGTTTCCTTGGGCATGTAACTAACTCAAGGCATACTTGACTTTTTGCTGAAACCCAAGTCCCTCCTGTTCGTAGAGTTATCATGAAGAAGTAATTCTCCTAGAAACCCTGCCATTAGTGCATCACGGTTACCTCCACCTCTACCTTGGATATCACTCAAGATAAAAGTCCTTCATCAGATCTTCTATCCTAGACTCTTTCCCCCACACTACTTCGTCCCTTTTTCCCCTTCTCAGTCCCCATTTTTTCCTCTCCTTCCGAAATCTGCCCACTGTGTTCCTGAGAAATCATATGCTCTATACAAAGTCTACTGAAATTTCAGCATCACAAAATTTCTCTACATCTTCTTGCCTAAACTAAAACCCATACCATTTGAATGAAACTTTGCCCCGTAGCCCTCTGAACACTTGTTGCCTGTATATAGCCTTGTGTCAGACAGGAAGTGCAGTCTTGGTGTGAACATGATGCTGGATCCAAAGGGGTGCCTGCTCTGTCAGTCAAGTATGCTTCTCGTAACAGGTTCTGATTCTCACAGGAGGTCTGAGCAATGCACTTTTGTGGTTACCATACACACAAATAAATTTCAATCGTAGTAGAACAACTGGATCCCAGTGGAGCTCTTTAAAAACATACAACACATCGATCCCTGAAAATTTTTATCCAGGGGTTCTTCTCCAGTCAGACATCTGCACTTGGAAAAAAAAAAGCTGCACAGGCAACTTTTAAAAAATCTTTATTAAGTTTATTGGTACAATTTAGGTATATAGTACAGTTACATTCATCATTGGGATCTTATACCTTTACAAGACTATTCTTGGTTCTTATTTTTCTCCATTCCCCAACCCTCCCTTCATCCCCTCCACCCTTCCCTGTTTACAAAGACACTGTTTCTATGTTTTTCCTTTTCACATATTTTTCTTTCCCCTTTTTACCTTTCCACCTCCCCTCCCACTTCCTCTAATCTTTTAGATCTTTTCTTCCTATTACACAATATCAATTATACTTTTTTTGGGGATGGTACCAGGGATCAAACTCAGGCCTTTGCACTTGGGAGGCTGGTGACAGAACCACTGAGCCAAATCCCCAGCCCTCAATTATACATTTTGATCCTTATTTACACTTTCAGTTTTTCACACCAGAGAAACTATTCAGTATTTACACATGTGAGTCTCATTAATTTCACTTAAGTGTATAGCCTCAATGCGCATCCACTTAGCTATAAATCTCTCTACTTTATCATACTTTATGGCTGAGTAGTACTCCATTTTATTTAAAAAAACACACACACACATCTTTATCCAATCTCCAGTTGAAGGGCAATTGGTCTATCTCCAACTGTGCCACTATAAACATGGGTGAGCACATATCACTGTGTATAATTCTTTTAATTATTTGGGGGAAGATACCCAGCAGAGGAATAGCTGGGTCAAATGGAACTTCTAATCCTAGTTGTTTAAGGTATCTCCATATTGATTTCCACAGTGGTTGCACCAGTCTGCACTCCCACTAATAATGAAGTGTTCCTATCTCACCACAACCCTACTTGTCATTGGTCAATTTCTTTATACCAGCCATTATTTCTGAGGTGAGATGGAATCTTAATGTTGCTTTCATCTGCATCTCCCAAATGACCAGTGATGTTGAACATTTTTTCATATGTGTATTTGCTGCTTTTACTTCTTTGTTTGAGAAATGTCTGTTCATTTCAGTTGCCTGTTTTTTAATTGGGTCTTTATATTTGCGGGGGTCTGATTTTTTTAAGTTCTTTATATATTCTTGATAGTATACCTTTGTCTGAGGATCAGCTGGTAAAAATTTTTTCCCACATTGTGGATTGCCTCTTAGCTCTGCTTGTGAATTCTCTGGCAGTGCAGAAGCTTTTTAAAAAGATGAGATTCCAATTGTTGATTATTTGTGCTAGTTTCCAGGCTACAGAGGATTTGTTGCAGAGTATAGCTGGATTTTGTGTCTTTATCCATTTTTCTAGTCTTTTTTCTTTTGATTGGTGAATTGGCTATTATTCCTAGCCAAATGGAGGAGCAATGATCTTTATGTTGATAACTCAAATTGTTCTGTTCAGTCCCAGTTTCCATCCTGAGGTCACTTTCCATGTGATCAGTTGCCTCCTGGCTCTTTCCATTTGCATGTCCCAAAATTAAAGCCAACATAATCTTCCCTAAAGCTGTTATTCCTCATACATTTTCTATTCAGTTCATTCTCCTTTCCAGTGTAGAAACAGAAAATTCTGGTATGATCATGAACTCTTTCCTCTACCTTATTCCTATGGCTAGTTAATCTGCATGTTCTGTTGATTCTGCCTTCTTGTACCTGCCATCTATCTCTAACCTTCCTATTGACACCATGTTAGTTCAGCTTTTCATTCTGGCCTCTATTATTGTCTCTTGTTGTTTCTTCTTCACATTACATCCAGGCAATCCTTTCACAATGCAAGTGTGATACTATCCCTCCATTAGCTCCTCATTATTCACAAGATAAAGTCCAAAATTTTTATTATATTACACAAGGCTCTACACATTTAGGCACCTTACATTATCTCTTGCCATCAACCTACCTTCACCTGAGCTACTTGTACTTCTGGGGAATTGTCAGGCTTTTGTACCAGCTATAGCTTCTCCCTGGAATATACTGCCCCACTTTCTTTCTTCACACAACTCTAGTCTCCAAAGGCCTTACTGGAATGTACTTCCTTTGAAAACCTCCTTGACGTCAATGTATCTTTCTACTTCTACTAAGACTGCTTTAGGATGCCCTTGCAGTCCATACCGTCTTAACACTAGATATTGCACAATTATAAGTATAGTCCTTGAAGCTGTGAATATGCACTCTTCCCACAAATATCACCAGTCCTTAATGCAGTGCCTAGAACAATGTGTATACTCAATAAATATTTGTTTTATTGAATGAACAAATGAATGAGAGACTGATGTTTCAGCCTCTGTCCTAGACATTAGCACACTAAGTAATGAATGTATTGTGAAAGCTGTGAACAGTAGAAAGAATGCAGACCTTAAATGCAGACCTTCTGGAGAGACCACTTTCTGGATATCATGGGTGAGTAAATTTTTTGACCTTCATTTTAGCTTAAAAATACCCCTCTGGGTTGTTGGAAAGATTGAATGAATCATTTAAAGTGCGGCGCCTATCATATGGAGGGTGTACTCTAAATTTTTAGTTCCTTGACACTCTTCACTTTCATAATAGCCTAGTTTAACTCTTCATCTAATTGAATCCAATGTGCCTTCTTCATTTTCTCCCTTAGAATGGTTTCCTTCCTGTACATTAGGCCATCTTCCCACAACTCATCTACATAGCCACCTGCCTCTTTTTTCAATTTCTTCCAAGAAACAATTTCTGTACCTCGTTGCTGAAGCAGACACCACTAATGGTTTTTGCAGAAACTGTGGCGTCAGACACTACATCAGATCCATAAGTTACTGCACATCCATGTGAGCAAAGGATAGGGCTTGAATTCCCAGATGGGAAATGATAAATATAATTGCTGAAGTGGATACCATTAATGGTTTTTGCAGTTGTGCTATTAGATCTTTCATCACATGAACACTTGAACTCCCAAAAGCAACCAGGATAATAAATTCTGGTGTGCCAGAAATTCTTAGCCAGATCCTTGACATTAAAACACAATCTTATGTAAGCATTTGATGGGGACAAAACAAAAGCTAGGTAAGAAATTCCTCTCCCCTAATGTTCTTTTAAAAAAACAAAACAGAAAACCAAAAGTGACTTGGGACTCTATTTCTACACAGATTAATTAACTAACTAATTAAAATCTGGTAGAATTTATAAGTGCATTCTGTGTACGAGGCACTGTGAATGCTCTAGGGACATGTACAGTTTGAAACAGGAAGCAATTTAGCACAGTAGTTAACAGCATGGGCTCTAGATTCTGTCTATCTGAGCCTAAGTCTAGGCCTCATCATTAGCTACTTTGTATGACCTTGGTCAGTTAATTGCTTTGTGTCTCAGTTTCCTTGACTGTAAATTGAGGGTGTAGCCAGGTGTGGTAGCACATGCCTGAAATCACAGCACTTAGGAGTGTGAGGCCAGCCTAGGATACATAGTAAATTCAAGTCTAGCCTGAACTACACAGCAAGACCCTGTCTGAAAAAAAAGTAAATAAACAAATAAATAAATTGGGACTAAGAAAGCACTATTGTGATAAAGTGAGAAATGAATTAACACATACTAGGGGTTACTTACAACAATATACACTTTAAAATATTAACCAATACTATTGTGGAAACACAGAGAAGGGATTTCTAGCCCAGGCTTGGGAACCAAGAAGGGCTCCCTAAAGGAAATGATGTCTAAACTGAGAGTGGAAGGATGAGTGCAGGTTACAGAAAGAGTGTTTTAGAAAGTAGGAACAGTGTATACAAAGATCCAGTAACTAAGATCTAAGGTTAAAAACTGTTGTGATTTGCAGAAAGGGTGGGGGGAGTTGGAGGTAGAAGGGCCATAAAAAAATTAGGGAACCAAGATGGATTATGTAAAGGTGCAAATTTCCAATGGTGAATGTCATTATATATGTGAATGTACTGATAAAATTAATTTTAAAAAGATTAGAGAGGAAAACAAATGTGCTGTTTTCCAACATGCACTTCCAGTTACCCTTCTTCTGCCTACTCTTTGTCTCAAGGCTGACTTAGTTGGACTACTTTGGTGATGCTCTTATTTCTGATTTCCAGTTGCACATGGCCCTGAAAGGCCTGCAGAGGAAGTGAAGAGTGAGAATGAAATATCACTCCTCTAGGTCCCTTCTTGGGGAGCCTTGGCGAGCCATATCTCCTTTCAAGCAGCCCTCTCCACCCAACAATTTTCCCAGACATCATGAGGAGAGAACTCCAGCCCAGGACAATTCCTGGGGAGACAGGTCACCAAGTTTGATTATTGTTTACCTTTCTGGATATTTCTAACACCCACTAAGATGCTTGTATTCCCACCTCATATGTCAGCCCAAAGAGAAGAAAGGCTTTTATCTTTTTCTTTGTATGCCCTTGAATTCCCTTAAACTCTGTCAGGATCAAAAGGTAAGGATCTCACATTTTTACTTTCTCTATGTTATATCTTCATTTGTTGTTTGTTGGGGCAGATGGCTTTATGTCCTAAACATCTGATGGAAGTGTCATCTATTCTTACTATGGAGTAAACCTTTATACTTTGAATGATTTATTTGTTGTTGTTTTGTTTTGTTTTTGAGACAGTCTTGCTATGTAGTTCGGGCTGGTCTTGAATTCACTATGCAGTGCAGGCTAGTCTGGAACTTGCGCCAAGACTCCTACCTCAGCCTTCCGAGTGCTGGGATTACAGGTAGGTGTACAACGCCATGTCCAGCTTATTCTGAATGTTCCATGAGTAGCTCTAAAAATGGTATCCATAGGCTGACTTGGTCCCAGGAATGGATTAGGACAAATTCTTCCATTTTATGTTCTCACAATCTTTTACCTGTGGCATGAAGAGTAGCAGAATGTATATACAACACATTAAACATTTGCTTATGTGCATAAAGTATTTCTTATTCATGTTATTGTTTTTTAAGTCGGAGACAACTCTGTGATGTGCTTTTGTTAACACTTAGGCTATGATTCCAAAGAGTTGGCTCTACTGCAATCCTATTTGCATAGTTTTTCTTCTTTCTCTATTTTTTGTATTTTGTAGATTTTAATCCTGTATCCAGGATGCTTCTGTGTGAGTGATGGTAGAAAGAGTCTCAATCCTGTTATTAACTGCCTGGTTAACCTGTCAACTGTTCTGGTTACCATTACTTCACCACTCTTCCCTCGGGAAGTACATCTTTCTGAGAAGAACTAAATCAAACAGTACAGGTGTCCCAGATCCAGCTTTACAAAGTTCTCTCCTGTGTAACTTCCTCAAGACACCTAGCAATTTTAACTTGCCAGTTATGAAAGCTAATGACACTACCGGTTTTGGCCTCTAGGGGTGCTCTGATCTCTCTAGTCGCTGCAGCTGAAATAGTTAGAAATGATTAAAACTGGGTTTATTTACCCCAAACAAGGTCTTGATTCTAATGGAACTAGACGGGCCCCAAACTGGTTTTGTTTTCATAGTTTCTAGAGTGCATAGAAACTATATCTTTCTCTTTGGTGTTGTTTCACTTAGATATTAGACCAACGTGCATGAACTCTGAGCTTAGAAAACTTTTAGGGTAGCACAATGGTAAAATAGGGTAGTTTTCTAAGTTTTCCCCAGAATTATACAATCTTTTATTTACGTGGACCTCTAGCCTATCTTGTCTGGCCCTGGGAAACACTGTTTACTTGCTATGTAGCAGCCCCAGTCTCTGGGGAAGAGTGTATTCTACCTGGTTCCTTGACCTTTTACTTGTATCTCTTGAGCATATGAAAGTCTTCTAGTGGGGGACTGAGCTCAGTGGCACCATGCCTGCCTCTCAAGTGTAAGGTCCTGAGTTTGATCCCTTGTACAAAGCAAAAGTCTTCTAAACTTTTATGATCTGCTTCTCCTAATTCTGTTAATCTTACCTAACCTGTATCATTGGTCATTAAGGCTAATTCTACCTTTAATTTAACCTGACATCTTTAAAAACGTGGTCTGGGAACCTAAGAGCTACTTAGGATGATTACTAAAAACAGTCATTTCCCTTACCACCCTCACTTACCTAGCTATTAAATACAAAATGTTAGTAAATCAAATCCATAATGTATTAAAAGAATAATACAGCCGGGCATGGTAGTGCACACCTGTAATCCCAGCACTTGGGAGGCTGAGGCAGGAGGATCGCTGTGAGTTAAAGAACTGCCTGGACTACATAGTGAGTTCCAGCACAGCCTCAACTACATAGTGAGACCCTGTCTCAAAAAGAGAAAAAAAAAAAAAAGAAAGAAAGAAAGAAAGAATACAGAGGGCCAGGGATTTAGCTCAGTGGTTCCAGTTCCTGCCTCACAAGAGCAAGGACCTGAGTTCAATCCCCATACAAAAATAATAATAATAATAATAATAATAATAATAATAATAATAGAAGTATGTAAGGTGTGTTTGACATTTGAATATCAATGTAATCTACCATGTCAAAACGCTAGAAAGGAAAAATATATGATCGTGTCAGTTAACACAGAAAAGAGACTTTGCACACCCATTGTTGATCTAAAAAAAAAACTATCAGTACACTAGGAATAGGGATTTCTATAAAAAAATTTTTTTAAAGGAAAAAGTTTAGGATCTAGGACTAGGCAAAAAATTCTTATGTTTGATAACAGAAGATTGACCCATCAAAGGAAACATGGATAAATTAAATCATATTTAATATAAAATTTTGGCTTTGTGAAAGACCCTGTTAGGAGGTAAAATATAAGTGATAGACCAAGAGAAAATGATTTGCAAGTCTGAAAAACAGCTAATAATTAGACTATATAAAGAACTCTTAAAAACTGAAAGTTAAAAATAATTCAATTAGAAAATGGCCAAACGATTAAAAAGACACTTCATGTAGGAAAAGGAACAAATGGCAAATAAGCACATGAAAAGATGCTCCACATCATTAGCCATTAGGGAAATAAAAATTAAATCCATATGAGCTAGAATGTGCATACATCAGTATGACTAAAAGTCAAAACACAAGAGCACAAAATCAATGCACAAAAATCAACTGCATTCCTGTACACTAATAACGAGCCCACCAAGAAAGAAATTAGGAAAATAATTCCATTCACAATTGCTTCAAAAAGAATTAAATACCTAGGAATTAACCTAACCAAGAGGGTAAAGATCTCCATAATCACAATTTAGAACTTTGAAGAAAAATATTGAAAATAACCTTAGAAAATGGAAAGACATCCCTTGTTCTTGGATTGGTAGAATATTATTAAAATGGCTCATATTACCAAAAAATGATTTATAGATTCAATGCAATTCCTATTAAAATGCCAACAAAAATCTTCACATAGAAAAATCATTACTGAATTGTATCTGGAATCAGAAAAGTTCCAGAGTAGTGAAAACAATTCTGAAGAAAAAAAGCAAGTCTGGAGTCATCACTATATTGAACTTCAAGTTATACCATAAAGTCACAGTAAAAAAAAGAACATGGTACTATCACAAAACAAAAATGGGATAGAGGACACAGAAACAAACCCAAGCTGTATCAGTGTCATGATACTGTACTGTAGTTCTGCAAGATGCAACCAAGGCAAAAGGAATGTGAGGACTCTGTATTGTTTCTTATAATTGCATGTAATCTATACTTATCTCAAAATTAAAACTTGAATAATGAAACATTAACTAGTATTCAACAGTTTTTAATATTAGCATCATTTACCAATATTTATCATTAATTACTTTGAGTTTACCTGTTATGCCTTATTAAAGTTATTTTGCTAATTTAAAAACTAATGAAGCTCCCTACTTGTCTCTCTCCTACTTTCTCCCTTCTGCTTCTCTCTTAGATTTTTAGATACTTTTAGTCTGCAGGTTTTTCGTGTGGTGCCTAAAAATCTGTATTTTTTAGCACCCATCCCAGACAGTTCTGATGCATATAAACCAGTGCTTATGGTAAAATTTGACACCATTCCCCATCACTATGAATTATTAACAAATTATTTACATACAGGATGATCAAAAGTTACATTTTTTCCATTAAGTTTTATAAGATAATATAACAGGAAATGTATTCAATAATTATTCTGTGTAAGGTATATTTTAAAATATTCAATACAAACTCAACATTACAATCTGGACAATAGTAATGAGTCTCTATTATGGTTTGTGTCTAGATGTTACCGTAAAGCCTCATGCTGTCATAGGTGGGGCTTTCTCAGAGGTGCCTAGGTCTAAAATGTACAATGCTGGGATTAAAGGTGTGTGATTACTAAATTAGTCTACTGATTAGTTTGGCATTGGCCTAAGCATGGTAGCCTAGATAGAATATAAAAGAGGCAGAAAGAAGTTATTTTTGCTTATGGATGATGGCTTGCTTGTTTTGCTACCTTCTGCCATCCATGAACTGTTTCTCCTCTGTGATGCCTCTCTGCCATGCTACCCTGCCTTAGAATTAGCCAACTATGAACTGAAACCTCTACAAACTGTAAGTCAAATAGACCTTTCCCTCTTTAACTTTGGGTGCCCCGTATTTTATCTCAGCAACAAGGAAATTAACGAAAGCAGTCAGTTTCTGAATTCTTTTTGCATTATTGTCTTTGTTTGAACAACACACTTTACACACAAAAGGTCATGTTGGCTGCTCTGTTTTTTCTGTGGGTGCTATAATTTATACCCACTAAATGTGATGGTAAAAACATCAGTGATGGACATCCTGGTTGTCATTTCACTATCTTGTATTTTTCAATTATTTGGTCTACTAGACATAATCTAAATTATAAATGACTTTTTGACCCCCTTTGTTTTGAATAAATAACAAGTGAATTCCACATCATTTGGTCCAGAAGGTACATAAACATTTTATAATAGGACTGGGAATTTAGCTCAGAGGTTCCAGCACCTGCCTTACAAATGCGTGGACCAGAGTTTGATCCCCGGTACCAAAAAAAAATTATAATAATATTTTTCCTCACTTTTTGATGAAAGGAGAGCTTGTTAGATGTTGGTTAATTCTGTCAATACCACCCACAGAATTATTATAATCATTGACCACTATTGAAACTTTTCAATTTCATTTCTTCTTTCAAAGTTCCATAATTTCTGCATTATGAATACTTGACAATAAGGAGGCATCTTTTTTTCTCTTTCCTTTTTATAACACAGATTTTTCCTTTCTGATATGCTAATATTTCTCTCTTTTTCAGTTTTTTCTTTTGCAGATCTTTTGGCACTTCTTTCTTATTCAATCTCAGGATCCCAAACATGTCTGTTTTGTATTGTAAAGGAATATCCTGACTCCTGGAGAAGTATAAAAATTATATCGAATATACTTTGATAAGAGATTTTAGGGAGACTCCCAGGAAGATTGCACAGTAGTAAGCAGCAACAAATCAACCTCTCCAAGATTTGTAATTCAGACACTGGAGAATAACAACTTAGGAGAAAATGGAAGAAAAGTGTATCCCTGGGATCCAGGAAGGATCTGAAGGAAAGACTGGACCCTGAAGAGAAAGTGAGGAGATGGACCACATGTAGAGGGAGGGTATGAAATGCACTCCCTGCACTCCACTCCCAGCTCATGGCATGAGCTCAAATAAATAACAGGAGCATCCTGTACAATTTGATATGTTGTGTTTTCATTTATACTTAGCTCAAAATACTTTTTAATTTCAACTTTAATTAATTTTTTGTCCCATAATTATTTAGAAGTATGTTATTTAGTTTCCAATTATATGAAGGTTTCCCAAGGACTTTTACTCATTTTTAATTTAATTCCACCATGGCCATAAAAATATACTGTATTAGTCACTTTCTCATTGCTGGGGTACAGTAGCTGCTCTGCAACTATTGTAACTCTAAATGTCATAAAACCACGACATTTGCCATAGCTCAAGCAATAGCCAAGCTCCCTTCAATTGCAGCTTCAGGGTTCTCTAAGTACTTATACGGCTGAGTATTGTTAACCAAATCCCAAACAACCAATTTCTTAGGTGGCCTTTTTCCTTTTCAAGCAAGGTGCCACAAAAGTTTTCATCTCAAAATACAGGATTTCACTTAGAGACCCTTGGGCCTGTGAAGCATGGAGTAGTACAGATGCTTCAAGGTATCCTTCTTATCGTTCTATTACAAAGTAGTTGGCTTTTTTTTTTTGGTTTTTTGAGACAGGGTCTCACTATGCAGTGAGATTGACCTGGAACCCACTGTGTAGCTCAGGCTGGTCTCAAACTCACAGCGATCCTCCTGCTTCAGCCTCCCAAGTGCTGGGATTACAGGCATGTGCCACCACACCCGGCCGGTTGGCTTCTTTTTAATGCTAATATTTTCGGCAACCAAGCTCTTGTCCTCTGTTCTAGCTTTACAAATGTTTCCTTTTTTGGTAGAACTGAAAATTTTTAAAATAGGCCTTTTGCTCCTGATTTTCAATATAAACCTGGATAAAACCCCACAGTAATACCCATGCCACAGCCTCAACATCAGTCTGCCTTGAAATTTCCTCCACGAGATAAATTGGTCTGCTGCCCTTAATCTCAATCTCTCCTGAAAAGTATCAGGCCATTAGCAAAATGTAGAAAAAATTTCTGCCAGAGTATAACACACAAGGTCACTCACCCAAAAATGAGTAGAATCCTTTCCAATTGGAACTTCCTGTGCCTAGTCGTTACCATCTGCCTTTTTTTTTTTAATTAGCATTCTATTTTTGGAGCTCCAACCAGAATTTCCCATCAAACTCAGCTTATAATAATCTAGAGCTTTTTTACCCTGCAGCTCCAAACCTTTCCAAACTCCTCCTGTGAATCACTTCCAAAGGCTTCTAAACCACACAAGTAGTCACAGCAATGACCCCACTTCTGGAACCAAAATCTGTCTTAATCACTTTCTCATTGCTGGGACACAATACGCAAAATCCATAACTTAAAGGAAGAGGGTTTTATTTTGATTCATGATTCAGAAATTTTACTCCATAAAAACCACATAGTAGAAGGGCCTGAGTGGAGCAAAGCTGCTAACTTCATGGCAGCTTAGAAGCAGAAAGAGGAGGGAAAAGATAGGGAGGGAGTGATGTCCTTTCCAGTCACACCCCCAGTGACCCGCCTTTTCCCACTAAACCCTACTACTAAAACTCAGTCAGCTATAAAGTCCTCTTAATCCAAATATCTTCTAATATCCCTACCTCTGAGTGTGTGAGGCTTTGAAGGGACATCTAGATATAAACCCTAACATATAGCTCTATGACTCTGATCACTTAAAAATTATAGCTTTTTTATGTCCAGAAAATGGTGTATCTTAGTAAATAATGTGTATGCTTTTGAAAAGTGTATGTGTTCTGCTGTTTCTAGGTTGAGTGTTCTATAAACATAAATAAGTTATGATGGTTGATAGAATTATTCAAATTTTCTATATTCTTATTGAGTTTGTCATTACTTGTATTAGTTATTGAGAAAGGGCCACTGAAATATCTGACTATAATTGTGAATTTATGCATTATTCTTTGCAATTGTATATATTTTTTATGTTTACTTGAAGGCTTGCTATTAGGTACAAGAACACTTAAGATTATTATGTCCTCAAGTGAGATTGACTCTCTTAACATTATGAATTCACTTTCATTATCTCTAGCTGTATTTTTTTTAGATTCCACATATAAGTGATATAATGGATTGCAGAAGTGTTTCCCAAAGGCTTACATGCTAAGGTTTGGTCCCTATGCCATTGTGCTACAAAAGGTGATAGAAACTTCATTGGAAGGAAGTTATGTCATTTGAGGGCTTGCTCTTTAAGGGGATATTATGGGAGACACTTATCCAAACCATAGCATCACTTATTTGTGGAATCTAAAAAAACTCAAACTCATAATAGTGAAGAGTGACACTGTGGTGAAAAGGAGCTAGGGTAATTGAAGGAGAGGTGTTGGACAGAGGTAAAGGTCAAAGAGTACAAAGTTTTAGTTAGATAGGAGAAGTAAGTTCTGGTGATCTATTTCACATCATTGTGATTATATTCAATAATGAATTGTACATTTCAAAATTTCTGAAAGAGTGGGAATTTTTTTCTTCAGTCTCCCAAGTGCTATGATTACAGGTATGCACTATCATGATCAGAAAAAGTACATTTGAAATGTTCTTATCACAAAGAAATGATAAATATGTGCAGTATTGGACAGATTATTTCCTCAATTTTATCATTCTATGATGTAAACATGCATTAAAAAAATTACATTGTACCCCACAAATACATATGTAATTGTTAGTAATTTAAAATTAAGAAGGGGGACAGGGATTTACCTCAATGGTGCTGCCGCCCGCCTTGTAAGCACAAGGTTCTAAGTTCAATCCCTGGTACCAAAAAAACAAAAACAAAACAAACAAACTAACTAACTAAAATTAAGAAGAAATGATGTGATGTATGGGGTTTGCCTTAAAATAATATTGGAAGAAAATAGCTAGAGTCTTTCAGGGCAGAATTAGCTGTATGTTGATGATGTTGAGTGCTGAGTGAATGGGGCTTGCTGTACTGTTCTACTTTTGTAGAACATATCCTAAATTCTCCACAATTTAAGGAGGGCAAAATACTGTTCTTTTACAAAAAATTTAAATGCCACTCTTATTGGTTCTGAGTATACTGTGAGCCCTCTTAAAATTTAAATTCCTAGACATCAATCAAGGCCCTATTTTGTGAATATTCCTTTGTGAGGAAAACAGTCTCAGTGTGCTGTGTTAATACTTTTCTGCACATCACAGGGGCATAAGAGGTTACCAGGGAGCACAACTCAGGGAAGATCATCTCAAGAGTGCAAAATTGACAGTTCTGTGCTCTTAAAGAGGTAGAGCACAACTCCCCTCTCCTCAAGTGTGGGTGGTGAATAGTGACATGGTCTCTCTTCCAACAAGAGAAACTTTGCAATCAAAACCTGACCAACACAACAAACAGCAAGATAATTAAGAATGTCATCAACAGGAATAAGTCATATTTTTAATTAATTAATTTTATTGGTAAATTTAAGGGATACAGTGTACTGACACTCATCATTGGAAATATGCAGCTTTACATAGTCCATATTGGTTCTTATTTTTTCCCCATTCCCCTGCCCTCCCTTCAACCCCCTCTACTCCTCCCTATCTACAAAGACTTTGTTTCCATTTTTTTTTCTTTTTCTCATGTTAATTCCATTCCCATCTTGCTTTTCCCCTACCCCTCCCATGTCCCCTTACCCTTTGCACTTTTTATAATTATTTCACATTATCTATTATACTTTTTAGTCCTTATTTACACATTCAGTTTCTCAAACTAGATAAACTATTTCGTATTAATACATATGTGTCCTATTTATTTCACTTAAGAGTATTGCCTCAGTGAGCATACATTTAGCTGTAAATGTGTCTAGTTTCTCATTCTTTATGGCTGAGTAGTCCATTTTATTTTTTAAAAAAGCACATTTTCTTTATCCAGTCTCCTGTTGATGGACAATTGGGCTGTTTCCAAGTTTTAGCTATCACAAATTGTGATGTTATGAACATGGGTGCACATATATCACTGTGTTATGATTCTTTTCATTCATGGGGAATATACCCAGCAGGGGCATAGCAGGACCTCCAATTCTAGTTCTTTGAGGTATCTCCATATTGATTTCCACAGAGGTTGCACCAGTCTACACTCCCTCCAGGAGTGGAGCAGGGTTCTTCTTTCCCCACAGCCCTGCCAGCATTTGTCATTGGTTGATTTCATGATAGCAGCCATTCTTTCTGGGTGAGGTGGAATCTCAGTGTTGTTTGCATTTGTATTTCTTGAATGAGGAGTGATATTGAAAATTGTTTCATATGTTTATTAGCTATTTCTACTTCTTTGTCTGAGATATGTGTGTTCATTTCAGATGGCCATTTTTGGACTGAGTCTTTAAATTTGGAGGTCTGATTTTTTTAAAGTCCTTTATATAGTCTAGATAGTAGACCTTTGTCTGAAGAAGAGCTGGTGAAAAGTTTTTCCCACATTGTGGATTGTGTCTTCACACTATGGTTGTTTCTCTTGCTGGACAGAAGCTTTTTAATAAGAAGAGATCCCACTTGTTGATTTTTTTAGTTCACAGGCAACTGGGGTTTTGTTCATAAAATCTTTTCCTACACCAATGTCTTCAAGAGTTCTACCTAACCCCTCTTTCAGCTGGTTTAGTGTTTCTGTTTTAATATTTAGATATTTAATCCATTTTGATTTTAGTTTAGTGCATGATGAGAGATATAGGTCTAGTTTTAATCTTTGGCAAGTTGAAACCCAGTTTTTCCAGCACCATTTATTAAAGAGGTTATCTATCATCCAGTGAGGGTGTTTGGCTTCCTTGTCAAAGAAGGGGTGGCTGAGTGCATCTGGACTTGTTTCAACATCTTCTAATATATTCCTCTGGTCCTCAGGTCTCTTTCTTTGCCAGTACCATGTTGTTTTTATCACAGTAGCTTTGTACTATAGTTTCAAGTCAGAGATTCTGATACCACCTGCCTTGTTTTTATTGCCTAGAATGCCTTTGCTATTCTAGGTCTCATCTTGTTCCAAATAAATTTTTGGGTTGTTTTCTCAAAGTCTGTGAAGTACACTTCTGGGATTTCAGTTGGGATTGCATTGAATCTATATAGCAATTTTGGAAGTATGGCCATTTTCACTATATTAATTCTTCCTACACAGGAGCAAGGGATGTCTTTTGATTTTCTGATATCCTCTTCAATATCTTTTTTCAGAGTGTTGTAGTTTTCAGAGTAGAGGTCTTTGATTTCTTTCATTAGGTTGATTCCTAGGTATTTCAATTTTTTGGATGCTATTGTGAAAGGAATTATTTGTCCCATTTCTCTCTTAGTGAGTGTTTTTTGTGTACAGGTAAGCTACTGATTTTTGTGTGGTGACTTTATATCTAGCTACTTTGCTGAATTTTGTTAGTAAGTCTATAAGACTTTTGGTGGAATTCTTGGGTTCTTCCAAATAGATATGTCATCTGAAAATAATGACAATTTGACTTCTTCATTTCATATTTTTATTTCTTTCTCTTGTCTAATTGCTGTGGTGTTTCCAAAACTACACTGAAGAGAAGTGGTGATAGTGGACATCCTTGTCTTATTCCTGATTTTAGTGTGAAAGATTTCAGTTTTTGACCATTTAGAATGATATCAGCTATTGGTTTTTCATAGATGGCTTTTATCAGATTGCGGTAGAGATCATCTATTCCAATTATTTGGAGGATTTTTATCATAAATGTGTGTTGTATTTTGTCAAATGCTTTCTTTGCATCTATTAAGATGGTCATATGGTTTTGTCCTTGGATCTATTAGTATAGTGTATTACATTTATTAATTTGCATATGTTGAACTATCCCTGCATCCCTGGGATGAATCTCACTTGGTCAGGGTGTGTGATCTTCTTGATGATCTCTTGCATTCTATTTGTGAGTATCTTATTAAAGATTTTTGCATCTATGTTCATTAGTGAGACTGGCCTATTATTCTCTTTTTTGGTTGGATCTTTCTCTGATTTAGGATCAAGGTGATGCTTGCTTCCATTAATGAATTTGGGAGTATTGCTTCCCTTTCAATTTCATTGAAAAGTTTAAACAGGAGTGGCAGTAGTTCCCCTCTAAATGTTTTGTGGAATTCAGTAGTGAAGCTATCAGTATCTGAACTTCTTAGTTGGTAAGTTTTTAATTACATTTTCAATATCTTTTTTTTTTCTTTTTGTACCAAGGATCGAACTGAGGTCCTTACCCTTGTGAAGCAGGTGGCAAAATCACTGAGCTAAATCCCCGGCCCTCAATTTCATTGATTGATATTGGGTTGTTTAGAATTTTTAGGTCATCTTCTTTCAACTTTGGTAACTCATACAAATCTAGAAATCTGTCCAATTCTTCTGTATTTTCCATCTTATTGGTGTACAGGTTCTCAAAGTAGGTATGGATGATCCTCTTGATTTCTGCTGGGTCTGTTGTAATTTCATCCTTTTCATTCCCAATTGCATAGCTTTGGGCATTTTCTTTACTTTTTTGATGGATTGGCTAAGGGGTTGTCAATTTTGTTTATTCTTTTGAAGAACCAACTCTTGGCTTAATTGATTTTTTTTTTGTATTGTTCTCTTAGTCTCCATTGCACTCATTTCTGCCCTGATCTTTACAATTTCCTCCTTTGTATGAGCTTTGGGTTTGTTCTGCTCTTCTTTTTCTAGAAGCTTGAGTTTCAGCATAAGGCTGTGTAACTGAGTTCACTCCATTCTAATAAGAGTATTCACTGCTATGAATTTCCATTGTAAGACTGCTTTCATTGTGTTCCATAGGTTCTGATATGTTGCATTGTTATTGAATTGTAGGAACTGTCTGATTTCTTCTTTAATTTCCTCTGTGACCCATTGGTTATTCACAAGTGTGTTGCTCAATTTCCATGTGTTTATGCAATTCTTGCAGTTGTTTTTGCTATTGATCTCTAATTTCATTGCATTTTGGTCTGATAATATACAGGGGATAACTTCATTTCCTTTGCACTTACTTAAACATGTTCTATGAGTGAGTATATGGTCTATTTTTGAAAACAATCTATGTGCAGCCAAAAAGAATGTGCATTCTGATTTTGTGGGGTGGAACACTATGTAAACAACTGTTAAATCCATTTGTTCAAGAGTTTGAGTTCTATTATTTCATTGTTTCTTTTTTGTCTGGTTGATCTATCTATTTGTGACAGTAAGGTATTGAGGTCTCCCACTACTATTGTATTAGTGCTTATATGATTTTTCATGTACTTTAGTATTTGTTTTATATAGTTGGACACACTTGTTTTTGGTGCATATATATTTATGATGGTCATCTCTTCCTCTTGGATTGTTCCCTTTACAAGGATGTAGTATCCTTCTTTGTGTCTCTTAATCACTTTTGGTTTGAAATCCACTTAATCTGCAAAGAGGATAGCGACTCCTGCTTTTGGGGGGGGGGTTCCTGTTGTAGGGAGTATTGTTTTCCACCATTTAACATTCAGTCCATGAGTTTCTTTTTAAGTGTGTTTCTTGTATGCAGCATATTGTTGGATCTTGCTTCTTGACCCATTCTGCCAGCCTATGTCTTTTAATTGGTAAATTGAGATGACTACCACTGATGGTTATAACTGAGATGCATTGACTTATCTTTGTCATGACTTTTTCTTTTTGTTATATTCTTCCCCTTTGCATTTAACTTCTTGTTGTGCCAGATGGATTCATTCTGCTGGGTGTCCTGGTGTTGTGATCCTCATTGTCTTTTCCTAGGATGTTGTTTAAAAAATTTTGGAGTGCTGATTTAGTACTCATGAAGTTCCTAAGGTGCTCTTTGTCATGAAAGTATCTATTTCTCCACAAATTTGGAAAGATAGTTTTACAGGGTACATCAATCTGGGTTGGAGGTTGTTTTCTTTAGGGACTGAAATACCTCACTCCATATTCTTCTTGCCTTGTGGGTTTGTGTTGGGAAGTCTTCTGTGATTCTGATGGGCTTCTTTTGTATGTGATTTTTTTTTCTTTTATTGAGTTTATTGGTACATTTTAGGTATACAGTACAATTACATTCATTATTGGGATCTTGCACCTTTACATGACAGGTCTTGGTTGTCATTTTTTCCCCTTGTCCATGCTCTCCCTTCACTCCCTCCTCCCCTCCCCATTTACAAACACTTTATTTCCATTTTTTCATATTTTTTTTCTTTCCCTTATTACCTTTGCCCTACCCTTCCCAGTTTCCCTACACCTTTAGCCCTTTTCTTCCTATTTCACAAGGTCAATTATCTCATTAGGATCTTATGTACTATTATAGCTTTTCACACCAGAGAAACTATTCAGTATTTACACATGTGACTTGGACTGGTGCAACCACTATGGAAATCAATATGGAGATACCTCAAAGAGCCAGGACTAGAGGTTCCCTTTGACCCAGCCATCCCTCTGCTGGGTATCTTTCCAAAAGAATTAAAGGAATCATACCACAGTGATATATGCACACTCATGTTTATAGTGGCACTGTTTGTAATAGCTAAAACTTGGAAACAGCCCATTTGCCCATCAGTTGGAAACTGGATAAAGAAGATGTGGTTTTTCTATAAAATGGAATACTACTCAGCCATAAAGAATGAGAAATCAGAGTCATTCATAGGAAAATGGATACATATTGAGGATATACTCCTAAGTGTGATTTGTTTCTTTTTTCTAACTGCTTGTAGAATTTTGTTCTGTCAGGTTTCTGGAATCTTAACTGTTATATGCCTATATGTAGATTTTTTTGATCATGACTATTTGGAGTCCTATAAGCCTCATTTATCTGTATGTCAGGTTATTTTCCCCTATTTAGGAAGGTTTTTGCCATTACTTTGGTAAACAATTTTTTGTGTTGTCTGCACTCTCTCCTATAGAATTCTTCATTGACTCCAATCAGTCTTATGTTATTCTTCTTTGAATCATCTAACAGCTGCTGGGTTGATTTCTCATGGTCCCTTACTATTTTAAAGAGAATTTTCTTTTCCTGGTCACTAGTGAATTGCAATCCTGTCTTCTATATCTGAAATTCTGTCCTTGCATTGGCTTGTTCTGCTGTGTAAACTTTCAGTGGAGTTTTTAATCTCCTGGAAATCTGTTTGCATCTGTTTTATGGATTCCCTTTGTTTCCTAGGTTGGGATTCCATCATGTTTCTCAGTTCCTTTATTTTTTTTATCTGTGTCCACTCTAGATTTATTAATTATGTCTTGTACTATGGGCACAATCTGTGCTATTATCTGAGAAATTATTTCATTTTTTCCAGGTCCTCTCTTATTGCCAGTTCAGGGAGTCCAGGTGGTTGAGTATCAGATTGTTCCATCTCATTTCCCTTTGGGGTTGCCTTAAATGATCTGGAAGTCTGGTTTTGATGCTGACTTCCATGTCTTCTTATTTCAGCAGGTGCAGCCTGCCATGCCTATGTTCAGGGAACTTTTTACTCACCCAATAGTCTTCAATTCTCAGCAAGCCACCAAGACGCCTTTATCTGCTGCCCCCAGTACACCAATTCCTTGGTTTAGAATGGTGGCCTTCTATATCCCTGAGCTGAACTGTTGTCTGGGCAAACTCCTGGCTGGGGCCTCTGCATGCTATGGATGGTATTTAAGTGTGCCTCTCCCTGGGGCTCTTATGTAGCTGTTGTCTGGGGGGCAGGCTTTGGCTGGGGGCTGTGTATCCTAGTTCCTGTTGTCTGTGTAGGCTTCTGGTTAGGGTCTTCAGGCACTTATTGGTGGTATTGGGGTAAGCCTCTGGCTATTGCTTGTGTGTCTGAGTAGTTCTTTTTCAGATGGACCCTTGGCTGTGGCCGATATTATGGTGGGACTCTGGATGAAGCTTGCATGCCTATGCAGCTCTTTTCTAGGTGGCCTGTGGTTTGGGGATGGTACCCACATCTCTGGGGTTAGTGAAGGGCCCTAGCTAAGACCCTCCTGCAACCATGCCACTCTGGTCCACACAGCTGCTCCCCAGGATATGTGCGCACTTACCATTGGTATGGTGGAACTCTGGATGAAGATTTCACACTTGTGCAGCTCTTTTCTAGACCAGCTGTGTCTCCTGCACCTCTGGTGTTGCGGTGGGGCCCTTGGAGTAAGCCAAGTTAACAGTAGGAGCCCCTAATATGATGTATGATATAGTAAGAGTGGCACTTTTCTTATGTACTCTTTCTCCCCCATACACATAACCCTAATTTATTAATGGAAAATATTAACATAAAAATGCCAGTTGAGGGACATTCTACAAAATAACTGATCATTACTCATCAAAACTGTCAAGAATATTAGAATTCAGGAAGGTTTGAGAAATTGCCATGGCCAAAAAGAGCCTAAAAAGATTTACCTACTAATTATAATGTGCCTCCCTGGATGGTACTCGGGAACAGAAAAAAGATATTATTAGATAAAAACTAATGAAATGTAAACAGTACATATGGCCTTTACTTAATTGTAATATATCAATATTGGCTTATCAACTGTGACAAATTGGTTACATTAATGGAAGATGAGAGTGAAAATGTCTGAGATTATTTATAATCATAATTCTTCTAATTAATTATGTTCAGGGTTGGATGTTGTACAGAAAAGGACTACTAATTTTTCCAAATTCTAGAAACATGAAAGTGACCTGGGCCTAGACAAGAACTTCAGAGAAGGTGGGCAGAAATAGACAAGAGTAGCATAATGGGTAACGATGAATTGAATAAATTAGGGACTAATAGTAAATATAAATTCTAAAGACATGGAAGCCATAAGTTAAGGTGGGGCTCTCCTACACAATCTGACCATACTGTGTACAATTCCTGTGTAGTAATAATTGCTACCACAGCCAAATAGTCATTTGTACAATTGTTTGTTAATTGCTTACTCCTTCATTTGGCAATAAATCCTATTCTGAGATAAGCTATACCTCTCTTACTTTCGTTGAATCTTTGTGCATAATCTCTTCATCAATCTGGATTTAATTCTGGATGGAACTTCCCAACTCACCAGCCTCCTCATATTTTCATTAATAAAACCCCACTCACAGTTATTTCACCTCTGTATTTATGCAACTCTGGTCAGTCATGGCCACAAGGGCCAAGTAAAGAAATTAAGCTCTTTTCTTTTTCATTTTGTTTCAATTTGGTTTTATAACTTTAAACAAAAAGTAGAGGAAACATTACAGTTACAGAGACAAAGTGAAAGAAAATATTGCAACATAACTTTATAGCACTAATGCTCAGATACAAGGTGAGCACAGAAAAGAAATCTAAAACTTTGTCCTTCTTCCTTCTTAACCACACAACATTGTGACAAACCTCTGCTGTAGGCCTTCAAGCTTTTATCTGCAATGTGACAAATGGATAACCTTTCCTTTGCAGTTAATCTAATAAAATAAATACCTAAGTATCTGGTTTTGAGACATTTTTACGTGAAATTCACTGCAGTATATTTTCAATGAAATATTTATTTCTTTGGTACCATCCATAGAAATAATCATTGTGTAAGTAGTATTTGCTTTAAGTAAATAGGCATTCTCAATTTTAACTTCTGAGAGCAAGGATATGAACTAAAACTGAAAAGCATAGAGTTATTGATACTTAGTATTTTGTGACAGGATGAGTAACATCTGTAATCGAAAAGACCAAGTATGACTATTCATTCCTTTTAAAGAACTTGAAAAGTAGGATACCAGAATTTGTGGCTAACTCACTTCCTAATGGGAATATTCAGTAGAGTTTAATGTACCTTACATATCTGTATGGGAATTTCCCATGATGGCATTTATTTACATACTTATTTACTGTCTACTATGAGCCAGGTACTACTCTATATACAACAGAGGATGCAAAGATTCTTATAAATAGTGTACATCCAAATGGCCTATATTATGAATTATATTTATGAAGAGAGTTAAAATGTTTAAAAAATGTTAAGAGAGAGCAGATAGGTAATTAAGAAATACTTGTGAAGAGGTCCTGCCAAACAAAGAGTGGTTCAGTATGTAAAAATAGGAGTGGAGACAGGATGATCAGCTCATCCCAAAGAAGACTATGGTAGTTCAACGGGACCAATTCATGGACACGTAGAAGTGAAAAGAAGACATACCTCTGGAAAAATGAAGTATGCCCAGAGCATTTGAATATTGAAAGCCAATCTAAGAAATCTGAACTTAATTTTCTATGCGTCACTATATACCATTGAATGATTTTGAATGGGAAACAAACAGAAAGGTTTTGAACAGGCTTATAATAATTGAGTAGGGCAATTATACCTCACATTTACGTCATTATTTCTCAAATCAGGTGAATCTTTAAAATCTTTGTAGAGATTTTTAAAAATATAAGTTTATAAGCTACATTCCTGGATGTCCTGATCCAGTTGGCGTTTTCTGGAGATCTTGGTTTATCCTCTTGTTCCCAGTGATGATGGCAATAGTAGTAACCAGCAGGGCCTGCTAGCAGCAGAGTCTGTGCCAAGGTTCAGTCACAGTAGTAGTGGCAGCAGCAGAAATGCCCCTAACCAGGCTGGTATGACCTTGGCAGTGGGTCCTGCTCCTTCATCCCTCTTGCTTCACACTTCTGTTCTGAGCTAGGTTTTTCAGCTTTTCTAATGATCACTCCCAATTTTGCTTAATTATCCAAACATTTTTCCTATTGTTTTCAAACAAATCTTCTGACAGGTACAGAATCCAAGAGAAGGTTCAGAAATGTTCATTTAGTCCCTGCTGATTATCCCCTGTGTACCTCCATCAAAAAGAAGAAAACATATAGATCATTATGTTGTCCTCTGGGAAGACAACTTAACTACCTGGTAGCAGAATATAGGCCTGGCCATAAGATACCCTGGAAAAGGCCTCCAAGTCCTAGGATGTCAATTGAAATTTACACCAAGCATATCCTCCCTCTCATCCCTTCATTTTGTTTTTCTTTGATGTAGCTTATTTGGTGTAGTTTATTTGTGTAAGGCTTTGGTTTCTAAATTCTTGACTCTGTAGCCCCCAATTTGCCCTCTTGAATTCAATTTTTCAGATTTCAGAAAAGCTACAGCTGTGAGGCTGCTTAGACATTCTAGGAAGCAAGCAGCTGTACATTACAAGTTTTAATTCTTTCTATTTGGTGTCAGGGGTAACTCCTATCTTTTTTTTTTTAATCCTTGTTTGCCTTAAATTGATTCTAGAAGGAAATGGTATCCCTTAGTATAGCTGTGGATTTTCACCACAAGACAAGAATGGGTACAGAGTCTTTTTTTTAATTAGTCAATTGCATAGAATTTCTCCTCATTTGCTGCCATTTTCAGGAACAAGACACATTTTATTTTATGAGTTATATTTTTAAATCAGCTCATTTGTGCTTTTCAGATGGTCTTACTTTTGACCCAAAGACTCTGAATGCCATGTTTTTTCCCACTAGGCAAAACCGCCTAACAGTTTACCCTGAGCGTCACTCAGACAGCACATTTATTTGCATACTGAGTCCTCTGAGTGTCACTTGGGCAGATGTCATTTCAACCAGTTGACTCTTGCTTGTACAATATACACTCGTATGTCTATTTGTTTTATATTAATCATTTTTTGCATACTTTCTAATTTAGAATGTCACATTCACCTTTGATATATGTTTCTAGTGAAAGCTAATAAAAAGTTCATTTTCTTTTACTAATTTGTGTTTGTGAAAAGTAGCCTATTTTGCATTACAATTTATAAAAACTATTTTGCTAGTTTTATTTTTAAAATTAATTTTAGTGGTACACTTTTGATATACATAATGACTGCATTCATCTTAGGGAAGGTGAATTTGTATATAATATATCTCAATTCTTCATTTTCCCCCTATTTCCCTCCCTTCCTTTGAATTCTTCTTTCCCTCCTTATTTGCAAAAGCTTTGTTTCCATGTTTTTCCTTCTATTCTTTTTTTTCTTTGCTTTTCTCTTCCTTCGAGCTCCTCTCCTCTTCTCCTTATTCTCTTTCTCATTTGAATATTTTCTTCCTACTTTCCAATATCTATCTTCCATTTTGGTCCTTATTTAAACTTTTGGTTTCTCACAGGAGAAAAACAATGCAATATTTAAACATAATGTGTATGATTTGTTTCACTGAGTATGGTCTCAAGGTTCATCCATTTACCTAAAAATATCTTGTGTTTATCCTTCTTTATGGCAGAGTAGGACTTCATTGTATATAAAAACCATATTTTCTTTATCCAGTCATTGGTTGATGGGCATCAAGGGTGTTTCCAAGTCTTGGCTATTACAAACTGTGTTGCTATAAACACAGATGTGCGTATATTGCTGTGGTATGGTGCTTTTAACTCTTTTGAGAAGATACCAAGAAGGAAAGTAGCTAGGTCAAATGAAATCTCCAGTTTTAGTTTTATGAGAAATATCCATACTGATTTTCAAGTTGATTGTATCAATATACACTCAGTCAACAGTGGAGAGGGGTTATTTTTTCCTTGCCAGCATTTGTTTTTGGTTGATTTCTTGATGATAGCCCTTCTTTTTGCTCTTTCTAGAGTGAGATGGAATCTCAGTGTTGTTTTAATTTGCATTTCTCAAATGACCAGTGACATTAAACATTTTATTTTCCATTTGTACTTTTTCATCTGAGAAGTGTCTATTCATTTCAGATGCCCGTTTTGAATCAGGTCTTTAAATTTGGGGGGATCTGATTCTTTTGAGTTCTGTATATATTCTAGATATTAGACAAAGACATAATTATTAATGTAGAAAATCTGTGTATTCAGCATTAAAAAGGAAAGAATTCTCACACATGCTTCAAAAGAAATAAAACTTGAGGATATTATGTTACATGAAATAAGCCAGTCGTGAAAAGAAAAATATTGTATAATTCCACTTTCACAAGGTACTTAAATTAGTCAAATTCACAAAGATAGAAGTTAGAATGATGACTTAACGGAAGTAGGAATGGAAGTTATTGTTTAATAGGCATTAAATTTTAGTATCACAATGAATAGAGTTTTATATATGGATTATGGTGATGGTAGCAAAATGTAAAAGTAAATGTCACTGAACTGTACATGTAAAATGGCTAATCTTGGAAATTTTAAATTATGTATATTTTACCACAATTTTTTAAAAACTCAGTAATAAAAAACCAAACAACCCAATTTTATAAATTTGGCAGAATATTTAAACAATTACTTCCCCAAAGAAAATGCACAGATAAAAAATAAGTATAAGTACATGAAAAGATATCCAACATCATTAGATGCTAGGGAAATGGAAATTAAAACAATAATGCAGGAACAACACATACCTATTAGAATGGCAAAAATTAAAAATACTAACTATGCTAAGTTCTGGTAAGGACTTTCAGGGATTTAATGTTTTATACTGTGCTGCTGAGAATATAAAATAATTAGTACTTTTGAAAAGTTTGGAAGTTTCTAAAAAAAAAAAAAAAAAGACATACACTTACCATATGCTATCCAGCCTTTTCATTTGTACTGGTTAAGGTCCTCCTAAGAACAAAATAAATAGAAAATAATGTATAATTATGTGAGTAGTTTTATTAGATAGGTTTACAGGATTGAAGTGGGAGAGTCCATAACTCCCATCCAGTAGCTGCTCAGCCCAAGAAGATGGAAACCACCAAACAAGAGGAATTAATGATGGAGCACCAAGACATGGGAGCTCATGAGAGAGGCGCTGATATTAGTCTGCATTGGAAGGCTGAAGAAATTGGAGATTGATGTCCACAGCAAGGGCAGCAAAAGATGCACCCACTCAAGCAGACTAGGATGCTTGAAAATGCACCACATTTTTTCCTTTTTCTATTTTTTATCTATCCAGGTTATAGTACTATTTGTAGATGCCATCCACAACCATTATAGGTCTTCTCTCGGTTTGCTGGTCTACAGACCAATCATCTCTGATAATATCCCACGGACATGCCCAGAATTGTTTTTTCCTAATCTGCTAGGTATTTCTTAACTTGGTCAAGTTCATATATCATGATTAGTGCTTACACCACCCTAAACATTTACCCAAAAGAAATGGAAGCATATACTGTTGCAAATATTTGTTTTTAAACGTTCATAGCACTTTTATTTGTAATGATTAAAGACGGAAATAGCCTGAATTTGCATTAGCAGGTTAATGGCTACTACTGGTATAGCCATACAATAGACTGTTACCCATCTCCTTTTTATTACTCCTTTTCAGAAAAAAGAAGACACAAAGGAATCTAAAAATAATTATACTGAATGAAAGAAACCAGAGGAGACAATATTGCATACTTATTATTTAATTTATATAAACATGTGAACATTTAAAGTAACAAGGCAGATCAGAGGTTGCCCACATGTGGGAGGAAGAAACAGAAGGGAAGAAGAGATTATACAGGGGCACGAGAAAGCTTGGAGGCATTGAACGTTTTCATTATCTTGACAGTGGTAATGGTTTCATGGGTATACACATAGGTCAATTCCTAATATGTTATCCTTCTTTTAGTTGCTGTGACAAAACACTCTATTTAAAACAATTTAAAGGAGGAAAGGTTTATTTTGGCTCAAGGTTCCAGAGGTGTCAGTTCATGGTTACTTAGCCCCATTTCTTTTGGGCCTGTATTGAAGCCAAACAACATGATAAAGAACACATGGTGAAGTAACATTGCTCACCTCATGATAGCTAGGAAGCAGAGAAAGAGTCAACATCCAGGAACAAAATATACCTTCAAAGTCACAATGTCAGTGACCTATTTTCTCCACCAACGTCTGACTTCTTAGAGTTTCCACTGCCTCTTAATAAAACTATCAGCTGGGGACCAAGCTTTCAATGCATGATAGATCCAAGTTAACATTCTTCCCCAAGGCTGCAAAGGTTCATGTCCACCTCAAACTTCAAAATGCATTCAGTCCCTCTCCAAGAGTTTACAAAACCTTAGCTTCCAGTAATGCTCAAAAGTCCACGTTTTAGTATCCTTCTTATACTCAAGATAAACTCTTAGTTGTAAATACCTATGAAAATCTTAAAAGAAAACTTCCAGTGTACAGTGACAGGACATGCACAGGGCAAATATTCCCTTTCCATAAGGGAGGAGTAAAGGCATAGAAAGGAGAGAACTAAAGCAAGAGTGAAACCCAGCAAGGCAAACATTAAATTCTACAGCTTCTTTATGTTGGTTTTTTTGTTTTTGTTTTTGGTTTTTGAAACAGGATTCATTACATAATTCAGGCTGGGCTTGAACTCACTATGTAGCCCAGGCTGTCCTTAAACTCATGGCAATCCCCCTGCCTCAGCCTCCCAAGTGCTGGGATTACAGGCATGTACCACCATGCCTTGCTAAAGCCTGTAGCTTCTTGTTAGGTATCAGGGGCATATAATGCAACATGTGCACCCCAAAGGGCTTGGGAAGCCCCAGTACTGTAGTCTTCCTGGTTGCAGCCACATATCCTGGTTTCTTGGGCTAGTTATGTTTGTTGCTTGGGGCTTTCCTCAGTAAATATCCCACATATTTCATGTCTCCAACTTTCTGTAGTCCACATTGTAGCTTCAGATTTACTCGCAAAGTTTCATACATCATACTTTCTGGGGCTGCCCACAGAGGCACTGATTCTTCAACATACTGCTGACCTTCAAGACTTTCCTTTGAAATCTTTGTGGCAGCCTTTGTGTCTCCATAATCTTGCATTCTGCATGTCTACAAAACTAGCATCATGTGAATGACACTAAAGGCTGTTGCCATTGGAAACAATGATTGGACCTCCCTGAACCTCAGCTGCAGTGGTCCCTGACTACGTAGATGGCCAACCATGGTGAAACATGTCCTGTGGCAGCCCCATGTGATCAGGCCACCTGAACACTCTTCTCAAGGCAGAGTCTTTCAATTTTACACCCTTGACCCTGCAGTGGGTGGGGTATGGCCAATTCCTGAGATGCCCTCCAGGCATTTTTCTTATTGTCCTTGTGCAAAGTACTTGGTTTCATATTAGTGGCATTCATCTTTTCAGTAGGCACACTTTCCTTGACCTTCACTTTATGTCTTCTTCTTTTCTCACTGAATTGAAAGCTTTTCATACCTTTCTTCTGTGTTTTTTGCTGCCAATTCTCACTGTAAATCTGGCTAAAGAAATCAGCAACATTCATGCAAATACATGAATACTATGCTTCCTTGAGATTTCCTCTGCCAGATTAATTAGTTTATTACCTTTAAACTGTACCTCTTACATAGTCTCAGGGCTTGGATAAAATGCAGGCAATTTCCTTGCAAGAATGAAATGCATATAGCCTCTCATCCAATTCTCAAAAAAATCTTCATTACTTTCTGAAACCATACAAGCCTCGCCTTTACATTTCACATTCCTATCAGCATTCTTCTGAGTTCTCAACAAAATTGCTCTTTAAGCTCTGCTTACATTCTAAGTGTTCTCTAGTATGCTCTTCTGACCATTTCTGAACTCCTCTGACAAGTTCCAAAGGCCTCTGAAACACATGATGTGGCATAATCACAGCAATGACCCCACTCCTGGTATCAATTTCCTGTGTTAGTTTTTGTTGCTGTGACAAAATATTGGAGTAAACAACTTAAAGGAAGAAAGGTTCATTGTGGCTCATAGTTTCAGAGCTTTTAGCCTATGGTTGTTTGGCTCCACTGTGGACCTGACACAAAGTAGAAAATACATGGTGAGCAAAGCTGCTTACCAGAGAGGGTGGGGGGGGGGATATTTTTCAAAGGTACAACACTAGTGACCTACTTCCTTCAATTAGACCCCACTCCCTGGAGTTTCCACTATCTCTCAATAACACAATCAGCTGAAGTGCTAAACTTTCAACAGATGAACTTTTAGGGAATACTCCACATCCACACTATAATACCTAATCAATTATGCACATTAAATCGTGCAACTTATTTATGTGAACTTTAATAAAGCTCAAAATAAATAAGGAAGTTTTATGAACTCAGACTTGATCTGCCTCAGTGGATTCCGTCTTTTGGTGTACAAAGAGATTAAAGTTTATAATGGTTTGGAATTTTCACTTTGGGAAATAAGGAAGGCATGAGACAAAATGGGATGAAAACAAATGTTGCTGAGCTTCTAGTATGGAGAGTTTTGAAGAGATTAAAAATGGTTTATTTAGTCAGCATTTAATAAATGAAGACCTCAGAGTTACAAGAGGGATCTAAGAGATGAAATACAATCCAGTTTATTTTATAAGTAAGGAAATGAATCCAGTAGAGATACAGGGTCTTGTTTTAGGTCACACAACTTATAGAGCTAAAAGAAATGTGGATCTTCTGAGGTTTACTTGAATGCTCTTTTATTCTATATCTAATAATTAAAATAATTATAATGGGTAATTGCTAATCTAGGTTGGTCTATGGAAATACAGAATAAGAGAAAGACAATTATCTCTACCTTGAGATTTCAGTTTTCAAACCCTCTTAAAAAATAGTATTCCTTGAATAGCAACACTATCCTTATGGCCTTACTGAGGGTCTAGGAAACTTGGAACTTTATATATAATGTGAACGCCTTCCATCTATGGTCCATTCTGCTATAAAATTGGTCTTATAAAAATATATGATTTATATATTAAGAAACAATATAAGCATAATGGAAATTTTCCTTTTCCTATGAACCTAATGCAAATTTTCATTTGCGATCTTATGAGCAAGAAACACTTAGCTGAAAGAAGAAAACTGCACTCAGTTTAACTGAGCTGGATATTTGACAAAAACATCTACCATAAATCACACTCATTTACATCTGGTGTCTCCACTATTCTTCCAAGTTCAAATAACTTCCTTTTCAAGACTTCACAAGTCATAAGCTATATCCCTTTCAGTGTCCATGTTCGCAAACAAATTTCAGGACTTTGTAGGGCAAAGTGCAATATTTATTGTGTTATCTATGAATTTCTTAAACATTTATATTTTTAATACTGTTCTCCATTTTTATTTGGCTCCTCTACCTTTTTCTAAATCTGTTTAAAGAAATATTTCAGTGTTACTTCCCTAAGCTCATCTTCCTCCATAAGCTTTGGGGTTCTTATTGCAATTTGTACAGAGTATGGTGATTTTTATGAAGGCATGTATGATACTAGAGCAGATGTATATAAGTCACTGAAAACTAATCTTGGGTACAGTAGCTATATAAACATACACACACACACACACACACACACACACACACACACACACACACACCTCATTCACTCATTCAATCACTGCCAGGCAGATCTCTTGTCATGACTTAGTTTCAACACCAATAGTGAAAGAAAGTGCCCTCTTCAGGGTCATCCTCCCAATGGTCTTAGTTGCAGGATGTGGCTGTCTTGTTCCTCCTGATTGGTAACTTACTCAAGATGGATGGAGACTATAAGCATTGGCCAGCCAACAAAGAAAAGCATTCAATCAGTTCACATATGATGAGCCAGACTTAACTGTGGCACCCTCTCCTTCCACTAGTGTCTCGGGTGCTAAAAAAGTATAGATCAAATTATGTTCCATCATGATCTTACTCATAATCACCCAGGGAAACTGAGTAGAATGAAGTTTCTTGGGTCCCACTCCAGAAGATCAAAATCAGAACCCTAGGGTTGCTATCAAGGAGTCAGAATGTTAACAGGCATTCAGTAATCCTCAGGCACCCTGATCTTTGGACAGAAATCACTGGACTATATACCTAGACTGTAGCAAGATATAGAGCCATGTTACTAAGTGCTTGGTGATAGCCAAACCACTCTTTACATAAACAGCTGGCTAATAGTGTGGTGGTGCATGCCTGTAATCTCAGCACTCATGAAGCTGAAGCAAGAGGATCACCATGAGTTCAGGGACAGCCTGAACTACAAAGCCAAGACCTAGTCTCAAAAACAAAACAAAACAAACTAGCTGGCTCTTACTGTTTTATGTATCATTAGTTCAGTTACAATGGCTTTTGTCCAAGTTTAGACCATTATTGTTCAGGATTTGTCATGGATGCCATGTGCCAACCTATAGTGGGGGGAGGGTAGTAGAAAGAAAAGGCAGTACCAGAGAGGGGCTCGCTACATTAGAAAGCAATGCTTTGTAGCTGGCTCATTAAGCTCATATCCCATCTGTCTGTCAACATTTTTTTAACTTTGAATTAAATTCTCTGGTGTATTCTGAAACAAAGATAGGACATCTGTAGCTTCCTAATGAATAATTTCCCCCTTCTATGCTCTAGCCACTGATTAACTGGCACTAAGTTCTGTATTTGTACACAAGATGAGTTAGGAACAAAATAGGAATAAAAAATTGCAGAGAGATTATAAGTACATTAAATTATTTATCCTGGGGTAGGTAACCATTATTGTAATGTATCACGCAGCAATACCTTGCAATCATTAGCAAGTGTTAATGTGATATTTAACACCTTTCACCTTGAAAAGTGAATATTTTATTATGATTCAAGTCACAGGCAAAGTAATGAAATATCTAACTCCTTCCTTAATAGCTTCAAATATGTATTACAAAACAACTCTGGTACTTAATATGCTGGGAGGAAAAAGTAAGTTCTACCTTCTAGGAGATGCAATAAGACATAATGAAGATGTGTTTTTTGAATTAAGCAATGAATAAAATGGACACAAAAATATGTAAGATTAAAATGGATATGCTTTGTCTCCCATGAAATTATTAAAACAAAAGCTACCAAAATGGAATGTATTATGCATGTTTTACAAAATGGCATCATTAATCTGAGAATCAATGTGAGACTAGCTAAGTGCTGGAACTCTCTATTCCCAAAAGTCACACCACAATTCATCTCACCACCATTTCTCTAAGCAACACTTCATTTTACTTCTGTTCAAGAATTCCCACATTCTGATGGTATGGCAATTACAAGCTTGGTGAAGTATTTTATTTGTGTTTACAACTGACTTTCATAGGGAATAAATAAATAGCATAATTTCCAGACAAAGGAAAAACAAATATGTCAAAATAGTGATCATTGTTAGATCTAAGAAGGTATACAGGACTCATTGAACTATTCTGTCAACTTTCTTGACTGTTTGAAAATTTTCATAAGAAAAACTGGAGAGAAAACAGAATACACACATCGCGTTCCTCAAGGTTTGTGGAAATATTTTCAGTCACCCTAGAATCCCCTGAAATCATACTCAAGCCTGGGAAGATGATTCAGCATGTCATTCTAGGGTTATGGCAGAGCGTGGCACTCCTCAAAAATTATAGCTAAAGAAGAAGGAAGTGAAACCTGAAACTTCCCTACCTACTATAATTCTTTGCTATTGAGTATAATCTCTTCCAGAGGTATGACTTGATTATTAAACATCAAAATAGTTTCTATCCTTAGGTCCATGCTTATAAGATTATTCCTTTTTCTATTGTTAAGTACATACTGCATTGTCATAGTATGGATAATTAAATGAGACGCTTCTGTAGAGAGCAAGTTTTCTATGGTCTACAATTCCAGGAGATTATAAAACAGGAAAATGTTTTTTAAATAGCTTGGAGTCTGTAAGTATGTGTATTTATTAAAATAAATGACGAAGTGAATTTATTCATGGCATGGATTTTCGATTTTCCCCTGGAAGTCCTACGTATTAGGTATTAGTATGTTATACATGTTTGTATTTGCTTTTGTATGCTATATATGTTTTTATTTGGGGAACTTGAAGTAAGGTGAAGATGAAAGTTGAAATTTCATCTCAGATTTTCCTTTACTTTCTCCCTGTTGTCATCTTCCTTCGCCAGTCCCCATTACTTTTTTTTTTTTTTTTTTTTTTTTTTTTTTTTGGTACCGGGGATCGAACTCAGGTCCTTGTGCTTGCAAGGCAGGCAGTGGAACCACTGAGCTAAATCCCCGGCCCAGTCCCCATTACTCTTATCCCAGCCTGTCATACTCGCAGTGTGGCTCTGGGCAAAGGACCATATCCAGGCTGCAGAATGAGGACAAAGGCTAACGACTTCACAAGCTCCCTAGGAACCTTGTCAGCCATCAGCCTCACAATCCCTTCAATGCATAAGTCCTCTTTCTAATGTCTCTGAAATTAAAAGTCTGATGTTATATTAATTTCTCTCCTCCCTCCTTTCAACCCTTTCTTACCAGCTATCATTTCTATAAGACCAACAAATGTCCGTGTTCTGAGTTCTCAGTATTAGCTTTAAGTCTACCTGACCTATTAGTGCTACCACAGCCGGTTTCCCCTTGCACCTGCTGTACCATCAAAATTCTAATTTCCATGGAAACCAAAAGACTTAAAACATGTTTAAACTGTGTGGTAGAGTACATCTGTAATCCTAGCACTCTGGGAGACTGAGGCAGGAAGATAACAAATATGAGTCCAGCCTGGGAAACTTAGCCATTTAGTGAGAAAACATGCTTACACTGTGTGGTAGAGTACATCTGTAATCCTAGCACTCTGGGAGACTGAGACAGGAAGATAACAAATATGAGTCCAGCCTGGGAAACTTAGCCATTTAGTGAGACATCTGAAAATATAAAAATTTTAAAGGGGAGTTGGGTTGTAATTCAGTGTAGAGGCCCTGGGTTCAGTCCTCAATATCACAAGGCAAACAAGCAAATGAAAACAAAAAATATGTTTAGCAAACGTTGGTTTCCATATGGAGGTGGCATGTCTCGTGGTCAGCTGGACCTAGTTATATCATCTATCAAACCCCTTTGGTACTGTCCCATGCTTTCCCAGTTATCAGATGTTTCCTTCCACCTCACTATGAGCATCTTATTCTAGTTGCGTAGTTAAAGACATCATCAGACAGAAACACCTGCACAGAGTTTCCTAAAGCACCTTCAGGGTGACAGGTGTGGTGTGTGCTCATCTGCAGCTGCTATTATTAGAAGCACTTTATACTGACTAAGCTGTTATTGAGGATGAAGTGGATTAAGACTGTTGGAGTTTGAGCAGTAAATACATGACATAGGGCTTTTAGGGAAGACTGCATGGCAGGCAGTTTTATTCAGGACCACACCTCAAATGCTCAGCAAGGTAACCTGTGTCAAGGCAATTCAAAGTTTTCTGTGACTCATCCAAAGTGACCTTCCATCTCGCCCAGCCAACCTCAGGAACTGGGAAGACTGGCAACACAGTGTCACAGGAGAAGTACAAAGCATGGGAGAGGAAGTAAAAAGAATTGACAGATGTCCACTTATGGCACAGGAGTCACCTTGTCACTCTGTGCCTCTGTTTCCAGGTGAAGTTCACCACCAAAGACCCTTATCTCCTACTTGCTTTATGAGGCTGCTTTGAGGACTTTAGATAGTGTTGGCTAAATGATTAGAACTCTGAAAGATGCTATAGAAAAAAATACAAAGGGAATACCAAAATCCTTCCATAGATGGGCAAAGATATGTAATTTATGTCTTTTATTAATGCAAACATATTACATGATGATCTAATCAGTAGCTAGAGAGCCAGTAGGTACAAAGCATTCAACTGATTGTAATGTGGCTGCCCCTTAAGTAGAGGCTTGAGGTGAGGACAGAGAAAGCAAACCCCTTAAGAGATACATACTAGAGACTGTAATTTTTGATGAGCTACTATGTAGAGAGTGGGAGAAGGCCAACGTAGAGAAAATCCCATCACATTCTATCAGAGACACTGGGTGAAAGTCTATCAGAATTGGATGAGGAGTGGCCATTCCTGAGCTCTGACTCATGAAAATTGCCTGCCTCTGAGGGAAGACTGAAGTACTGAGGGCAAAGAACACATTTGACTGGAATCTCCAGATAGATCTGGCTTCTCTAAAGGATAAGTAGAATTAATAGCAAATAATTAAATGAAGTCTGTGGGAAACTCCCAAGAAAAAGAGAAAAGGCATCATCGCCAGAATCAGGAAGTGTGGTTCCTGAAAAGATTTCCTGCAATGATAATTATAATAATGATAATAATATTAAAATTGTTAAGTTTCATATCTTCAGAAGAATATAGGTACCTGATCTCTTTAAAATAGAACCAGGAAAAAGGAAGGCAGCGAGAAGAACTCTAGCAGCAGAATTAATATCTAGGATGGAGACAGCAAGGAACAGAATGACAAGGTGTTGTCATCTTTCTTGAGGATAGTTTAGAATATGTGTTGACATCCTTAAATATGTACAAGGCCTTTTTTCCAATTATTTACTTCTAAAATTTAACACAAAGAATAATTGTACAAATTTACAATGTCATTTATACAAGATGTTAATCAGAGTTTTTTTTTTTTCCTAATAATACTGAGGATTATTTGCAAATAATCCAGGGCCTTTGCACTGAGCTATATCCTCAGTCCTTTTAAAATTTTTATGCTATTTGACTAAGTCATTAAGTTGCTCAGACTAGGCTTCAAACTTTTAATCCTCCTGCCTCAGCTTCTCAGAGTGCTGGGATTACAGGTATGCACCACCATGTCTGGCAAATCAGAGCTTTTTACAGTAGAAATATAAAACAGAAAACAATGTAAGTATCCACCAATGGGAAATCAGTTAATAAATTATGGTATTCAAAAATAATATTAAGATGAATACAATGTTATATTTACACAATTATATTTACTATCATAGAAAGAAATTATTTAACACATGCTATATTATTAAATAAAGAAAAGTAAAGAAGATTTCAATATAATATGTAGGATAAGATATTTCGGTTCTTCAAAAAGTCTATGTATATACAAAGCATGAAAAAATAGCCTGGAAAGATTTCATTATTAGTTTTTGCTGCATAATAGACCATCATAAAACAGAGTGGCTTAAAACAACCAAACCATATCTTTTGTTTATCATCTTTCAGGGAACTAATTTGGACTGGGTTCAGTTGGACAGTTCTTCTGGCCTTAAGATCACCCCTGGCCGGGGATTTAGCTCAGCGGTTCGGTGGCCTGCCTTGCAAGCACAAGGACCCGAGTTCGATCCCCGGTACCAAAAAAAAAAAAAATAAGATCACTCCTGTATTTGTGGTCAGCAGTTGGTAGGCTGGAAACAGACTGGGCTCAGCTGAAACAGCTCATCTCCCTCCACTTAGTTTCTCAGGCCCCATGAAACTAGTCTAGGCTGGTTGATGGGACATCTCCCAGGGTTCTGATCAGAAGGGTGAATCCTGAGCTGGGAACTGCCATGTCGTTTCTACCACATTCTATTGGCCAAAGATCACAAGTCTGGCTTAGACTCAAAAGAGAAGAAACAGACACCGTTACTTGATGGGAGGAACTATCAAATTACATTGTGAAGATGTGTGGAACTGGCAAAGGATATAATTGTAGAAATTTGAAATTTGTGCATATGGGCTGGGCATTTAGTTCAGTGGTTCTGCCCCCTACCTCACAAGCACAAGGTCCTGAGTTCAATCTCCAGTACCAAAAAAAAAAGAAAGAAAGAAAAAAAAAAGAAATTTGTGCATATAATCTGTCACAAGGATATATTATAAAATATTAGCACTACGTATTTAGGATATGGAATTATACCTGATTTTTATTTTATTCCAATAATCATATATATTATTTTTATTATCAAAATCATCTTAAAATTATACTAAAAATTTTAGTAGTATTACAAAATAATCGTGATAAAAATCTTCAACAAAATATCATGGGCTATATACATAATATACCTTGAAATATAAAATACATAGAAAAAGTCCTTAAGAAGGGAAGGAAAAAATATGAAAAAAGAAGGAAAAACTGGAAACAAAGTTTTTGTAAATGAGGCAGGGATGGAAGAGAAACAAGAGGAATGGGGAAAAAACAAGAACCAAGATATAGCATGCGCAGGTACAAATTTCCAATGATGAATGTGATCATAATGTATACCTAAAATGTACCAATAAACTTAATGGAATAAAAAAATTACACAGAAAAAGCCTTAGAAAGGAGTTTTAAAAATGTTAACAATAGTACCCTTTATGTGTAGACTATAAGTATTTTTATATTTTATTAAACTCAACATTTATACAACGAAGAGAAACTACTAATTAGAAAAGAAAGCACAAAAACGGTGGGGGTGGGAATCCAGTGACATTAACAAGAAAGCTGTGCCCTCAATTATGAATGTAATTATACTGTATACCTAAAATGTACCAATAAACTCAATGAGGAAAAAAAGAAAGCTGTGCTCTAATGCCTAAAAGACATTTTTAAATCAATGATAATAAAGTTCCATAAAGTGAGAATGATTAACTCATTTCTTTGTACCACAAGCCTAATGAGAGGACAATACATTTGCTAAAAACACTGATCAATTTGTATGTCTACTTATAGAAAATTACTCAGAAATGTCACTAATGTGGATGTGAGCAAAAGTACAAAGCAAGTTCTACATCCTCCAAGACAATTTAGTAGAGATTGTTTTGGAGCTATTGGGCACTGCCAAGCTAATATTAAAATTTCTGTCATATTGATTGTATCTATTTCCAATTGATTGTTACTCCTCGTACAGGAGTGACTGACATCCCTTAACCACAACAGACTGAACTCAGAGAAGGGACAAACTACAGAGAGGCAGTAGAGGCTCCTAGACTGCAAAATTTAAGGAGGCACTTCTTTTGATGGCCATTCCTTTACTTGCACCACCCTGGAAATAAATGCCTCTTTAAATTTTGAAACAAAAGTACCTCCTTATTTTATTTTATTTTTTTTTTACCATGGTTTCAATTCTGTCTTAGATAACTAATTGCACTTTTCTTAACTAAAATAGAAATACTCTTCCAGCATCTTAGCCAAGGATCCTAGAAAAGAGAGCTTGAAGGAGAGGGGTTATCTTTGGATACCTTTTTAGAAAATGTGATCCCAAGGAGCAGGAGTGAGCCCCTAGAGCAGCGAATCTAGGAAGAAGAAACCACAGTGAGAGGATCTATGAAGCTGGCCAGCAATAAGTATAACTGATTGCCCCAACCATGAGACTGTGCCTCTGGTAAACCACATAACTGGCACCTCAGCCTTGAGGGCAAGGAGAAAGAAGGAAGTATTTATCCATCAGCTTCCACCTTTCATTGGTCAAACTTTCTCCCTGTAGGACATTAGTATCCCCACAGTGTCAGGTTACAGGCAAGCAGGATTAGACTAAAAGTCCCCTGCCCTGGGCTTCATGTTTTAGATTTGTTCAGCACATCAAACCCTGCACACCTGAATACACGCACACACTCACACAAGTAAGTGTATGTTTGACACTTGCGATCCTGCCATCAGTGTGGGTATAGTGCAACCTCCAACCCTGTACATCTGCCCCTTCTATTAACACTGATGAGGCCTCATGGGGTCACTTGTTCATGCATCTTGCTCTATATCCTCCAAGCATCTATGCAAAATGCCAGGAAGATTTGTGTTCCACTCTCAAGATCGGAAGACAATACCCTTTTTGGAGTTCTGCGCAGATGTGAGCAGTAAAACTACTTAAGTAAGAAAATAGACAGATTTGTCAAGCTGTCAAATGCTTCTCAGAGAACACAAAAAACGATACACTCTTCCATAGTTCAGTGCTTCCCAATAGGGCCAAGCATTTTTGTTTTTTCTGTATGTTCCAATTTGTAGTTTTGTGGGAATTGAAAATATAGTGTTGTTTTCACAATTACAAACGGTAGAGAAGATACATCGTATAGCTCTAAGTCTTTTTATTCTTAAATTTGTTTTGTCCCTGATATGCCAAAACACCTTCTATATTTTTCTTTGTGAGGTAGGATGAAAAAAGCTACACTTTTACTCTTGACCAATAGAGGATGCTAGAGAAAGGATTCTAGGCCAGAAAAAGAAGGGAATAGTATTCCTCTTGTTTGTGGAGTGCTCCTATCAGCATTACTTCCACAACAGTACTCCAATGTGGCAGCCACATCTGACCAAACTGTTTTATAACAGTCCTACAGCCAGCAACATTAAATCACCTTAAAAACGCCGACACTAGCCAGGCAACTCCCCCTATTCAAAAATCTGTCTTGTCCCAGTTCTGAAAGGCCCCTCCTCCAAGCTTCTAGCTTCTGCTTTGTTCTCCCAGTAGTGATGGTAGCTTCTGCAAATATAGTAGTTCCCTCTCAGCTGAAGTTTCACTTTCCACAGTTTCAGTTGAGTTATTTTGGGTCAACCAAGGTTCAAAAATATTAAGTGGAAAATTCCAGAAATAAACAATTCAAAAGTTTTAAATTGGATGGCATTCTGAGGAGCATGATGAAATCTCAGATCACCTGCTCCCTCTTCCCCAGAACATGAATCATCCCTTTGTCCAGGGTATCTACATTGTGTACACATATGCTTCCTGCCAGGTATTCACAGTAGGATGTGCTGTATTATCTTCATTTACCTTTGTGTTCTTTTTTCACTTTTTAGTTGTCTGATACCTGTGTAACCAATTCCTTAAGCAATCATCACATGTAAGCCGAGGACTTGCGTGTGCTAGGTAAGCACACTCTCACTGAGCCACAACTCCAGCCAACACATAACAATTCTTTACAGTACAGCTAGATGGTTAACTGTGCCAGAATTGTGCACAGTTTTATTTTTATTGACTTACTTAATAAGACAATGAAATTGTAAAAAGCTGAATGAAGTTCACTTGTATTTGAATACTTCAGGATTAAGTTTTTGATATGAATGGATTACAACTTGCATTGGGATTTTTAGTTTTAATAAATAAAACAGCTTATTTTTAAAAAGTATTGTATTAAGATTTGAGAGGGAGGCAGGGAGACAGATTTTAAGAAACTGACTAAAGTAGTTGGGTGTGGTTGCATATGCCTGTAATACCCACACTGGGTTGGGGGGTTGCTGAGGCAAGAGGATCACTGTGAGTTTGAGACCAGCCTGGGCTACATAGTGAGTTCCAGGTCAGTCTCAACAACATAGTGAGACCCTGTCTCAAAAAAACAGGAAAAAAAAAAGAAGAAGAAGAAGAAACTGACTAAAGTTATTGTAGGGACAGGCAAGTCTGAAATCTGTAGAATAAGCCAACATGGGTGGAAGCAAGAATCAAGGCTGCATTCTTGAGTATAATTCCTTTCTATCTGAGAAATCTCAGTGTTTGCTTTTAAGGCCTCTCAATGACTGGATTAAAGCCTGTTCACATTAGGAAGAATAATCTCTTTGCTTTAAAATTAATTGGCTGTGGAGGTTAACCACATCTGCAAAATACCATCACAGCAATGTGAAGACTAATGCTTGATTGAGTAACTGGATGGTATAGCCTAGCCAAATTGCTACATAAAATTAAACAGCACATACATATAAAATAATGTCTTATTTTTAGATTTCTGTATATATGTTCAAATACTGTTATATTTGATTTATAAGTGAAAAACACAAAAGTAGAGTTCAGAGGGCCAGCCTCGGTAATTTAGAGAAACCCTGACTCAAAACACAAAAATGAAAGGCTAGAGATATACCTCTGTTTTCCCTGGTTTGATCCTCAGTACCACAAAAACCAAAACCAAACCCACTCCCCACTAAAATGCTGGCTTGCTCATTAACTTCTTACTCCTCAACACCTCCTCTGCCCCCAGAGGTCCACCCCTGAGACCCAGGGCAATGGTGCAATTAGAACCTACCCACATTTTCTTCCTTCTGTTGTCCTCCTTCCCTCTTCCTCTTCTCCTCCTCCCTTCTTCTGGTACTGTCGATGAAACTCAGAGACTCAGGCAAGCTAGACAAGTGCTCTACCACTAAGTTAATCTCCAACTCTTTTAAAATTTTCTATTTTGTGACAGGGTATTGCTAAATGGCCCAGGCTGTCATCAAAGTTGAGATCCTTCTGCATCAGCCTCTCAAGTAGCTGGGAATACAAGCTTGTACCATTGCACCTAGCTCCATGTTTTCATTTTCAATAAATAATTAAAATCTCCTTTTGGTCCAGAATTTGAAGTTAGATATTTCATCTATATATTCAAATTTTGTATTTGTTTGGAATCTTGCTTGTTTGCACTGTTTCTTATGAAAACAGATTTCACATCTTTGTTAAAAATAGATTATGTAGTTCAGTATCTTGTTTGCTAATATTATGATGGTTATAACACACTGTAAATTTAAACAGACCACCTCTTTATTGAACTTTCTCTACTTTGGCAACATCCCTTAAGTATGTTGTGATCTGGGCATAAATGTGTTTATTTTATTTTTTTTTATTTATTTATCTGCACTACCAGGGACCAAACTCAGAACCTTGTGTTTGCCAAGCAGGTGTGGCACACTGAACTACCACTTCAGCCCATAAATATATTTTTGGTTCTTGATGTATTCTGTCAAATTTTTTCATAAAAATTCATAATACCTACAGCTGGGCATGGTATACACATGTATACCTGATATACATGTGTAATCTCAGCACTCTGGGAAGCTGAGGCAGGAAGATTGCAAATTCAATCCCAGCCTGAGATTTATTTAGCAGGACCCTGTCTCAAAAATTTTAAAATGAATAAAAAGGGCTGGAGATGGAGGTTCAATCTCTAGTACAAGCAAAAGCAAAAACAAAAAAGAAATGATAATTTACTGAGGTCAATATTGTATTGTACTATATTATATTGTATTGTATTTATTTTTGGCTAATTTGGTACACCATATTGATGGTAGGCCAAAAATCATATCTTGTTTTTGTTTTAACTATTGATGAGATAAAACATTTCCCAAATATGAACTTGAATTAACAAAATCTATCAAAAGGCAAAAATCACATATAATCCCTGACTGAGCGATTCTCTCTGTGAGTTTATGCTTTAAAAAAATCCAGAATACATATGAAAATGTTTTACTAGAGATATTAATAATATTGGAAAAGTCTATCCTTGAGATTTATTCTTTAATTGTGATAAAATTATGTGTAAGGTTTATGCGGTGTCTTCAGATAAGTACTGTGTTGAGGCTGAGCACCACCAAGGCGAGGTAGAGTAGAAGCAAAGGGGAAAGAGATTCATCAGTGGGGAGAAAGAAAAAGAAACAGTCACAACTCTAATTAATGTTCTTTGAGTACATTAAATTTTTAAAAATATTTCATAAAGAGTAGAAGGAAATTTATCAGAATGTTAATGGTCTCATCAAAGGATGAAACAACTTAAAGATCTCAATTGGTTTTGTTTTCAATTCGTGAATTGGGAACAACTTATTCTATTTTATGGTATTACGAGTTGCCTGTTGCCAGAGTAGAAAATAAAGTCAATTAATATCTTTAAATTGTTGTAATTTTGTTCTTTGACAGTAATTATATTAGAGTTATAGGATTGCAAGCATTATTTTCTTCTTTAATTGCCTTATAAATTTTTCTATAAAAACATCATATAACTCCCCCCCACCCCCTGTACCTGAGATCAAACTCAGGACCTTGTGCTTGCAAGGCAGGTGTGGCACCAGACGTTTGACTTTTCATTTTCTTTGAATAACTGTGCTTCATGCTTACTGTGTAGGTTAAGACCATCTGAGGAGAGCTCCATTACATTTCCTTTCATCACCTCTGAATGTCACTGTACTAGAGTGTCTTTTCCTATTGTCTTAAGGAAATATACTGCCATTTTCCAAAAATAAGTCATCTACTTGTATCTCTGATTTGATTTTGTTTCATTCTCACAAAATTTTGCCCCCTTCATTATGGCCTCTTTATTCTACTTCTGCTTCTTCTTTCACTGGATCTTTCCTTGAAGACTAATGGTGATGAACAAATCACTGAGTGCCTACCAGACAACGGCATGTCTTCTTTGGAGAAATAACTATTCAAATGCTTTGGCCATTTTTTAAATTGGCTTATGAGTTTTAAGGACTTTTTATAGATCCTGGGTTCAAGTGTCTTATTGGTGGTACATTTTTTCCCATTCTATGAGTTGTCTTTTTACTTTCTTGATATTATATGTAGCACAAAAGTTTTAAAACTAGGATGAAGTTCAATTCAATCTGATGAAGTCTATTTTTTTCTTTCACTGTATGTTTTGTGTTATATCTAGGAAGGCTTTGCCTAATTCAATTTTATAAAGATTTACCCCCTGTTTTCTTCTAAGTGTTTTATAGTCTCAGCTCTTATATTTGGATCTATAATCTATTACAAATTAATTTTGCATATAGTGTGATAACAGCTTCTCCTTTTTTTTTTTTTTTTGTATTGTGGCTATATAGTTGTTCCATCATTTGTTGAAAAATACTGTTCTTTCCCCAATAATTGTATTGGTTCCTGTTGAAAGTCAATTGAACACAAATACAAATACATTATTTTTGTACACTCAATTATTCTACTCCACTGATCTACATGTCTGTTCTTAGGCCAGTGCCATACTGTCTTTTTTTCCCCCCATACTGTCTTGATTACTTGTGGCTTTGAAGTAAGTTTTAATTTCTAGAATTAAGAATCCTGTCTCTGTCACTTTTGGTCTTGGGCAAGTTACTTAATTTTCTGTTTCAAAATTTCCATTGTCTTCAATAGGGTAAAAAAATACCTCCCTGGAAATATTTTTAAAGGTTCTCACACTCCTAGAGAAAAAATAAATTGATTGTTCTGCAGTCACTGAAATAAGTAGGCACATTGTTACATTTTAGCCCATTTAACAAGGACAACTTGCTTTGACAAGCATAATTCTGCTAGACAATCAGGAACACACTCCACATGATGTTATAGAAAAGAGATAACAATGTCAGATAAATTCACATTTTTATTTCCTTCTTAGAGGCTCAGAGCACTCTTCCCCTAGACAGAGTACTCTGTCCCCTGGGTGCTGAGGTGGGAATTTGTGTGCAAATTTGTGTGAAATTTGTGGCTTACTAGGAAGTACCTTTTGAATCACCACCTATAAGTGAAGTAGAATCAGCACATCAATGTATTCAAACATGAAGCTCCAGGAAGCATTGGAGTCCAGAGCTCTTATTGGGATTTCCTCACAAAAGCATGATAGATTAAATCACTGGCCACGTGGCTGAACTCAATGTGTAGCTCCCAAGCCTCCTTGCATCACTGGAGGCAGGTTAGCTGAAATTTCTAGTTCTCTACTCACATCTGTTCTTTCTAGTGATGACTTTCCTTCCTTAGGCTATCCCATAAACTCATCACATTAATATAACAAAGACAATCCTATCACTTAGGAATTCCAAAGGTTTTGAAGCTCTGGGGCAAGAATGGAGATCAAAACGAGATATTCATTATTAGTCTACACTATCATATTAAAAACTATGAGATACTCTATGTTTTAAAGAAATTGCTTAACTTTGCTTAACCTAGCGTTTCTTCATTTACTTGAACATAGAGTCCCATTTTGTGTACATTCCCCATACATGCATGAACTCTCCCTTGAAGAGACACTTTGCAGAACACTGCTCAAATCCTTATTTCTCTGAGCTCTGATGCTGTACTACCAAATAACCTGATGGCAGGAAGGGCTGCATAATTTGTACAATCTACTACAATACCAAAATGTGGAGCTCTTTGTTCAAAAGTACCATGAATTTCAAGGCAGCAGCATGCAGCATTAGGCCAAGCATAGGTCCCTTAAAAGAACAGGTCTCAAAAGCCCACAGAGCCAGCCCTACCTGATAGGCTTGGGCCATATTTTCTGTCTCAAAATGGTATCATCATCTATCCAGTTCTCTTGGTCATCATTCTTGACTTTTCCTCTCCCTCACTCCTCACAGCTCATACATCAACAACTCTTGAATTTTCTCACTTAAATATCTCTCAAACTTGTCCACAAGTCTTTATCTCTGTACCAACCTCCCTAATGCAGGCTGTTGTCATTTCCCATCTACAGGACTGCTTCAGCCTCCCACCACTTCCCTCAAAGGCAGCCAGGATGGTCTTCCTAAGTGTAAGTCTCATCATGATTTTTCATCCCTTCCTGATCTCCCTCCTGCCGTTGCTTACAGTACCTCTGCGGCACTCCTTATTTTGGTAATTAAGTTTAAACACCATCTCATCGCTTTCTTTTTAAGTCTCAATTCTTATTATGACTCTCTCCCTCCTGCTGGCTGTCCATCTTCTCTGTTCTCATGCATTTCCTCGGGCTTAGAGTCAGACTTTAAACCAACCCCAGGACAGGTCACATGACTAGGACTCATGGGAAAATGAGAATTGTGCGGCTGGGCCTGAATTGACTGGGCATGTGAACCACCTCCACAGTGGAGTCCCCTCTCCTGACAGGCAGTGCAGTGGGCAGCTAAATGGCTCAAAGCAGGGGTCTTGACACAAGTTTATCTAAGTGCTTAATGCTGTGCTCGCTTCGGCAGCACATATATTAAGTGCTTAATGCTTTTTCATCTCAGTTTTCTCATTTGTAAAGATGGAAATAATAGAAGCACCTACCTTACATTAAGGCTCAAATGAGTTAGTGTATGCAGAACACTTAGGATATCCCTGGCAAGCAGTAAGCACAGTGTAAGCAGTAACAACTTGCTTACATCTTTATCTTCCCACTCCTATAAATAAACTGCTTTACCATTCTTTCTTATGCCCATGGCTTCTGCTCATGATGACTTTGGCTTACTCCTGGCTTCTGCATTTTACTTTCCTTTTGTGTGACTTTAGCTTCTACTCTAATTTGCCAACTACTCAACTATTTCTCAAAACTTTCTAGACTCCACAAGAGTAAGAATCTAACTGCCCCCAAACAGCACTGAAGTCCCTCAAGGGCAACCCACTGCCACCACTGAGACAGGAATATAGGGTTAACAGCATGACCATTTCCTTGGCCTGCTCTGCTCTGTGGATGAATCTGAGAAGGGCCTCTCAGGTGGGTCTGTGGATACAGCTAGCATTCTGGGCCAGAGCTGTTCAGTATATTGCATTCACAAGGGCTTGCTAGTTGAAACTCAGCCTGGGAAAACTGTGACTTAGTGAGACCCTGTCTAAAATATCATATATGCATACATACATACATACATACATACAAATACATACGTAAATACATACAAATACATACATACATACATACATGGGCTGGGGATGTAGCTCAGTATGAAGGCTCTGGGTTCAATGCCCAGTAATAAATTTTTGTTATTTTTATTGAATATTTTGCATTGAAAAGCCTGTGTTAGTCAGCTTCCTGTCACTCTGACAAAATACCTGAGAAAATAAATGTAAAGGAGGAATGACTTATTTTGGTTCCTGATGTCATAGATTTCAGTCTATAGTCACTTGGCTCCTTTGTTTCTGGGTGTGTGGCAAGGCCAAACATGATGGTAAGGACCACGTGGTGAAGAAAAGTGGCTCTCTTTATTGTGGTTGGAAAGCAAGGAGAAAGAGGAAGCAAGAAAGGTAAAGGCTGGGAACAAAATATATCCTCCAAGGCAGTCCTCAAATGACTCACTCTCTCTGACTGCCTCCTAAAGTTTTCCATTACCTCTCAGTAGCCTGTTAAGCTATGAATCCATCAATAGTTTAACCCATTGATGAGGTCTGAAACATCATGAACTAATCACCTCTCAAAGCCCCCACTCTAAATAATGCTGCACTGGGGACCAAGCCTTCGATCCACAAGTGTTTGGGGGAAATATTTCAGATCCAAAACATAACAAATACATATATATATATTTTTTTTTGGTACGTCTAATCACTGTGCACTTATGTACATGAAAAACAACTGCCTGCATTTTTGGGTAAAAACTTTTTTCTAGGGGTTAAGAGTGTAGCTCAACAATAGGGTTTGACCTCCAGCACTGAAAAATTAAATCTAAAGAATCATTTCAGTAATAAAGAAAATCTCAGCTTAAATAGCAAAGAAGTACATAGCAATTACTGCTATTATAGTTATTAATTACAGTTATTTCTCCATTTTCAATGTTTTAAAAATAACTATGTTTATTGGTATTTACACTTAAAGAGTAACTATTTTAAAAAGTCAGACAAACCTTATTGAATATGCACTTGCATTCAACCAATCAGAGATACAACTATTAACAGGATGTATATATGCTTGTTTTTCTTTCACACCATATGATAAAGTAAAATTTTTGATTTATTAAAATATATACTGAAGTTTTAAGTATCCTTATATGCCATACAAAACATAACTAGAAATATATGCTCCATATATTTAATGTGATATATGTCCTTGCCAGTTCATACATTCAATCTCTATCTCAATATCTAAAGACAAAAAAAAAATTTATTTAAGCCAGGAATGATGCAGGTCTGTAATCCTACTCTAGAGGCAGAGGCACGAGGACCACAAGTTTAAGGCCAGCCAGAGCAACTTAACAACTTAGCAAGATGCTCCTCAAAATAAAATAAAAAGGGATAGAGATTTAACTCAATGGCAAAGTGCTTGTCTAGCAGGTGCAAGGTCCTGGATTCACTCTCCAGTACTGCAAACTTAATGAATGAATTAATTAATATTTAACCCTTTCTTTACTGAATTCCCTTCATATCTTTGTTGAATGCAAGTAAAGATATATGATCTGTTTCTGGGCTTGATTCTATTTAATTGATCGATTTATTTGTCCTTATGCCAATGCCACACCCTTACTCTTTCAGACTAGGTTTTAGATTGATTCTTGCCATCTATCACTTAGTCCTCCCACTCAGTTCTTCTTCCAGATTGTTTGACTATCATAAATCTTTTGCTTTATCATCTAAACTTTTAAATCAGCCTGTCAATTTCTGTTTTTAAAAAGGCTGCTGCGGTTTTTATGGAATTACATCAAATCCATGAATCAATTTGAGGAGACTGACATCTTAACAATACTGAGTCTTCTAATCTCTGAAATGTTGCTGTTGTATGTCTCTATTAAGTTAGGTCTACTTTAATTTCTCTTGTCTATATTTTGTAATTTTTAATATAGAAATCTTACATGTCTTTGAATAACTTTATTCCTGGATATTTGAAGTTATTCTGTGCTATTATAAATAAAAATTTTAATATTTTCATGTCCTAATTGATTGTTGCTAATATATAAAAATTTAATTAATTTTCCTACTTATCTAGTATCCAGCCATCTTTGCTAAATTCAACTTGTTCATTCTAGAAATTTATTTATAGACTTAATAGGATTTTAGAAGCATACAATCATATCATCTGTGAATAATTGTATTTATTTTATTTCTTTTTCAAATATATTCTTTTTTATTTCTTTTTGTTTGTTTTGTTATATGGATTAGGAACTCCACTATAATGTTGAAGAGAAGTGGTAAATAGATATTCATGTCCTGTTTTCACGTTAGGGAGGAAACACTGACTAGTTCACCAGTAAATCACAATATCTGTTGTTTTTTGTATTTGCAAAAATAGTAGGTCACCCTACTGTTTCACTTCCTCCTTCTCTCTTCTCATCTGAAACAGGCCATAAAATAACACTGACCTTTCCTTAACATAGGTCAGAAGACCTTGATTCTAGAGGTGACCAATTTATACCCAGAGGACTGTTTTTATTTCCAAAGACACAGGGTAACAGAGAATTGAAACAAATAGGCCTGATTATGTTCCCCCCAGTTTATTCCTGCTAGATCCCATCCCCTTGTCTAATCATAATTCTGCACAATGTCTGTCCATTCTTTATTAAGCCTATGAATAAAAATATATGCTTTCCTGTTTCTTTGGCTCTTCATTTCTGATAGTTCTCATGCCATATAAAAATACAGTAAATAAATTTGTATGATTTTTTCTTGTCATTTTGTTTTTTATTACAGCTGCCTCAGCCATGAACCTAGCAATGAGTGAGAGAAACTGTTATCTTTTAGCATCTTACCAAATTAGCAAAGTTCCGGTCCTATTTTCCTGAGAATGACATAAGCTTTTCTTAAACTTTTTCTTTAAATGCTGGAGATTGAACCCAGGAGCGCTGTACCACTGACCTACATCCTCATTCTTTTTTTTTTTTTTTTTTTCCTTGATACAGGATTTTGCTAAGTTGCCCAAGCGGGGCTTGAATTTGAGATCCTTCTGCCTCAGTCTGGGATTGTAGGAGTGTGCCACATGACCAGTGACTTATTTGATTCTACAATTATACGTTTTTTCTCACATTGAAAATACTGGTTCCTAATAATGTTACCATAATTATTATTTTTTTGTTTGTTTTAAACCATAACGTATTAAATCACTTAAATTATAATATCAATGCTAATAACAATTTCTTGGCAATTTTTATACCCTCATAAGAATACATAGTTTTATGTTCTAAAGACAGTTGAAATAATTCTTTTTATGATTGCATTAGCAATATAGCACATAGTTAGGTTGATTTTTTTGTCATTCTGTTTTTAATTTTAGATATTTATTTTCCCTTTTTCAGTAAACTATCATATTACCTGGAAAGAATGATAGTTTTCCTCTTCCTTTCTATTTTTTTAACCTTATTTTCTTCCACTGAGGATTAGTTAGGTTAAATCTATGAAGCAGTTAATTTGTTGCAGAAGTAGCCATCTTTATTTCTTTATTCCTAATTTAAGTGTACAGTATTTTCCCTGTAAGGTCCTGTTTTTCAAGCAACTGTTTTTTTAAAAAGTGCTTCCTCTATGATAGTCCTATCAGTGCAACCCTAAATCTGACTTCTATTACATTTCCCTTTGTGTTGAGTATTGTAGAAATAAGATTACCAAAGTATGATTTGATGAGTCACATGGTTTATTGCCATACAAAGAGACTTTTTCTTATGTTCACAATCCTTTATAAGGGGGAAAATACCATGAACTACTCTCACAAGGAATACACTTGGTAGCTGAGGTACATTAACCACCTAGTGAGTGAGCTCTAAAATTATTACAAACCAGCTGCTCAATTAGGGGGAAGCAGGCCTCTGTGGAGAGTTAGGCCTACTTAAAGTTTGAGGTGTACCTTCACACACATGGTTCTCAGGAGAAGCCAGCCTGCTCACTGCAGTGAAGATCTACGACAATACACGTGGTCCCTCAATGCTAGAGGAAGGGCCAGGCTTCAGAGTTGCATGGCCTGTGGCAGCCTGAACTCTCCATGTGTAAAGAAGTTTCTGACAGCATGACCTGTCACAGCATATACTTTTAGTTTTCAGGGAACCACCCAATAGAATATAGCCCTGCCACAGCATAAGCACTCAAAGTAACAAGTCAAATTCTTGAGTCTGTGTGTATTTTAAAGTTCAATAGTTGAGGTCAGTAACTTACATATGTGGGATCTGAAAAGGTTTGACAGAACATTCTCAAGGGAAAGGGACAGCACACTCCAGGTTCTCACTCTGGGGATCCAATAAGGTGTCGACTCTTAAAACATTAAAACAGAACCAAAACATCATACAGCTACCTTTGGAATCATTTTAAAGCTATTTAATACTGCCTCGGCCTTCTCCTTCCCACTCTATCTTACCCTTCATGACTGATTGGGCACAGAGTACTTCTGTGATTATACTATCTATGAATAAAGAATATTCCACAATATGCAAACACCTTTGCTTGGCATGAAAGACCAAGGTATAATTGTTACAAGTGCATGATGATTAAGAGGCTAATAGAAAAAATGGTGCCAGGTACTACAACAGCAACAGAACTTTGCTGTTGTCTGGATATTATTCTTTTCTTTGTTTTTTTTTTTTAATGGAATGTGCTGAATGTCTATAATTTTGTTCAGATGACTGCAGAACCTGGAAAAGCTGTTGCAGCTATTGATGCATAACATACTATTATTAGTCTTTTTATATAAATATAGATATATATACATATATATAAATTGAATTTTGGGAAACTTTAACAGTGCTGCCATCTTTGGAAAAAGTCATCCCAATTTACTGTGTTGACTTGGCATTGTACAGAAGTGGACAATCATATTGGTCTAGAAATGTTAATTTATTTTTATTTTTATTTTTTATTTCTTTTCCATGTGTACAGGGGTAACACATCGTTCTAAATATGTAAGGTCATATCTACATGGGTTTGATTACAGAAACTAATAAAGTATTCTCTTAATAATGAAAAAAAGAATAAGATAAGACTATAAGAGCGAGAAGCAATTTAAATATGTTCAGGGACCATTTTCATCTCCAGAATTAAGGATTATTTTAAAGTTACATCATTGCCTTTTCTCTTTTACTTTCCTTTTTAGTTTTATTTTAGGATTCCCTATTTTTAATGTTCATACAGATATTTCTTTAACTGAAATACCGAATAATTTCTTTGGTGTGAAAAACTATAATAGTACACAGGATCCTAATGAGATAATTAATAATATGAAATAGGAAGTAAAGAGCTAAAGGTGTAGGGAAAGTGGGAAGGGTGGGGGAAAGGTAATAAGGGAGAGGAAAAAAATATGAGAAACTGAAAAAATGGAAATAAAGTGTTTGTAAATGGGGAGGAGAGGAGGGGGTGAAGGGAGGGCAGGGACAAGGGGAAAAAATGAGAATCAAGACCTATTATGTAAAGGTACAGAATCCCAATGATGAATGTAATTGTACACCTAGATTGTACCAATAAACTCAATAAAAAGAAAAAAATTGTTACAAGTGCAGTGTAAGCACCAATGGATTGGCATTGAATTTTAGAGAAAATATAGGTGTAATGTATTGTATGATTTCCCTGTCATATAAGGGAAACCAAGGTCATGTAGTCTTTTATAGTAAGAAACATCAAATCTCTAGTGGCATGAGTTGGAAAATAATACTAGAGAACCAAGAATGAAGTCAGAGAAGCAAGGCAAAGCAGGGAAATTAAACCCTTGACTTATTTGAAAACCTGAGGTCCCTTCCTGCTGATATTAATACAGCATAATTATTTGGCTCCAATGTATCTTTCCAATCTTATTCCACACTATTAGTTTTTTAAACTAGGTTAAACTTTACTTTCTGCACTATTTCTGCATAGACGGCTTCCAGTTGTGTCCCTATTTTCTTTTTGACACTTGAAGTTGACCCATTACTATTATGTATGAAATATCTTCTGGCTACAAACACCAACCCCTACAAAGCTCACACACAAACAACAGTGTGCTTGTCTCCAGTTATTTATTCTTTTGAATGATCATTTCCTGGTCAATAGTCCTAGAAGTAATATTTAGCTTCTCTGAAGTTTTATACAACTTTACTCGTACCTTTACTTGTACTTCGATTCCTACTTTCTACTGTAGTTACTAAAATACAGTCTTATTTATTCTCTGAATAAACTAGAAGCTTTTTGAAGTAACTTAGGCTGATCACTTTGGATTCCCATAACTTGTAGAATGATGACCTAAACCATGGTAATAAGTAATCATGAAGGACTGTGCTTTAATCCTTACAGGAGACAATAGGCTCCATCTCTCTCTGTATTTACACATAGAACAATTTTATTTTTCTCTTAAAGGCAAACTATTAGTTAACACAAGCTTAAGAAATCAACAAATCCTCCTGTTTTTCAACAACATTTTTTTTTGTTCTAGGTCTCCCTCAACTTTTATTTATAAGACTAGTTTTTCAGTTCATCTATGGACTTATAAATCCATGTCACATTTTATCTTTTGCACATCTGTCATGTGGTCTGTGGAATTTTTTATCTGCTCATGGGATAATTTGAAGGAGTGTCTCCCCAAAGGTCCACATGAAAGGGCTTGTTCCCTAGAATGGCACTACTGGAAGATGATGGAGCTTGTGAGATGTGGGGCCTAGTTGGAGATCCATGGGTCATTGCAAGCATGCCTTGCAGGAGATTGTGGGATTTGAGCCCTTCCTCTTTCTCTTTGCTCTCTGGATTGTGATGTAAACAGATTTGCACCATCACACACCCTGCCATGATGTGTAGCTGCCTTGCCAAATAGTGGGATCAATCTATCATAGACTAGAACCTCTAAAATGATAAGCCAAGATAAACCTTTTCTATGTTGATTATCTCAAGTATTTCATTATAGTGACAGAAATCTGCCTAACACAATCACCCTACCTATAATCAGTCCCTCCAGCTTTCAGTCATGCCTAATAAACTTTCCCTTCTAGGTTTTCATCGGGGTAGCTCATAAAATATGAATGATTCATAAATCCTGTGTAAAACTACTGAAATCTCTCCAAGCTGATATGGGTTGATTAATCAGAGTTGTTTGGCTATTGTTCTTAAATTAGCTAGGAATTTAATCCAAATAATTGTATTATTTTCCATATCTCATCTCCTGGACTCCTGGATATCCACAAGGATATCATGATTGTTTTTGTCAGGTGTCTTGCTAAACAAAAAATATCTACCTGTATTATTTTTCTCTTCTTCAAAAAAATGAAGTGAGCTGGACATGCCTTGCTCTTGATGAACCCAGGCTGGTGCCTACCACCAAATAAAAGGATTCTAATTTGTTGAGCAATGTCTTACACCCCCAGGACTTATAATACTTCCTGGTTCTCTCTGTGCCAAAGGAAGGTATTACTGTTGCAGAAAACAACTTGGTGACTAACTTCCAGAAGTGATTGGCAATAAAGAGGCTGTCCCTAACAGCATGCACAGAAAGTAAATCAAATCGACATTACTCATCCTCCAAGACTGCCCACTGATGCCAAATTCCAGAAGAGAGCTAGAGCCTCTCCCTTACTGCCTCCCTGCATACATCCACACACACAAACCACAGACTTCTGTAGCACAACACTAGATTTTATGCAACCTGTTGATACTCTCGGTTAACTGTTCCTTTCACTTTCAAACCATAAAAATCTCTATCCCTTGTATAAGGATGTTCCCCCAATACAAGTTTCTCTAGTATGTCCTTTGATGATATATTCCTCTACCAGAAACTATTTTGGAGGATGATATTCAATATATACTTGAATTTGGGATTTTTTTCCGGCTTGGCAAAAATTCATTAGTTTTTTTAAATTGAGTTTATTGGTACATTTTAGGTATACAGTACAGTTACATTCATTATTGGTATCTTGTACCTTTACATGACAGGTCTTGGTTCTCATTTTTACCCCTTGTCCCTGCCCTCCCTTCACCCCCTCCTCTCCTCCCCGTTTACAAATACTTTATTTCTATTTTTTCATTTTCTCCTATTTTTTTCTTTTCCTTTATTACCTTTCACCTACCCTTCCCACTTTCCCTACACACCTTTAGCCCTTTTCTTCCTATTTCACACTGTCAATTATCTCATTAGGATCTTATGCACTATTATAGTTTTTCACACCAGAGAAACAATTTAGTATTTACATATGTGTGACTTACTTATTTCACTTAGGAGAATATCCTCAATATGTACCCATTTTCCTATGAATGAATCTAATTTCTCATTCTTTATGGCTGAGTAGTATTCCATTTTATAGAAAAACCACATCTTCTTTATCCAGTTTTCAACTGATGGGAAAATGGGCTGTTTCCAAGTTTTAGCTATTACACACTGTGCTGCTATAAACATAGGTGTGCATATATCACTGTGATATGATTCTTTTAATTCTTTTGGAAAGATACCCAGCAGAGGGATAGCTGGTTCAAATGGAACCTCTATCCCAGCTCTTTGAGGTATCTCCATATTGATTTCCATAGTGGTTGCACCAGTCTGCACTCCCACCAACAATGGAGAAGGGTTCCTTTCTCCACACAATCCTGCCAACATTTTTTAAGGAAAGTTTAAAATTTAAGTTTTTTTTTAAGGAAAGTTTAAAATTTAAATTTATACATAAGTTTTATATATTCAGGTTAGAAGACAACTTCTGAAAACATATTTAAATAGAATTGAGTTTTTATTTCCTGGCTCTCAGCAGAGTTCATAAGTTTGTTGATTTATTTGTGCAAATTACATAGCTGTCTGCCTTTAAGGCACAAGGTCCTGAGTTTGATCCTCAGTACAAAAAAAAAAAAAAAAGAAGAAGAAGAAAAATATTTTTATCCAGGGCACTATTGTATACTCTAATAAATTCCTAGAGACTCTAAGTTGAATTGGATTTTGTCTTTTCTATCTGTGATTTCTGCAAGAAAATATGATGCAAAATAATTTCATTGAATAGTAGCTTTTTTGCATGAAAAATAGAGTTTACCATAAGATGATTTCAAATATAAAATGTAATTCAGCTACTGGAACTTGAAATAACACTTCTCAACTTCTAATAGAAATACTTAGGATGGACAAAAGGGATGAAGACCAAAATCGAAATAAAGACAGACAATTTAGATGACAGAAGCAAAGGAGAATATATAACTAAGTATAGGTCAGACAAAACTATTTAGAATGTTTTAATCAATCATTGCTCCTTCTTGTGCCACTAGGGGAAAGAGCAAATTTATAGGCAAGAAGACTACTAAGAAAAGCCTTCATCTTGGCCTGATTGAAAAACTGAGATAGTAGCCATTACAAACCATAGACATCCAAACTTCTCCCTTAGGGGAATTGTGTTTGGAGGGAACTGAAGTATTATTTTCTCCTATACCTCCCAGGAACTGGGGTAAAATTGGAGCTATTTTAGTCCTTGAAGTAAACTCTATAAAGACCACAGGATGGAAAGAGCACTGAGTAGTTGGATCTGGCAATTTCAATGTTTAATAGATCCCACAAATCAGAAGGTGACAGAGGCAGTGGGAGCAGAAGCCACTCTCTTGGGCTAGAGGATTTTAGTAGATGAAAACCCGCAAGAGGCTAGGAATTGGGCGAGGAGCTGCATGTCTGCCTGCTGTCTAGCTATAGATCTGACAGGGAAACTCCCAAACAGAAACCCGAAATGTAGCAGTGTGCTGGTATACTGACTTTTGTCATTAAAGAAAGCCCTATTTCGTAACATTTGCCAATTTCCATGGTGTAAATACTACTGCCATGATGGAGCTCAGTTATTACTATCATCGCTGAACCAGAAGGCAGTATGAGATTGATGCACAAACTCTGATTTAGTATAAGCTAGATCCACCACACTCCTTGGAAAATACTATATGTGAATTAATTTCTTCTCTCTCTAGAACAAACAAAGAGGAGCCCATTAAAAAATGCCTCAATAACAAGAAAGGACAATGAAAATAATAGCTAGCAGGAATTGGATATATACCATTCTAAGAACTTTATAAGCAATATCTCATTTAATCATGTTAACTCCACAAAGTAGCTGATATTATCAACTTTTTTTTTTTTTGTACCGGGGTTCAAACTCAGGAACTTGTGCTTCTGAGGCAGGTGGCAGCACCACTGAGCTAAATCCCCAGCCCAATATTATCAATGTTTTAAGGCCACAGTCTAAAGTTTAGAAAGGTAAAGTAACTTGCTCTGCTCTTGCATGAAGATGTTAAAGTGGTTATTGACCACTTTGGGTTGTTGAACTCCAAAACCCATTTAAACCTCTGTGTTGCCAGGGATTTACCTCAGTGGTTCTGCTGCTTGCTTTGCAAGTGCAAGGTCCTGAGTTTAATCCCTGGTACCAATAAACAAACAAACAAACAAACAAACAAACCTCTATGCTAAGCACAATGTAAACCTGCAATAAACATACCAGTTTCTTAACTTGTAATGAACCAGTCATCTTATAAATTGTTGTAATTTTTCATAATTTTATCTTTAGAGCTAGTGAGAGATCTATGTTTAAGATCTTTTGGTTGCTCATGTCTAAACTGGAATGACAAAGGCCTCTGAGGTACGTGTCTGTGCATTCATATGTGTGTGCATGTGGTGTGTTCGAAAATATTCACAGAATGGGGGGCCAGGGTCCTTGAATTTCTCTCCGGTCATAATACAATGGATAGAGATCAGTGGCTGGGACTGATATTTCCAAATAAAATACCCTGTCATCTATCAATCTTTTGGTGTTCTAAATTCACGCCAGAGGCTTCCTCAGAGTCTTCCTCTATTTGTCATCAACCTGAGTGCTTTAGCATCCACATAGATAAGTCATCTAACACTTGCTTTGTGGTGGCTTGATATACAGTGGCCTTTATTCCATCCAACTATCTCCTATCCTGGGCACACCTGAAGAACTTTGTACATCTATGTGTTCCACCTCTGATTTCTGAATTCCAGAAGATTGATAACTACAACCTTCTAGCTCTCCCATGTCTTATTCCTCCATTTAGTCTTTGATCCATCCAAGACTCCTCTGGCAATCTAGAGGCTACCTCCGTGTTTCCCTCTTTCATGCCTTTCCATCTTCTCTACTTTCTTTTCTCAGCCTAGACTCCTAAATATAGCAGTTCAGTCATGGTCTCACCAGTGACCTTACCAACTTTATTCCTCTGCCTCCCACCTTGCTCCAGGCTTTACCCATCTGCTCTCTTGGCCCCTGTTGGCTGCTTGGGGACTACTGAGGAGTCAATAATGTAAAGTTCTCCACCCTCATCTGTTTCTTCCTTATAGTCCCAACATGCTCCAGTAGATATTTCATTAGACTTTTTCTCTTATTCTCCATGACAGCTCTCCCCAACTTCCACCCTCAAATTCCCTACTCTGCAGTCACTTCCTAACTTCAGAAGAAGTCACTGATCCCACTGCACAGGTGTGGTCAGAAGAGAGCACTTGGATTGTGGGTGTAGCTCACTGGTAGAGTGCTTGCCTAGCAAGCATAAGGACCTAGGTATGATCCTCAGGACAACAAAAACCAGGAAAAAACTAAAGCCAAAACCCAAAAGGAGATACTCTACATATGAGATATCAGGAATTACAAAGCCTTAGTAGGTGAGCCTTTGGGGCAGGAATTTCAGTACCTCCTTTTTGAAGTCTCTATATTTCCTCTGAATTGCCCTCAAACCTTAATAATTTTTCACAGCAAGGTTAGTCTGCTTTCCACAACCAAATAGAGATGGCCCTGGAGTCTGAAGAGGGTGTACCACCATGAGCCATGACTGGCACACATATTGTTGACATTTGCATAACGAAACATGTGGGCTCACCATCCACTGCTGCCAGCATCTTTGGTGATCCTGAAGAGGCTGTTTCAGTCTTCAGGGGAAAAAAATTCCCTCTCACACAGCATCAGTCTCTCACAATCCTGTCCTCTCTTGGGCTCTCAAAGTTGTGGACTTAGAGCAATAGACCTTAAAAAACAAAAACAACCAGGTCCCAAATACTTTTGATGTATTTGGTACAACTGTGGTTGTACCAAAAATGCCATACGTTTCACCAACAGGACAACAGGAACCTAGGGGCATGAGATGTTGACACAAGTATTTTAAGTTTTCCAAACAATGAGCTGGCTGTTGAGTCTTGTTCTAGAGATAAGGATCAAAGATGGATACTATTAACTAAGCAGCTATCATCAGTACACTAAAAATGTAAACATTATCCAGATTGGGTTGAAGATTTATGTTTATCATCATGAAATTGATTATGGCTAGTTTGCACTTAAGAAATTGCTCAGCCAGGCGTGGTGATGCATGCCTGTAATCCCAGCACTTGGGAGGCTGAGGCAGGAGGATCACTGTGAGTTCGAGACCAGTCTGGGCTACATAGTGAGTTCCAGGTCAGTCTCAACAACATAGTAATACCCTGGCTCAAAAAACAAACAAACAAACAAAAAATAAAAATAAAAAAGAAAGAAATTCCTCAACTACATTTTGATTTTTATTATTTACAACTTTTAATTTTGGGACAATGGTGCATGTTTTGCTTGTTTCAAGAAATTTCATTTCCCTGTGGTTACAGGAGGTTCAATTTGAATTTCTTCCTCAACATCCTAATTGTTCTTATTGTAACTAGTTCAATAAGTATGAGGGAATTGTAGGGTTTGGTTAGAACTGGGAAATGTTATGTTTTCAAAAGTAGATGAATGGTGCAATGAACCCCAAGTATCCACCACTGAACAGTACTAACAATTACCAAGAAGTTGCTACGGTTGTTGTAGAAATGTTTTAAGAACACAATGCACTATATTTTACCATGCACTATTAGTGTACTGAGCAGATATCCTGAGGCTGAAAGGTCCTGTGGCTCAGGCATCTACCCCTCCCACAGAGACAGCCATTCTCTCCTTGAGGCAAACAACTCGTGGTGAATATTTCTATTGCTATTTTAATTTTTCTATACTTCTCTGGTTCATTGGTTATGTATTTGAATTTTTAAAATTTGTACATAAATAGTACATATCCATTGTACTTTATCAAACACTATAGTTTGATGAAACACTAAGTTGTTGTTTTTTACTTTTTTAAAGTTCTCAGGCTCTTCTCTCTGAGCTAATAGTTTTCCTTCACATCAACAGATTAGCCTATATCACTGATTGCTTTTCTTCATATTTATACAACATTGTTGGTTATTAAGTCTTTGTCTCTTTTCTCAAACCTTGGCCTCGTGTTATGATGCTGGGTTTGTGACTCTGTGAGCTACATTTCTATTTATTTTTTTTCTCATTGAGTTTATTGGTACATTTTAGGTATATAGTATAGTTACATTCATTATTGGGATCTTGTACCTTTACATGACAGGTCTTGGTTCTCATTTTTTTCCCTTGTCCCTGCCCTCCCTTCACCCCCTCCACCCCTGCCCATTTATAAACACTTCATTTCCATTTTTTCATTTTCTCATATTTTTTACTTTTCCCTTATTAGCTTTTCCCTACCATTCCCACTTTCCCTACAACTTTAGCCCGTTTCTTCCTATTTCAAAATGTCCATTATATCATTAGAATCTTATATACTATCATACTCTATTCACACCAGAGAAACTATTTGGTATTTACATATGTATGACTTATTTATTTCACTTAGTAGTATATACTTAGTATGTATCCATTTTCCTATGAATGACTCTAATTTATCGTTCTTTATGGCTGAGTAGTATTCCATTTTATAGAAAAACCACATCTTCTTTATCCAGTTTCCAACTGATGGGCAAATGGGCTGTTTCCATGTTTTACCTATTACAAACTGTTTCACTATAAATATAGGTGTGCATATATCTCTGTGATATGATTCTTTTAATTCTTTTGGAAAGATACCCAGCAGAGGGATGGCTGGGTCAAATGGAACCTCTAGTCCCAGCTCTTTGAAGTATCTCCATATTGATTTCCATAGTGGTTGCACCAGTCTGCACTCCCACCAACAATGGAGAAGGGTTCCTTTCTCATCATAACCCTGCCAACATTTGTTATTGGTTGATTTCTTGATAGCAACCATTCTTTGTGGGGTGAGGTGGAATCTCAGTATTGTTTTCATGTGCATCTCTCCAATGACCAGTGATGCGGAACATTTTTTCATATATTTACTTGATGCTTTCACTTCTTTGTCTGAGAAATGTCTGTTCATTTCAGATGCCCATTTTTGAATAAGGTCTTTATATTTGGAGGGGGCGGATGGTTTTGAGTTTTTGATATATTCTAGATAAGAATCCTTTGTCTGAGAAGTAGCAGCTAAAATTTTTTTCCCACATTGTAGGTTGTCTCTTATTTCTGTTTATGGTTTCTTTTGCAGTGCAGAACCTTTTTAATAAGATGAGATCCCAGTTGGTGATTCTTTCTGCTCATTCCCATGTCACTGAAGATTTGTTCATAAAATCTTTTCCTAGGCCAATGTCTTCAAGAGTTCTGCCTACCTTGTCTTCCAGCAAGTTTCGTGTTTCTATTTTAATATTTAGATTTTTAATCCATTTGGATTTTAATTTAGTGCATGGTGAAAGATAAGGTTCCAGTTTTAATTGTAGGCAGCTTGAGATCTAGTATTTCCAACACCATTTATTAAAGAGGCTATCTTGCCTCCAGTGAGGATGGTTGGTTCCTCTGTCAAAGATGAGATAGCTGAGTACTTCTGGAGTTGCTTTTTTGTCTTCCAATCTGTTCCACTGATCCTCAGTTCTGTTTCTTTGCCAGTACCGTGCTGTTTTCATCACAGTGGTTTTGAAGTATAGTTTCAAATTGGGAATTGTTATACCTGCTACCATGTCTCTGTTGCTAGTATGGCTTTTGCTATTCTAAGTCTCTTATAGTTCCAAATGAATTTTTGGATTCTTTTTTCTAGTTCTGTGAAATATAGTGTTGGAATTTCAATTGGCATTGCATTGAATCTACATAGCAGTTTTGGTAGTATGGCCATTTTCACTATGTTGATTCGTCCTACCCACGAGCAGGGGATATCTTTCCATTTTCCTATATCCTCTTTGATCTCTTTTTTCAGAGTGCTATAGTTTTCAATTTAGAAATCTTTTGCTTCTTTTGTCAGATTGATTCCTAGATACTTCATTTTTTTTGGATGCTATTGTGAAAGGAATTATTTCCCTAATTTCTCTCTCAGTGAGTCTGTCATTTGTGTACAAGAAGGCTTCTGATTTTTTGAGTGTGGATCTCGTATCCAGCCACTCTGCTAAAAGTGTCAATTAAGGCTAGAATTCTCTTGGTGGAGTTTTTTGGGTCTTCAGTGTAGAGTATCATATCGTCAGCAAATAATGACAGTTTAACTTCTTCCTTTCCTATCTTTTTTGCTTTAATTTCTTTCTCTTGTCTAATTGCTGTGGCTGTTTCCAGAGCTACATCAAAGAGGAGTAGTGATAGTGGGCATCCTTGTCTTGTTCCTGATTTTAACTTGAAGATTTTCAGTTTTTGGCCATTGAATATGATGTTGACTGTTGATTTTTCACAGATAGCCTTTATTAATTTTAGATATAGACAACCTATTCCATTTTTGCAGGGTTTTTATCATGAATGGGTGTTGAATTTTGTCAAATGTTTTTTTTTCTGCATCTATCAAGAGGATCATATAGTTTTTATCCTTGACTCTTTTAATATAGTGTATTACATTTATTGACTTACATATGTTGAACCATCCTTGCATCCCTGGAATAAATTTGACTTGGTCAGTCTATATGATCTTCTTGATGATCCTCTGTATTCTGTTTGCTAGTATCTTATTAAGGATTTTTGCATCTATATTCATTAAGGAGATTGGCCTGTCATTCTCTTTTTTAGTTGGGTCTTTCCCTGGTTTGGGAATCAAAGTGATACTTGCCTCCAGGAATGAATTTGGAAGTATTGTTTCCCTTTCAATTTCATTGAAAAGTTTGAAGAGTAATGGCAGTAGTTCTTCTCTAAATGTTTTGTAAAATTCAGCAGTGCATCCATCAGGACCTGGGCTTTTCTTTGTTGGTAAACTTTTAATTACATTTTCAATTTCACTGATTGTACTAGGAGTGTTTAAAATTATTTTATCTTCTTGGTTCAACTTTGGTAATTCATAAATATCTAGAAATCTGTCCATTTCTTCTGTGTTTTCCATTTTATTAGAGTTCTGGTTCTCAAAGTAGGTATTAATGATCCTCTGGATTTCTGTTGGTTCTGTTGTGACTTCACCTTTTTCATTCCTGATTGCATGAATCTGAGCCTTTTCTTTCCTTTTTTGATAAGATTAGCTAAGGGTATATTGATTTTATTTATTCTTTCAAAAAACCAACTCTTCTGTTCATTTATTTTTTTGTATCATTTTCTTAGTTTCCACTGAATTGATTTCTGCTCTAATCTCTAATTTCCTCACTTGTATGAACTTTAGGTTTTTCTTGCTGCTGCTTTTCTAGTAGTCTAAGATTCATCCTTAGGTTGTTTATTTGAGCTTGCTCTGTTTTCCTAGTGTGGGCATTCAGTGCTATGAATTTTCCACAGAGAACTGCTTTCATTGTGTCCCATAGATTCCTGCATTGGCATTTTCATTTATTTGTAAAACTGTCCAACTTGTTCTTTAATTTCCTGTGATCCATTGATTGTTCAATTTCCATGTTTGTGAAGTTCCTATGTTTTTTTAATGCTATTAATCTCCAGTTTGATTGCATTATGATCTGATAATATAACTTCAATTCTTTTGCATTTATTCAAACCTGTTCTGTGAGCTAGTATATGGTCTATCTTGGTTAATGAACCATGTGCAGCCAAAAAGAATGCATATTGTGATTTTGTGGGTTGGAACACTCTATAGATGTCTATTAAGTCCGTGTGTTCAAAAGCTTGGTTGAGTTCTAGTATTTCCTTGTTGATTTTCTGCCTAGATAATCTGTCTATTTGTGATAGTGGGGTATTTAGATCCCCCGCTGCAATTGTATTAGTGCTTATTTGGTTTTTCATGTTACTTAATGTTCGTTTTATATAGTTGGGAGCATTAATATTTGGTGCATATATGTTTATGATAGTCACGTCTTCCTCTCAAATTGTTCCCTTTACAAGGATGTAGTGGTCTTCTTTGTCTCTCTTAATGAGTTTTGGTTTGAAAATTACTTTGTCTGTGAATAAGATTGCTACCCCTGCTTTTTTCTGGGCTCCTGTCACATGGAAAATTGTTTTCCATCTTTTCAGTTTCAGTCTATGGGCTTCTTTTCGCACTAGGAATTTTTCTTGTATACAACATAATATTGGATTTTGCTTCTTAATCCATTCTGCCAGTCTATTTCTCTTGATTGGTGATTTGAGCCATTGACATTGATGATTATACCTGATATGTGCTGACTTATTATTGTCATGTTACTGTCCTTTTGTTTACTCTTTTTACTTTTCACCCCTCTCCTTTTAGTTTCTTGCCTTGACTATTTGATTAGGTCTGTTGGGCCTCATGGTGTTGTGACCTTCATCATCTTTTTCTAGGATATTGTTTAGAACTCCTTGTAGTCTGGTTTGGTGTTCATGAAGTTTCTCAGGTATTCTTTGCCATGGAAGTATCTTATTTCCCTATCCATTTTGAAAGAGAGTTTTGCAGGATACATTAGTTGAGTTTCAAGGTTTTTTGTTTGTTTGGTTGGTTTTTGTTTTTGTAGGACTTTAAATACCTCACTCCAGGCTCTCCTTTACCTCAGGGTTTGTGTTGAAAAGTCTGCTGTGATTCTGATGGGCTTTCCTTTGCATGTAATTTCTTTCTTTTCTCTTACTGCTTGTAGTATTTTGTTCTTTTATTGGGTTTCTGGGATCTTGATTATTATATGTCTAATTGTAGATTTTTTTATCGTGTCTAGTTGGAGTCCTATATGCCTCACTTATCTGTATGTCTAATTCTTCCCTTCTGTTTTGAAGTTTTCTGTCATTAATTCTGTGAACAGCTTTTTAAAGTCATTTGTATTTTCTCCTGCTACTTCATGGATTCCTATCAGTCTTATATTATTCTTCTTTGCATCATCTAGGAGTTGTTGGATCGATTTCTCATGATCCCTTACTGTTTTTAAGAGACCTCTCTTTTCATGGTCACTGACTGCAATACTATCTTCTATATCTGAGATTCTATCTTCGCATTTTTATTCTGTTGTGTACACTTTCAATAGTTTTTAATTTCCTGGATATCTTTTGAATCTGTTTTATAGGTTCCATTTCTTTCCTCTGTTGGCCATTCATTATTTCCATTTCTTTCTTATGCTGGGCCTTCACGGCTTCTATCATGGTCCTGAGCTCATCTATTTTTTTCTCAGTTTCTGTTCTAGAGTCTCGAATCATGACTTCCATTTTGCTCACCATCTCTATGGTTATCTGGGAAATTATTTCCGTTTTGAATTTTTCTAGAGCCTGATTGATTTGTTTTATTACTTCCTGTGCTATGGGTTCAGGGTGTCCTGCTGGTTCACTATCATACTTTTCATCCTCATCTGCCCTACTGTTTGCCATTGGTGAACTGGAAGTCTGTCTTTGTGTCTTGCTTAAGCGTTTTCTCATTTTTATTGTTGTTTTTGGGTTGTCCTTGGTTTAATTTCTGGGTTATTACTTAAATCTTCCTGATATAGTTGTGCTTTAGCTTTTGAGTCAGTAATGACTCATAGACATTCTCATTTTCATAATATTGGAGAGAACAACTCATTAAATCAATCACAACCCTTTATCCCCATTGATACAATCAGCAACACAGTAGGATCAAGCACAGCTTGCAAATTGACCCCTTGTGGTATTCATTAATCTATCACCTTTAAACCATGTGAATTAAATTAAGATCAAGAAGCAGCCCAAAATATGTTTGCAGTGAATGCACTTTTCAATATAGCATCTTTACCATTTAGGATGGGGGCTTAGACAGAGTTAGGATAAGAGAAGTAGATAAGTGAATGAATTGTAGGTTTCAAGTGAAGCCAGAGGACATAAAATGACCACACAATCTTTAGGAAACTATTAAATTCAAAAGGGATAGACAGAGTGCAAGAATAAGGACAAGAATATATCCCCTTAACAGCAATAGGGGCTCAATTTCCCTTGAAACTACTGACCCAAGAGTGAGGTAAAATGTCAGAAGAAAAGAACATAAAGAAAAAAGAAAAAATGATAAAAGAAGAAGTCTGAGTTAGGGCAGGAGCAGGAACAGAAAAGGAGATGAGGGACAATTTGTTGGAGCAAGAGACTGAGTTGCAGAGAGAGGACAGAAAAAAGAAAGAATTTGCAGAGTTGAATGAGGAAAAGAAAGAAAGAAAAAATGAGTTCAAAGGGCCTCTTTCAGACTATATCTCTGCTGTCATAATATACCATGTGCACAGTCATGTGCAGAACCAAGTCTCCTAATTTCAGCTAGCCAGTGGCAGATCCCTGCAACTCAGAATGACCTCAGGCCACAAGGCCCAGATTGAGTTCCCCAACTTGCAGGGTTGACTCCACACAGTTCTACTACAGGTTTCCCTCACCCTTTCTTTAAAGATGTTCAAAGTTGGGAGCTCAGAAAAATACCCTTTATGACCACCTATGCCTCTGCAGAGTGTGTCCAAGGACTGGCCCAATCAGGAGGTCTGAGAGCGGGGATGGGGGTGGTGGGTTTTTCAGGGGTGCCTGCGAGGCTACCTTCCTTGCTGGAGCTGGTGGCAGTGCAGGCAGGGGAGGGCGTGGCTACCCAGTCCTGCTAAATGGGCCCAAGCAGGCCAGAGGGAGAGTAGATCTCAGAGCTGCCTTCCCAAATCTTGCCTTCCTCACTGGGGCTGGTGGTGCACCTCTGTGAGCTACATTTCTCCTTTGCTCTCTGGCTTCCCATTAGGATACTTGTTGATGTCCTGTTTGGTAACGGATCCCATGAGTATCACTGAGGCAACACTTCTCTACTCCTGCAATGCAGCCATTGAACTTCACAATAGCTGAGAGTGTCTTGTAGTTCTTGGTCAGATTTCTTACATCATCTCAAAGACTATAGCACCATTTGACTGGGCCCCTTCTCAAAGGTCAGGGTCCCAGGCCTGGAGGCTCCCTCTAACACTTGCTAAGCAGAGCCCTCTTATCAGAAGCCACCATCTTTCTGTGTTAAAATAACCAACATGATATCTCTATTCTGACTATGACCATCACAGATATACAGATATGTTAGAATTTCTTCTTTTATTTATTTATATATGTATTTATCTACTTATGATAGAATAATACCATGCCCATTGTTTTGCAACTTCCCTCTCTCTCTCTCTCTCTCTCTTTGGTACCAGGGCTTGAACCTTGTACTTGCAAGGCAGGTAGTGGAATCACTGAGCTAAATCCCCAGCTGAAATTTAGTTTTTGCCCTTTGTGTTTCATGGACATTTTTCCAGAATAATACATATAATTGTCTCTAACTCTTCTCAATAATTGCATGATATTCCATTCTATGGACAAACTATAATTTATTCAATCATTTTCTCATTGATGGACATAGAAGCCAATAACTAATTTGTGCTGTCACACCCACAAAAATGCTACATCAGTATCTTTGTTCATATATCCTTTTATTCTAATCACATTGCTTAGCTAAAAATATTACTGAAAAGGGAATTTGCTCTGTCAGAGAATATGTATATTTTTATGCATCACAGGTACTAAATTGTTATGCATCTTAGTTTATGATACAATATCATTATTAGTTCATGCAAAGCCCTTCTTTTCGTTTCATAGTTTCCATTTAATTGCTATTTCCAACACATTTTCTTATTTCTAGAAGCACCCATCCTAGTATGTATATGTTTTTTTAATCATTTGTGCACAGGAACATTTTTTTATCTATTTCCTTCAAGATTAGTGTGAAAATTTTGCAGTTATGTTCCCAGAAGTGCAACTGCTGTTTATACCTTAAGTGTAAACATATTTAACTAACAAAGCAGGGAGGGCTTTCCCAGGTTACACAGCAATGTTTGGGATTTATCATTTCCCAAATCCACTCCCACACATGGCATTATGTTATACTCTTACTTGCCCATGTGATAGGATGCATAGTGAAATTACATATTTCTTCATATAATTATTAACAATTGAGACTTTGTTATTTTTCCCCACTGATTTTCAAAGTCTCTTGTGTATCCTAAATAGAAGTTTCTTTGTATTTCCCCCATGTAATAGTTTAGTACTGTATTAGCTCACTTTTTGTTACTATAGTGAAGTACTAGAAATAGGTACTTTCTTATTTCTGGAGGCATAAGATCAAAGGGCCATATCTGTCAATGGTTTTCTCACTACTTTGAGATGACATATGGCAAGAGACAGAGAGTACACTTATGTATATCCTGTATCTCTCTTTCTCCCACCAGAATTCAACCTGTAGGCTCCATACTGATGACTTTATCTAATCCTACTCATCTTTCAAAGGCCCTGCCTCTAAAAACCATAGATTAAGTTTCCACTCTCTTTGTAACTTCATAATGGGAATTAAATTTCAACATATGAACCCTTGGGGGACACAGTCAGACTACATGCAAACCACAGCAAACTCTCAGACACTTTATATTATCATTACAATTATAAAGAGTATCATATTAGCTGGGTGTGGAGGCACACACCTGTAATCCCCACACTCGGGAGACTGAGGCAGGAGGATTGCTGGGAGTTCGAGGCCAGCCCAGGCTACATTGTGAGTTCCAGGTCAGTCTCAACTACATAGTGAAACCCTGTTTCAAAAAAACCCCCCAAAAATAACAATAATAAAATTTTAAAAAGAGTGTCATATTGTCTACTAGGCATTATTTTCTGTGAACCTTGTATCTGATGATATCATTAATTCTTTTAATTATTATAATTAATTCTTAAAACTGTATAATTAATTATAATAATTTTATTATTTATTAAAATTATTATAAATAATATCCACAGGTCATAAAAATTTTATCACTCTTAATCATTAAGCTTATTTCACTGCTTAAATCTTACTGATAAGGCACTATACTTAAAAATAAAGATGATGTAGAAGGCATTCCGATTTAGTTATAAAGTTATCAACTTTAAGGGGAATCTGTCTTAAAATATTGCATTATCATATTTGA
>NW_022900913.1:42394055-42423363 GCF_012274545.1 Fukomys damarensis
TGCCAACAAGGACTGAATTCAGGGCCTCAGGCATGCTAGGCAAGTGCTCTACAACTGAGTTACACCCCTAGCCCATATTCACACTTTTAAAGTACATTTGTTCATCTGTTTTAATCATAAGCAGGTGTTCAATTTTGAAAACGAAAGAAGGAAAGAAGAGAAAAAGAGAGAGAGAAAAGAAAGAGCTTTCTATGATCTACCAAGAAATTGGAAAGATTTTTCTCCTTTAAAATATAAATGGAAAAATTATTTGACATGAAACTACCTTGTATTTCTGGGCTTAAATTTTATTTAAGATTTTTTTCATCTGTATTCTTAAATTATGCTGATCTTTTCAGGGATCAACTGACCTATTTTTCCAAGAACAATCCATCTTAGCTATGAAAATGAAAGTTCTACATAGCGAAAAACCCTTCAGTCAAGATGGGATAGCCACCCTACCTATAATTACTTTTTTCTTATACTATTTGGGGTAGGAAGAATAATGGTCTCCTAAAGATGTAGTCTGTGGAACCTGTGAATATGTTGTGTTATATGGCAAGGGGTAATTAAGGTTGTAGGTGAAACCATGTTTGCTCATCAGCTGATCTTACATAGGGAGATTTTCCCAGATTATCTGAGTAGGTTCCATGCAACCACAGGACCTTAAATATGGAAGAGGGAGACAGAAGAGTCAATATCACCTTGATGTGGCATCAGGACCACTCCACCAACTATTGCTAAAGGGACACTGAGCCATAAAATGCAGTTGGCTTCTTAGTTGCTGGAAAAGGCAAGAAAGCAGATTTTCCTCTAGAACCTTTAGAAAGGAATACAACACTGCCAGCACCTGGGTGGCTGAGGCTGGAGGATCACCATGAGTTCAAGGCTACCATGGGCTACATAGTCAGTTCAAGATCAGACTGGATTACGTAGTGAGACCCTGTCTCAAAAAGCCAAAATGACACCAACAAAGGAATACAACCCCTCTGATGCCTTGATTTTTGCCCAGCAATGCCCATTTCAGATTTCTATGCACCAGATTAAACTAGAGTTGTACTGTTTGGTATTGATAGGTACCACAAAGGCAAAATATCCTCATCTGAACTCTGAATTTTTCCTCCACCTACATTTCCTCTGTGAATGGCACTGCACTCTTATCTATCCAGTTATCCAAGCCAGATGTCTGATGTGATAATGTAAAAAGTGTAATTATAAAATGAAAAAAATCCACTCAATATTCAATAAAATTTATCATATGTTTAAGGATGATCTCATGGAAGGTCATTATGAGAAGTATTACCAGGCCTCAAAAAAAAATTCTCTCCTCAGACTCTCTTCCATGTTCACTTGGAATACTTTTTCTTGACATTAATCTATTTCTTCCCTCTTTGATCTAGATTCTTCTGCTTGTATATGGCTCAAAAGGCTACTATAATTGACTTTGTGTGATCAGGCCAATTTCACAGAGTTCTTTGAAGTTTTAGAATATCTTAGTTTATATCAGGAAAGAATCAGCTATCATATCACATCATAAAGTGACCATAGATATCTGTATTTTTCAAAAAATCAGAATGAAGTTTTCTGGATGTTTTCACCATAAATAAATGATAAATGGTTGAGAAGACAGATATGCTTAACCTGGTTTAAGCATTACACAAAATGTACATGTATTAAAACATCACATGATGCTATGTGTAATTGTTTAATTTTTATGTATCAGTCAAAATACATTTATTTTTTTGAGAGAATCAGATTTTCCAGGTTAGCTGGCTCACTGGTGAAGCATACCTGCCCACACCCCTCAGTGTATGCTGGATGCCTGGATGGGAACAGATTTTTGAAATGATTCTGCAAGCTGGCCTGGGTGTCAATGTCAGTCCGCTACTCTTTACAAACCTCACATCTAAAAATAGTGAAGGAACTTATCTATCCTACCTCCCTAACATTTCACAAATCTACTTTTATTCTTTCCCCTTTCACTTCCCTAGGTAAGGCTGCCCCCTCCAGGCCCTGCCACTGTCTCCAATGGCTCTTTCTTCCCACACATCCTCAGCACTGCAGCCGCAGTGAACATTTTAACACACCAATTTGACACTGTCCTTCTTTGTTTGAACTCCTTTCATAGGACATGGCACAGGAGAGGTACATATTCATGTTCCAGTTCAAACTTCTTAATTTTTATTTTTATTAGTACATGTTTGTAGTACAAAATGATTATTGTATTTATCATGGGGAGTTGGTACGTGTGCATAACACATCCTAATTCTTTTTACGTCCCCTTCTCTCTTGCCATCTCTTCAGCCTCCTTAATATGACTGTATTTCCTAGGGCTGTTGTAACAAATTTAGTAGCTTAAAATAAAAGGTGTTAATTCTTTCACAGTTTTGAGGGCAGAGTAAAGGTACTGACAGAGCCATATTTCCTTCCTTACCTCTTTCTAGATTTTTGTGGTTCCTGGAAATCTTTGGAGTTTCTTACGTTACCACTACATCTCTCCAATCCCTGCCTCAGTTTTCAATGTATGTCTAAGTCCTTTCATCTTCTTCTTTTAAAAAAATTATTATTTTTTTTTTTGTGCTGAGGAACAAACTCAGGGCTTTGTGCATGCTAGAGAAGTGCTTTACCACTGAGCTACATCCCTAGCCTTTCTCTTCTTACAAGGTTAGTAGTCATTAAATTCAGGGTCTCCCTTAGGATGATCTCATCTTGATGAAGATAATTACATCTTCAAAGATCCTATTTCCAAATAAGTCACATTTTGAGATTCTGAGGAGGGCATGGATTTTGGAGAGACGCTTCTCCATCTCACCACGATGGCCCATTGGGCCTTTGTCGCCTTACCTCTCCAACCTCACCTCTTATCATTATCCACCTCTCACCCAAGCTAGTCATACTAAGCCACTTATAATTCTGAGACCATAAGATATGGAAAATCAGTACAACCACTATGGAAATCATTATGGAGATTCCTCAAATCTAAAACTAGAAATTCCATTTGACCTAACTATTCCCTTTCTAGGTATTTTCCTGGAAGAGTTAAAGACATATCACAGTGATACATGCATACCCATGTTTCAGAGCACAAATCATAATGGCCAAATTCTGAAAGCAGGCTTTATGTCCATCAACAGATGCATGGATTAAAAAAATGTAGCATTTATACACAATGCAGTACTACTCCACTATAAAGAAAGATAAACTTGAGTCATCATGGGAAAATGGATGCACCTTGAAACAACGTTAAGTGAAATATTGCTCTTATATGAGAAATTTTTAAAGATTAAGGAGCAAAATGAAAGACACAGGAAACAGGGAGCTAGATCTTTTGCAAGAGAATCTAGTATTGCAGGGAGGGGCAATGGGGGGAGGGGAAGGAAAAATTTAAATTAAAATGTGTTATGTACATGAACTAACCCCCCACAATGAATGTAAACATTATGTATAGCAAACCTGTACTAATAAAATAATAAATAAATGGATTAATAACAAAATTGAAAAAAGTAAAGATTGCTCTCAAGGGGAAAAAAATGCCATTTCTTACTTCTGGACCTTTCCATTTTCCCGCTCTTTTTTGAAATGTCCTTACTAGATATACCCCCCACATTCACTCACACGCACACACAAGTGATACTGAGTGTTGAACCCAGGGTGCTATACCACTGAGATACAACCCCAGCCTTTTTTATTTTTTTATTCTGAGAAAAGATCTTACTAAGTTGCCTGGGTTGGTCACAAACATTTAATTGTTCTGCCTCAGCCTCTTTTACCACCATACTCAGCTTTGATGTCTCCCTTTGCCTTGCTCTTACTATTTTCTGATTCAGCTGCTCTACAAAGTTATCCCAGATTTCACCTGCCATTCCCACATGCACCATGCTCTCCTCTCCCCGCTTCTCCACTTAACTGAGTTTACCTCAATCATAGCATGTATCTCACATTTAGTAATTTTATTATTATTATTATTATTTTGGTACCAGGTATCGAACTCGGGTCTTTGTGCTTGTGAGGCAGACAGCAGAACCACTGAGCTAAATCTCCGGCCCACTATTTAGTAATTTTAATTGGTCTCCAGTTACTTCTCTAGGTCTCTTTCCCTAACTTTTGGCTACTCATTTTTGTTCTCTTTTGATTTGCTTTTGCATTTTAGTGCCTAACATGGTACCTAGTAGGCACTTTACAGTTGATTACAGAATAAGCAAATGAATAAGAAAAATTCACATGTGGTAAGAATTTCCAGTTGTTGGATAAAGAAAATGTGGTTTTTCTATAAAATGGAATACTACTCAGCCATAAAGAATGAGAAATTAGATTGAGGACGTACTCCTAAGTGAAATAAATAAGTCACACATGTGTAAATACTGAATAGTTTCTCTGGTGTGAAAAACTATAATAGTATACAAGATCCTAATGAGATAATTAACAATGTAAAATAGGAAGAAAAGGGCTAAAGGTGTAGGTAAAGTGCGAAGGGTAGGGGAAAGGTAATAAGGGAAAAGAAAAAATATGAGAAAATGAAAAAATGGAATGAAGTGTTTATAAATGGGGAGGGGTAGAGGGGGTGAAGGGGGGGCAGGGACAAGGGAAAAAAATGAGAGCCAAGACCTGTCATGTAAAGGTGCAAGATCCCACTGATGAATGTAACTGTACTGTATACCTAAAATGTACCAATAAACTCAATGAGAGAGAGAGAGAAAAAAAAGAATTTCCAGTTGTTAAAATTGATATGCAATAGCACCTTTGGTAGTTTCTTTATTCAAGTTTGTCCTTTATATAGAATAATAACTGTGTCTGAAGAAATTGAGGAGAGTACTCCATGAATATTGAATATTATATTAGACAGAATTAAATTATTCCATTAGTTTTGGTGTTGCATGTGTTCAAAACCCCCTTTGATCTGACCATAGTCTATGCATTTTAATTTTTCTTAGATCAGATAATGTAAAATTCTCAACTACAGCTATAAATTTCAATGATAAAATTACCATATGAATGGGCTTGAATTTCATATTAATATCAACTTTAAAGAAAATGATGCAGATTTTTTCGAGACAGAAAAGCCTCTTTTGATATAAGAAAATGTGTATACCTAACAAGTAAAAGCAGACACAGCCTTAAAGAAAAAAGTTAAAGTAGCTAGGATTGATTATCTTCAGATAAATTACGACACATACATTACCAATAGAATTTAAAGTATGCAGAAACCTTGAATAAAATGAGGACAGAAAAATATTACTAGCAAGACCACAGTTCTTTTAATTACTTGTGTTTTGAATAAAGAAGTCCAGAATTCCTGAATGTTCTGTCTTTTAGTTGCATCAAGGATAAGAGCAGCATGCAGCAGGCTGGTTGGATGGACTGGGAGAAAACCTGAGAGCTAATTGTGGCAGGAGGACATCAACAAGTAAGGCATCAGCGATGAGGAGAGTTTCTTGGTTTTGGCACTCAAGGAACACTGAGGAACAGTTAGTAGAATGGAACAATACATTGTGGAATATAGCCATCAAAATGGATAACCTTCATCTACGACCATGTGAATGAATCTTAGAATGCTGAGCTGGCATGGTGCTGAACATCTCTAACCCCAGCACTTCTGGGAGGCTGAGACAGGAGGAATGAGAGTTTGAGTTCAACCTAATAACTGAGTGATTTAGGGAGATCCTGTCTCAAAACAAAAAGTTAAAAAGAGCATAGGGTGGTAACTCAGTGCAAAAGCCTGGGTTTAATACCCAGTACTGCCAAAAACAAAACCCCACCCCCCAAAAAATGAAACAAAACAAAAACAAAAAACTGAAGAATCTTGAATAATATAAAGAAAACATAAAAGAACCCCAGGTTGCATTTTACATAAAATTCAAAGGCAAACAAAATTAAACTGTTTCACCTAGAGGAAATCTACATCGAAGGTTAAACTAGAGAGAAAAATAAAGAAGTTATTAGTTTTTAATCAAGGAAAAGCTGTCTCTAGAGGACATGAAAAGAAAGGAATGTTATGGGGAAATGTCATAAGGGGATGGGTATTTGTGAATTTTGTTCATTTTGTTTGTTTCTTGATTTGGAGGATCCTTGCACTATTATTTGTATTCTTTCTTTTCCTTTGGGATGATCATAACTGTATTTGCTTTTATAATTATAAACATACATCTGCTTTTTGGATCCTTTTTGTAATATCTCATGGTTGTTTAAATAGAAAAACAAACAAAATACCATTGATCTATGTAAGAGTGTGGTGGCAAGAGAGGACAAGGCTAGTTTTGACAATCTTGGAGTCTAGCTTCTGGCACAATATCTAGGCTTAGATAAGGGCTCTATAAATGTTGGCTGAGGTAAACTGATCCAGGCAAGGCAACATAAAGGAACAAACATCAAGTGGAGCTCGCAGGTTCCATCTAAAATTCTTAACTTCACTTCCTGTCAATGACAGGATATTGTTGTGGTTCTGTAATTCAGGTTATCTTAATATGCACCTTATTAATTTATATGGAGGAAAAAATTATTATTTCCAGTGGGGATATGAGGTGTTTTTTATTGATTTTTGTTTGTTTAGCTCAGAACTGATATTTAATTTATTATTATTTTTTCATAAAATTATGTCTATACACATATATTTAAAAAATTTTTTCTTGACATATGAGTTTCACTTGTTTTCCAGGCTGGCGTTAAATTCCTGGCCTCAAGTGGTCCTTCTATCTCAGCCTCTTGGCTTTCAGGACTACAGGCACACACCATCGTGCCTGGTTAAAAGTACATACATTTAAGATGAACAACACAGTATTTTGAAATATATATGTAGTGGATGATTACTACAATCAAGTGAATTAATATATCCCTCTCTTCACAGTTACCTTAGTGTGTGTGTATGTGCATGCACAGATGAGTGGCAAGAGCACTTAAAATCTATTCTCTTAGCAAATTTCAATATTGTGTTATTACCTATACAGTAGTATTATTAACTAGTATGCTTATTGTGCTGCACATTAGAACTCAAGACTTATTCATCCTCGTTCATAATTGTAGCTCTGTCCCCTTTGACCAGTATTCCCTATTTTGCTGGCCTCCCTGCCCTTGGTAACCACTGTTCTAGTCTGTTTCTATGTATTCAACTTTTTTGATTCCACATATAAGTGAGATCATACAGTATTTTTCTGTGTTTAGTTTATTTCATTTAGTATAAGATCTTTCCTTTTCATTTATGTCATGAAAATGGCAGGATCTTCTTTAAGGATGAAATATATATTATTGGGAGCTAAGCTTCATAGTCTCCAGGTTGGTGTTATCTTGCCGCTGGAACAGGGAAGTATGTGGAAGGCCCCATGGCAGCCTGGCTATGGTCAGAATGTGGATCGCCCTGCACTCTTGAGGCAAGACAGAATCTGCTGAGGATAGTTCTCAATACATTGGCATGTGGGTGTAGAGAAAATCTGGTTCCTTATTAATGTAGTGCTTATCTATCCACTCTCTGTACTTGCAATTCCATGAAACATGTGGTACCCTCCCCCAGAGCTTCTCTCTGGCCAAGAAAAGTGGGCCAAGCAGAGTTTTATTCGTCTGTTTACTAGAGGCAGGTCTCCCCCACCACCACCTTTATATAATGAAAATTGTCTCTGTCTCTTTCTTTTACTCCTTGTCATTCCTCCCAAACTGTAGCTGAGGGTCTGATTAGCCCTCAGTAATATATAATTTCACAGCTTCTTTTCTTTAGTCATTTATCAAAATATACTTGGGGTTTTTTTTTCTATATCTTAGCTGTTGTGAATAATGTATAGCCACAGGTATCTCTGTGAGATATCAATTTTCCTTTTGAGTATATACCCAGAAGAGTGATACAGTCCCACTTTCTTATTTTTGCTTTTGTTACCTGAGTTAGTGTTCAGTGTTACACAAAAAAATAATTGTCAGCTAGGGTTTTGGTTCAATGGCACCCGAGCCTGCCTTGCAAGCGCAAGGTCCTGAGCTCTATCCCCAGCACAAAATTAATAATAGTAATAATAACTGCCAAGGTCAATGTCAAGGAAATGTTCTCCTATGTTTTCTTTAGAAGTTTTACAGGTTTCACATTGATATTTAATATTTCAATCATCAGGAAAATTTTTGCTTATATAGACAAAGTAAGGGACCTAACTCTCTAGCACAGCTAAACACATGCTGACAGTTTGGTAATACAAACACACGGTATACCTGTGTTAGTAAATTTTCCTCTTTCTCTTTAAAAAGATATACTAAAGGAGACTCTAGTTATTTGTGATTTATTTTCCTCTAATTGAGAATTTACCACTCTCATAGCAACTAAATTAAAATCTGATTATTCACTTTAGATAATAAATATATCTTTCTATTGGTCAATTATCAACAACCAATCAGATTCTTTACCTGCTTTAATCCTAGCTGTGATAATAACTAATTCTTTGAAAATAAGTGTCCCAGAGATAATTATAAAAATGCTCAGACATTATACTAGTTTTCTTTTAAAACATGTAGTAATTGAAATCACTTAATTTATATACATTAAAAATTTAATAGTTTGTACTGACATTTAGAAATTTGAAGAAAAGAGCTAAAGGTGTAGGGAAGGTGTGATACGTAGGGGAAGAACAAAAAGGGAAAATAAAAAAAATGTGAGAGAATGAAAATCAAGACTTGATGTAAAGGTACATGATCCCAACAATGAATGTAACTGTACTGTATCCCTAAAATGTACCAATAAACTCAATAAAATTAAAAAACAATTTAATAGTTTGATTTTATTCATTTATTATACATATGATAGCTGTAACAACCTCAACGAAAATTGAAATAAAAGGATCTCAGGGCCAGGGATTTAGCTCAGCAGTTCGGTGGCCTGCCTTGCAAGTGCAAGGACCTGAGTTCGAATCTCAATGTCAGCACAAATCAGACTGTTTTTAAATTCAATGTTATAGATAAAATTTGACTTCCTGTATTATAATTAATAATATTACGGTAGTTTTTGCTTTTCTAAAAATTAGAAAAAAGTATTTTTCATACTTTTAGTTTTCTTATTCAGTTCAAATGATCTGAATATGAATACCTTTATTCCAATGTGTATATTTTTATGAGCATTCACCTATAGGAACATATGAAATAAAATATATCAAATAAACTAAAATGAGCTAAATGCTCATGTAAACTCTAGAAATAATGTGTATGTTCTAAGTAATAATATGTTCTCATAACTTATCCTTGCATCTTCTATCAAATTATTAAATGTAAATGAAATTTAAAGTCTTAGAAGATACTTGATACCTACCTGTAAATATTACTGGCTATCATTTTTTGTTTTAAGATTTGTAAGCTTAGTTTAGACCCTTAGCTTCTCTGTCACTATTTTGTTCTTGCATAAAATGAACTATGAAAAACTTGATAGGAGAAAATGAAAATCAAAAGTACATTAAGATTCTATCTCACCCTAGTCAGAATAGCTCATCAAGAATACAGAAAACCATGCTGACAAGAATGGTGGGGGTAAGATGGGGAGAGGGACATACCCCTTTATATTGCTAGAGGGAATGTAAATTAGTACAACCACTATGGAAGTTCCTCCAAAAGCTAAAAACAGAGGTAGCACTTGATCTAGGTATACCACTCTTTGGCATAAACCCAAAGGATTTAAAATCAGCACACATAGGAATACTTGTTTACTCCCATTTATCATAGCACAATTCACAATAGTCAAGATATGAAACTAGCCTAGGTGCCTATCAACAAATGAATGGATTAAGAAAATGTGGTATATATATATGTATACACACACACACAATGAAGTAATTCAATTATAAAGAACAGTGAAATTTTGTCATTTGTAGAAAATGGATGGATCTGGAAATCATCATGTTGAGCAAAATAATCCAGATTCAGGTATACAAACACTGCATATTTTTCCTAATATGTAGAACCTAGAAAAGATACCATGAAACTAGAAGGGAGACTATTATTACACAAGAGAAAGACAAGAGAAAAGAAGTGTAAGAGTGAGTAATGGAAAGATGGAGATGATCAAAATTTATTATATACAATGAAATCCCCCTCCAATGTGAAACCATGGGAAAGGCAGAGCCAGAGACATGATGGAGAGTGAAAATGATCAAAGAATGTTATGTACATGTATAAATCTACCAAAGTGATACCCATTTAATGTATATAACCACTAATAAAAGATGTGAAACAAAGTTTAAAAAAACTTGATAGGATACCTGATAGTACTAAAGAACAATTCATATGTCTTAGTTCATTTCCTGTCACAATAACAAAACCCCCAAGGTTGGTTATTTTGTATAGAAGAGAGGTTTAAGGCTAAGAATGTGGTATACATGAGGACCTGGGTTTGACCACAGATATGCAATAAAAGAACAAAGGAATGAAGGAAGACAGGGAGCGAGGGAGGAAGGAAGGAGGGAAGGAAAGAAGGAAGAAAGGAAGGAAGGGAGGGAGGGAGGAGAAACATGGAGGGGGAGGGAAAGGGAGAAGCAGAGAAAGAGTTATTTAGCTCACAGTTTAGAGGCTGAAAGTCCAAGGTTGTATGGTCCCATATGTTCAGCTGTTGGAGAGAAACTCTTGGCCCACAACATGCCAGATGGCATCTTGGTGGGAGCATATGAGAGATGGGAGATCACATGGTGAGACAGAAAGCCAGAGGAATTCAAGAGCCAGCCTTGCTCTTTCATAATAACCCATTCTCAGATAACTAACTCACTCCATGAGAACAGCTTTGATCCCCTTCAGGGAGGCTCTCCCATGACCTAATTACCTTACACTAGGCTCTTAAAGGTTTCGCTTCCTCTCAACTTTGTCGCACTGCAGACCAAGTTTCCAGCACATGAAACTTTGAAGGACAAACCAAATCCAAGCCATAGATGGATGAGTTGCTGAAACAATTTTGTGAAATTTGAAGTATTAAACCCTTAGGGAGATCATCATGCAAATGGAATGTTTCCAATTTACTGATTGAAGATGTGATAAAACAGGAAAATTAGATAAAATGAAGATAAAGTTAGCAAAGAAGGCCCTATATAGGACACAAAGTGATGATGTTACCTAGTGAGAAACATCAGTATAAAATTAGAATTCAGGAGTTCCTAAAAAAAAAAAAATACAAGCTTTGGTCCTTTACTTAAAACCAAACAGGATTCTAGCAAGGTAAGTAAACAAGGGCTAAGTAAGAGCTATGTTCCACTTAGAAGCAGAGCTAAGCATGGGGTGCACACCTGTACTCCCAGCCCTCTAGGAGGCTGAGGCAGGAGTATTGAAAGTTCTAGCCTAGCCTGAGCAACTTAGTGAGACCCTGGCTCAAAATAAAAAATAAAAAAGGCAGGAAATGTACTCAGTATGAAGGATCTAGATTCAATCCCCAGCACTACAAAAGGGGGAGAGGAGAGAAAGAAAAAGACAGAGACAGAGAGCAAGAGAGAGGGAGGGAGGAAGGAAGGAGAGGAAAGAAGAAAGGAAGGGGAGAAAGAAAGAGAGAGAAAAAGAAAAGGCCAGTATGAAGTTCTGAGTGACATTTTACTTTTCTCTGTGGGTGACAGCCAGCACATTTGGTGTTTGCTGCCACCACAGCTCAATTACTGAAGGAAAATTGCCCTGGCATTGGTGAATAAAACTTTTCATTTGGGACATAAAACACTGCAATAATTTTTATTATTTTTTTATTCAATTTTTTGAGATGGGGGTCTTACCATACTGTCTAGTCTGGTCTCAAACGCTTGTACTCAGGTAACCTGTCTACCTTAGCTTCCTGAGTACAACAGGCATGTGTACCTGCCACACTCACTTTTCAAATCTTTATTTTGTTCCTCTAAAGGAATTTTTAAAAGTATGTTGTTCACTAGTATTTTTGTAGTATATAAAAAGTTATCTAAATATTGTTGATTTCTGAATGCAGACCATAATATATAAAGTGATCTTAAATAATTTGTCATGATGCCTAACATCTCACAATTACGGTACTGAGTTCTCTTATCCTTTTCTTCCTTATTGTACCAGATCTTGAGACACAGCCTGCTTTCCTTCATCCTTTAACTCTTCCCCATCCCATAATTGTGTTTAAGGAATTTCATTACCGTTCACTCTGTTCTCTTCCTCTCAGCCAGTCTTCTCAAGTGCTATCTACATTTGTGGTCCCTACCTTCCGTTTTCTTCTCAACTTCCATTATGTCTCAGGTCCTCACCACTCACTAAAACAACCCTCTGTTGAAGGAAGCAAGGCAGAAGGCAGATAGATAATCTGGGAGGTCATTGCTCCAAACCCCTGTGAAAGAAATAGCTTTGGAAACAAGGGGTTATTGCTGAGAGATGAGAGAAGAGGCAGGATTCCAGGTTCCAATGTGAGAGAAGTCACCAGGTGACTTACTGGGATGCGACTGCCACCTCCCCATGTTAGGAACAGTGGAGAAAGAGTAAGTTTGGGTTGTAGGGAACATATGGGGGAACAGGTTCTATTTATTTATGTATGTATTTATTTATTTATTTATTTATTTATTTATTTATTTATTTATTTATTTATTTATTTTTGTGATACTAGGGATTGAATCCAAGACCTTTGCAATCAGCTACATCCCTAACCCCTTTTTATATTTTAAGGCAAGGTCTCCCTAAATTGCCTAGGCTAGGCTGAAACTTGATCCTCCTGCCTCAGCCTTCCAGAGTACTTGGATTATAAATATGCACTATCTAAGAAAGCCCAGCTGAGCAGGACTTTTTTTTTTTCAGCTTTAATTGAGTTTATTGGTACATTTTAGGGATACAGTACAGTTACATTCATTGTTGGGATCTTGTACCTCTACATGACAAGTCTTGATTCTCATTTTTTCCCCTTACCTCTGCCCTCCCTTCACCCCCTCCTCCCCTCCCCATCTACAAACACTTTATTTTCATCTTTTCATTCTCTCACATTTTTTTCTTTTCCCTTTTTGTTCTTCCCCTACGTATCACACCTTCCCTACATCTTTAGTTCCTTTCCTCCCATTTCTAAATGTCAGTAATCTTATTAGAATCTTATGCATTGTTGCAGAATATTCACACCAGGGAAACTATTCGGTATTTACACATGTGGGACTTATTTATTTCACTTAGGAGTATATCTTCAATATGTATCCATTTTCCTATGAATGAATCTATTCTCTCGCTCTTTATGGCTGAGTAATATTCCATTTTATAGAAAAACCACAACTTCTTTATCCAGTTTCCAACGGATGGGCAAATAGGTTGTAGCTCTTTGAGGTATCTCCATATTGATTTCCATAGTGGTTACACCAGTTTGCACTCCCACCAACAATGGAGAAGGGTTCCTTTCTCCCCACAACCCCGCCAACATTTGTTATTGTGTGGTTTCTTGATAGCAGCCATTCTTTGTGGGGTGAGGTGGAATCTCAGTGTGGTTTTCATCTGCATCTCTTGAATGACCAGTGATGTGGAACATTTTTTCAAATATTTTCTTACTGCTTTTACTTCTTTGTCTGAGAAATGTCTGTTCATTTCGGATGCCCATTTTTGAATCAGGTCTTTATATTTGGGGGGACTGATTGTTTTGAGTTCTTTATATATCCTTGATAATAGGAGCAGGACTTTTTTTTAATGAGTCAGTCTTATTAAATTGACTTTACAGAAGGAAAATCTTACCAAAGAATAGCAAGGGAATTCCCCCAATCCTGGCATCTGATTCATTGATTTATTTCCCTTAAGAAGCAGCAGACTGGTTTTGTCCCTTAAGGTTTTTTGGCTGAGGGGAGAGGGATTGTTTTGTTTCTTTGAGATTGGATCTCTCTATGTTGTCCAGGCTGTTGTCCAACTCCTAGGCTCAAGTGATTCTCCTACCTCCCCTTGAGGATTTCTGAAAATTAAAACCAGCAATCACAGCTTCTTTTCCAGAGACAAAGAGATTCATTATTTTAAACAAATGAACACAATACTGAAAGTGACACAATCCTTCTTGTTTGTTTTGTTTTGTTGTTTGTTGTTTTTGTTTTTTGAGGCAGGATCTCACTATATAGTACAAGCTGGCCTTGAACTCACTATGTAGCCCAGGCTAGTCTTGAATTCACAGGGATTCCAGTGCTAGGACTACAGGTGTGCGTCATCATCCCAGCTTCCAGGTAACAAATGAAGCTGGACTTTTCTTGGTCTATTGTTGGACAGGTCATGTTTCAGAAGACTTATTTGCCCTGAGAAAGACTGCAATTACTGATACTGCATACAAAACTTCAAATATTGTGCTAAAAAGTTTTCATATGTTGTATGGCTCAATTCTGACAGCAATTTTACAAGATAGGGAATTAATACAATCTCCATTTCAGAGGAGAGGACACTAAAACACAAAATTAGTTAGATACTTGCCTGGAGTCACACAGCTGACAAGTAATGAAGCTGGAATCTGAGCCCACACAATCTAACTCCAGAATTCCCTCTCTGGTGCTTCAAGGTCTGAGTGCCAGTCACTTATTTCTGGGAGCTGACTTCTTAGAGGGAGAGGGTCTGAGAGGATCATAATGTCTGCAGATAAACAAGAAAGACCACAGCTTTGGAGAGTGGTCAAACCTAAGAAAGTAAGGTGATGAAGTTGACTAAAAAGCCTCAAAAAATCAAAAGCCTCAAACTCTCAGCAATTATTCTACCTCAGCATTCTGAGGCTGAAGTCTGCCCAGGATCATTGTCACTTTTCCCTACTCCTTATCTCTTTGCTGTATTAACCCTTTAACATTGAACAGTGGGCATGGGGGTTTTTCGGGGGATGTTTTATTTTGGTACTGGTGTTCAAACTCAGGGCCTTGCACTTGCCAGGCAGGCATGCACCACTGAGCTACATCCCTAGTCCTGAGCAGCTGTTTTTTAATCTATTGACTACCATGACGCTATAGGCTCAGTCTACAAAGGAGATGTGTCTCTTGCCCAGTTCGTTCTATAGCAGTATGGAACAATGAGAACCCTAGTGGCCAGACTGCAATTCCTACATTTTTTTTTCTCTCTCACAAAAAGGAACTAGAGCTCCTTGGAGAAATCATTGATTCCAGGGATTATCAAGTTCATGTGAGCAGAACGCAGATGTCTACTTTGGGCTGGGGATATACCTCAATGGTAGAGTACTGGCCTAGTGTACGTGGGACACTGGGTCCCCAGCACTGCAAAAATAAAAAAGAAAAGAAGAAAGAGAATTATATAACAAGCTCTCATTTCCTCAAAAAAATAAAACTGAAGGTTCAATTTGACCCAACTATTCCTCTTCTTGGTATCTTTCTGAAAGGGTTAAAAGCATCACACCACAGTGCTACATGCCTACCCATGTTTACAGCAGCACAATTTATAATAGCTAAATCTTGGAAACAGCCTGTATGCCCATCAACAAATAAGTGGATAAAAAATGTGATATGTGTGTGTGTGTGTGTGTGTGAGTATACACACACACACACACACACACACACACACATACTACCAAAAAGAAAGCTAAATTTGTTATTTTTAGGTAAATGGATGCACATTAAGGCCATAATTTTAAGTGAAATAAATCAGACACACAAGTTTAAATATCGCACTGCTTCTCTTGGGTGAGAAACTCAAAGGGTAAATAAGGAGCAAAACAGAAGATAGATATTGGGAAGTAGGAAAAACATGTTGAAATGGGAAGAAGTACAAGGAAAGGGAGAGGAGGAAGGGAAAGAAGAGAAAAGGGATTTTCAAAAAATAAAATGGAATGGAAAAAGTGGAAACAGTTTTTGTAAATGGGAAGGGGTTAATGTGTTGAAGGGAGGAGAAGGAAATGGGGAAAAAAGAATTAAGATTTATTATGTACAGTTACAATTTCTGTATGATAAATGTGATCATGTATGGCAAATATATACCAATAAAAACAATTTTGAAAAGAACAAGCTCTCATTAAAGAAGAAAATCCATTTGGGCATCAGTAAGGATAATTAATGAACGAGTTAAACACCAATATAAGTGGTACAGTAGTGTATGTCTATAATCCCAGCACTTTCTGGAAGGCTGAGGCAGGAAAATCACTGCAAGTTTGAGAATAGCCTGGGCTACAGGGTGAGTTCAAGACTTTATTTGCATAAAATATCATAATCCATAGCTCCAAAGAAAAGAAGAAAAGTTAAGAGGGTACCAGCAGTAAAGTTAAGAGGGAACCACGATATACTTAAAATGAGAGAGGAGACCACCCCTACATATGGAATTGGGCAACTGAGTTAAATGTATTAGGAAACTATGGGTTAACTAGGTAACTATGCTCTTTGTAGAATGTGCCTGAGTAGCCATGACAACTTCTGTAATCTGTCACCAGAGGTGCATAACAGACTCAGAAAGTCCTGCCAGAACTCTTTGCTCTCCCCCTTCCACTGCTCTCCTTTGTGTAAATTCTGCTTGCTGTATTCCCAGGGAAATGCCAATGGAATTAAGCTTTTTAGATGTAAAAATAGGTATACAAAAAAGTACAGACTTCTATTTGGGGTTCTCAAGCCTGACAGGAGTCACTCGCTGAGCTGCTGGCATCATTAAAAGTCACTTTTTGCTCCTCTCTTTGTGTTAAAGAGTTATCTGTCCAGGGTTCTCTCTATTTCCTGCTGCTAAAGAAAGGAATCACTGAGAAATGTGTTAAAGTCCTGGAAAAATTAATTTATAAGTGAATTTTGGGGTCTCAAAACTAATTATTTGGTTTTCCATGATTTCTTATGGGAAAAATACATTTAGTACTTGAACTTTTCAGTATTTGAACATAAATTTGAGACAAACTGAGTGCCACAACAGAGGTACCACATTACTGTCTACCTACACCTGAGAGGGGAGAGCTGCCTGATATGTCTTGTGAGGCACTTTGTTTATAAACATAAATAAATAGAAAAATGTCATTTGTTTTTGACATCTAGTTATATAGCTCCAAATTCTATATAAACAAATGAATAAATCTCTGAGAAGGAAACACAATAATTGAGATGAGAAAGACAAGTAATCCTTTAGAAATTCTACCAGAAAAAAAATGAAATACCAGATTCAATATCATATATACTGCAACACATTACAAGATAAATCAGTTTTTCAGTCCCCAGATAATTTAACATAATGTATAACTCACCCAATACAATGCATATTTAATATAAAAGGCTAAAGCAGAAACACTACAGTCTCTTGGAATGAAGATAAATATCTTCTTGTGTTAGGTGCATTAAGGATGATATGTTTTGATAAAATAATACTTTATTGGGCTGTGGATATAGCTCAGTGGTGTCACCACCTGCCTCACAAGTGCAAGGTCCTGAGTTCAATCCCTGGCACCAAAAAGAATAAAGAAAACAATACTTTATGTTTTGACAAATATTACATCTGAAATGATATCTGAATAATTAACATATTTAGCTCCAATGATATATTTTCAAAAATAATGTTCTGTCCTGTATATAACATTTTAAATTGTAATCAGCACTTCTCACTGTCACCTCCCATTATGTGTTTCATTATCCATATAGCCAACTGTGGTGCTATGTAGACAAGAGCAAACTTGTAACAGATTTAAAGAAAACTGACATAGAGAGCTATAGCATGTTGTTCTTTGATGGGAAGATTCAGTGTTAAAAAGATACGAATCCTTCCCCAAATGACTTATAAACACAATATAATCTCAATGCAAGTTTCAAAACAAATTCTGTGACTTGAGAAGATAATGTTTAAATCTACACAAAAATGCAAGAATATTCAAAAATGGAGAATAGGTGAGATGATTTGTTCTGATATCAAGACTTACTATGGTAACTAAGATGGTATAACAATAGTATAAGAATATAATAGAATACTAATAGTAATAGTAATAAGAATAGTATAAGAATAGACAATAGTGAACTGCATGTTCTAGCACCTACCTATAATGCCAGCACTCTAAGAGGCTGAGGTAAAAGAGCTCAAGTTGGAAGCCAGGGTGAGCAATTCAGTGACTTAGTGAGACCCTGTTTCAAAATAAAAAATTTAAAAAGAGCTGGGATGTGGTTCAATGTGTAGGCCATGGGTTCAATCCCCATGAAAGAAAAGAGAAAAGAAAAAGATGTGAAGAAAAGATAGTCTTTTTAATGCTGATTATCTTTATAGAAGAAAAATAAAATTTGATGCCTACCTCACACAATACACAAAAATAATTCCAGACAGATTTTTATTCTAAATGTAAAGGGCAAAAAAAATGATTTTTCTCTACAGTAATTTAGTAGATTATGTTTTTAACTTGAGATAGAGGTAAACTCCATAAACAAAACATTCAGAAGTACTACTAATCCAGTCATGGTGGTGCACACCTGTAATCCTAGTACTAAGGAGGCTGAAGCGGAAGGATCTCCATGAGGCCAGCCTGGGCTACATAGCGAGCTCAAGGCCAGCCTGAATTACACAGTAAGACCTGTCTCAAAACAAAAACAAACAAACAAAAAGTACTACTTATTAAGTAAAAGATTAATAAATTGGAGTAAACTTTGATCAAAAGGTAACATTAAGAGACGAAAATATAGCTGCTGGATGGGAGAAACTATTGCTACACTTGCCATGGACAAAGGGGTCATGTCTCTAAAAATTTAAAAGACTTTTTAAAAACAATTTTAGATTCACAAAAAATGGATAGGAAGATGCACCGAATTTTCCAACCCCTTACCCACTCCATTATGCAGTCCTCCTTCATTACTATCGTCTTCCACCAGAATGGTACATCTGTTAGAATTGATGAACTTACACTGACACATTATCACACAGAATCCAGTTCACATTAAGGTTCACTCTTGATGTTTTACATTTTATGGGTTTCAACAGGTACATAATAATTATGAATCCATCACCATAGTATCATATAGAATATTTTCACTGTCCTAAATGATTATCTGTGCTTCACTAATTCATCCCTCTATCCACCCTCCACTCCCTGGAAATCACTGATCTTTTTAGCATCTCCTTTATTTTACCTTTTCATGAATTTCATATATGAAATTATATTCAAAAACTATATGCAGGTTCTTTTCAGACCGGCTTCTTTTATTTAGTTACATGCATTTAAGTTTCTTCTATGTGTTTTAATGGTTTAATAGCTTGTTTCTTTTAGCACAGAATAATATTCCATTGCTTGGATTTTCACAATTTATCCTAATCTAAAGAAGACCTTTAACATACGAATATTTCCCTTCTCTCCCACAAAAGGCTGGTCAGTAAGGCTTTGAAAAAAAGCCCAGCAAGTTAGGTACTTATTAACAAGGGTAGGCCTTGTTAAGAACAGAGTACTCTGTATGTTGTATTGGCATTATCATTCACTTGTAAAAACTGTCTAATTTCTTAACTTCCTTGTGAACCATTGATTGTTCAGGAGAGTGTTCAATTTCCATGTGTTTGTGAAGTTCCTACGGATTCTTATGCAATTGATCTCCAGCTTGATTGCACTATGATCTGATAATATACAGGGGATAACTTCGACACCTTTGCATTTATTCAAACCTGTTCTATGAGCTAGTATGTGGTCTATCTTGGAGAATGACCCATGTGCAGCCAAAAATAATGTATATTCTGATTTTGTGGGTGGAACACTCTATAGACGTCTATTAAGTCCATAGGTTCAACAGCTTGGTTCAGTTGTAGTATTTCATTGATGATTTTATGCCTAGATTATCTGCCTATTTGTGATAGAGGGGTATTTAGATCTCCCGCTACAATTATATTAGAGCTTATTTGGTTTTCCATGTTACTTAATCTTTGCTTTATATAGTTGGGGGCATTAATATTTCATGCATATATGTTTATGATTGTCATCTCTTCCTCTTGAATTGTTCCCTTTACAAGGATGTAGTGGCCTTCTTTGTCTCTGTAAATGAGTTTTGATTTGAAATTTACTTTGTCTACAAATAAGTTTGCTACCTCTGCTTTTTTTTGGGCTCCTGTCTCATGGAGAATTGTTTTCCATCCTTTCACTTTCAGTCTATGGGATCTTTCTGCACTAGGTGTGTTTCTTATATACAACATATTGTTGGATTTTGCTTCTTAATCCATTCTGCAAGTCTATTTCTCTTGACTGGTGAATTGAGACCACTGACATTGATGGTTATAAATGATATGTACTGACTTATTATTACCATGTTACTGTCCTTTTGTCGACTCTTTTTACTCTTTCTCCCTCTCCTTTTAGTTTTTGCCTTTCCTATTTGATTTGGTCTGTTGTACCTCATGGTGTTGTGACCTTCATTGTCTTTTTCTAGGATATTGTTAAGAATTCCTTGTAGTGCTGGTGTGGTATTCATGAAGCTTCTCACGTGTTCTTTGTAATGGAAGTATCTTATTTCCCCATCCATTTTGAAAGCAGTTCTCTGTAAAAAATTCATAGCACAGACTGACCACACTAGGAAAACAGAGCGAACTCAAATAAAAAACCTAATGATGAATCTTAGACTCCTAGAAAAATAAGAGCAAGAAAAACCCAAAGCTTGTCAAGAGAGGAAATTACAGATTAGAACACAAATGCAATGGAAACTAAGAAAATTATACAAAAAGTAAATGAATACAAGAGTTGGTTTTTTGAAAGAATAAATAAAATTGATAACCCCCTAGCTAAACTTATCAAAAAAAGGAAAAAAAAAGTTCAGATCCATGCAATCAGGAATGATAAAGGCGAAGTTACAACAGATCCAACAGAAATCCAGAGGATCATCAATACCTACTTTGAGAACCAGAACTCTAATAAAATGGAAAACACAGAAGAAATGGATAGATTTCTAGATACTTATGAATTACCAAAGTTGAACCAAGAAGATAAAGACATTTTAAACACCCCTATTACAATCAGTGAAATTGAAAATGCAATTAAAAGTTTACCAACAAAGAAAAGCCCAGATCCTGATGGATTCACTGCTGACTTTTACAAAACATTTAGAGAAGAACTACTGCCATTACTCTTCAAAATTTTCAATGAAATTGAAAGGGAAGCAATACTTCCAAATTCATTCCTGGAAGCAAGTATCACTTTGATTCCCAAACCAGGGAAAGACCCAACTAAAAAAGAGAATGACAGGCCAATCTCCTTAATGAATATAGATGCAAAAATCCTTAATAAGATACTAGCAAACAGAATACAGAGGATCATCAAGAAGATCATATAGACTGACCAAGTCGAATTTATTCCAGGGATGCAAGGATGGTTCAACATATGTAAGTCAATAAATGTAATACACTATATTAAAAGAGTCAAGGACAAAAACTATATGATCCTCTCGATAGATGCAGAAAAAGCATTTCACAAAATTCAACACCCATTCATGATAAAAACCCTGCAAAAAAATGGAATAGATTGTCTATATCTAAAATTAATAAAGGCTATCTATGAAAAATCAACAGCCAACATCATATTCAATGGCCAAAAACTGAAGACCTTCAAGTTAAAATCAGGAACAAGACAAGGATGCCCACTATCACTACTCCTCTTTGATGTAGCTCTGGAAACAGCCACAGCAATTAGACAAGAGAAAGAAATTAAAGCAAAAAAGATAGGAAAGGAAGAAGTTAAACTGTCATTATTTGCTGACGATATGATACTCTACACTGAAGACCCAAAAAACTCCACCAAGAGAATTCTAGCCTTAATTGACATTTTTAGCAGAGTAGCTGGATACAAGATCCACACTCAAAAATCAATAGCCTTCTTGTACACAAATGACAGACTCACTGAGAGAGAAATTAGGGAAACAATTCCTTTCACAATAGCATCCAAAAAAAATGAAGTATCTAGGAATCAATCTAAGAAAAGAAGCAAAAGACCTCTAAATTGAAAACTACAGCACTCTGAAAAAAGAGATTGAAGAGGCTATAAGAAAATGGAAAGATATCCCCTGCTCCTGGGTAGGAAGAATCAACATAGTGAAAATGGCCATACTACCAAAACTGCTATATACATTCAATGCAATGCCAATTGAAATTCCAACACTATATTTCACAGAACTAGAAAAAAGAATCCAAAAATTCATTTGGAACCATAAGAGATCTAGAATAGCAAAAGCCATCCTAGGCAACAGACACATGGCAGCAGGTATAACAATCCCCAATTTGAAACTATACTACAAAGCCACTGTGATAAAAACAGCATGGTACTGGCAAAGAAACAGAACTGAGGATCAGTGGAACAGATTGGAAGATACAAAAACAACTCCAGATGTACTCATCTATCTCATCTTTGATAAAGGAGCTGACCATCCTCACTGGAGGCAAGATAGCCTCTTTAATAAATGGTGTTGGAAAATCTGGATTTCAACCTGCCAAAGATTAAAACTAGACCCTTATCTTTCACCGTGCACTAAATTAAAATCCAAGTGGATTAAAGATCTAAATATTAAAAAAGAGACCCTAAATTTGCTGGGAGATATGTTAGGCAGAACTCTTGAAGACATTGCCATAGGAAAAGACTTTATGAACAAATACTCAGTAGCATGGGAATGAGCAGAAAGAATCACCAACTGGGATCTCATCTTATTGAAAAGCTTCTGCACTGCAAAAGAAACCATAAACAGAACTAAGAGACAATCTACAATGTGGGAAAAATTTTTACCAGCTGCTCCTCAGACAAAGGACTCTTATCTAGAATATATAAAAAACTCAAAACCATCAGCCCCCTCCAAATATAAAGGCCCGATTCAAAAATGGGCATATGAAATGAACAGACATTTCTCAGACAAACAAGTAAAAACATCAAGTAAATATATGAAAAAATATTCCACATCACTGATCATTCGAGAGATGCACATGAAAACACTGAGATTCCACTTCACCCCAAAAAAGAATGGCTGCAATAAAAAAATAAACCAATAACAAATGTTGGTGGGGTTGTGGGGACAAAGGAACCCTTCTCCATTGTTGGTGGGAGCACAGACTGGTGCAACCACTATGGAAATCAATATGGAGATACCTCAAAGAGCAGGGACTAGAGGTTCCATTTGACCCAGCCATCCCTCTGCTGGGTATCTTTCCAAAAGAATTAAAAGAATCATATCACAGCGATATATGCACACCTTTGTTTATAACAGCACAGTGTGTAATAGCTAAAACTTGTAAACAGCCCATTTACCCATCAGCTGGAGACCGGATAAAGAAGATGTGGTTTTTCTATAAAATGGAATACTACTCAGCCAAAAAGAATGAGAAATTAGAGTCATTCATAGGAAAATGGATACATATTGAGGATATACTCCTAAGTGAAATAAATAAGTCACACATGTTTAAATACCAAATAGTTTCTCTGGTGTGAAAAACTGTAATAGTACATAAGATCCTAATGAGGTAATTGACCATGTGAAATAGGCAGAAAAGGGCTAAAGTTGTAGGAAAAGTGGGAAGGTTAGGGGAAAGGTAATAAGGGAAAACAAAAAAAAATGAGAAAATGAAAAAATGGAAATAAAGTGTTTGTAAATGGGGAGGGGAGGAGGGGGTTAAGGGAGGGCAGAGACAAGGGGAAAAAATGAGAACCAAGACTTTTCATGTAAAGGTAAATGATCCCAATGATGAATGTAATTGCACTGTATGCCTAGAATGTACCCATAAACTCAATTTGTAAAAAAAAAAGAAATTACTTGCTAGTACTCAGTCACCCAGAATCAAAGGGAGGAACCATAGATATCACTTGTCCATTGGAGAAATGTCAAAAGCACAATGTAAAAACATGTAGGATGGGAGACATTGTTGTGGACATCTTTGAAAATATAATCAGTTATAGCTGTACAAAAGCCTACTGAGAGGCTAGAGATTTAGCTCAGTGGCAGCATGCCTGCCTCCCAAGTTCAAGATCCTGAGTTGGATCCCTGGTACAAAAAAAAAAAAAAAAAAAAAAAAAAAAAAAACAAACTCAAGTACTTGAGCATATGTAGTTGGTAGCATAGGGAAGAAAGAGTAATAGAAAATTGACCTCTCATGTCCTCATTTCACTTACATCTGATAAATGGATTTCTATCTAATGGGTTCTAGATTTTTCAATATCCCAGGTGCCTCATGTTTGAAATAAAAGTGATTACAGTACCTGAATTATTCACTCTACATCTATAAGAGTCAAATCAATACGAGAACCTGCAATAGCAATGTAAGGCATTGCGACATCATATGAATGTGTCCAGTTTTGCATTAGCTGTCTTCAGGAAAGCTAAGTATAGGAGCAAAGGCAAGAACAGCCCTGGATGGGAATGCAGTACACATGACCTCCTGGAAAATCTGTAATTAAGATCTTGAGTTAAGCTAGTTATGCTTATGCTTTACTTACTAAACTAGAGCAAAGGCAAGAACAGCCCTGGATGGGAATGCAGTACACATGACCTCCTGGAAAATCTGTAATTAAGATCTTGAGTTAAGCTAGTTATGCTTATGCTTTACTTACTAAACTAAAACACTGACAAAACAAGGACAAGCACACAAATAAGAAAATAATGCATATAATTTTAATACAGTAAATTTGTAGGTCAACTGAGGTCTTAATATAGTTTACTCATTCTTTTTGAAAAATAATAGAGAAAAGGCATTGCTTGTATGATTTTATAAGATCATGAGATAAATAAACTTAAATGTATTCTAATTTCATTTAACCAAAGATCCATTCTGCCGAACTTCGTAATACAAAAAATTGGGAATATTGTAGAAAAAGCTATACTGAGAAATAATTCAAAAGTGAAAAGTAATGATCACAAGCAGCTAGAGAAAGTGGTTGCAAAGAATTGAATAAAAACTGAATGACACAAAAAAAGAAATTAGATCTCCTAAATTAATGAATCTCTTAAAGAAATCACAGACTAAAGGGATGCTTACAATGACCTAAATGTATAAGGAATTTGATTTAATCTCTATTCCTAAAACAGCAAGTGTATGAACAGCTAGCTCACTATGGTATGAAGAATAACTGGAAATACATGGTGAATAAATCAATACTTCTCTTATGGATGCTGGATTACATAAACTGTTTCCCCAGAAATAGGGATCCTTTGGGTCTCAGCTGTCAGTCTAGTGTTTGAGGCCTTCTCACCTGATACTTTCTCCCTGATGTGTCACAATTCTCCCCAAGCTTTCAGTAATCACCTTTACCTTTGTCTGTGCTTCAGATTCATATCACAAATGGTCTACTCATTATAGGAACTAGTTGCTTCATGGATTTTCTTTATTACCTCTGGGCAAGGCTCAAACAAACTGGGACACTTTGTTACCTTATATTAAATACTCCTTCCCAAACACTCCTGAGGCTCCTGCACTTAATATACTCAGAAGTAATCATCTATTTTTTCCTTTAATGTGATTCCTTCCTTATTCTCTCTGGCAATTGTCAAAACTGCTGCCCACTAGGTGAGCAGGTTGCAATGCTTGGAGTTATCACAGGTCCTTCTGTTTCACTTGTCTCCATATCAAGTCAATTAAATCTTCTGTATGCCTCTTTTGGAAACTATATTTCTTTAGTCAGCTTAAGTTCCTCATAATCTCATGCATGGACTATTGCAAAGTCCTCCTATTATGGAATGAAATGATATTTAAATTAATCATCTCTAACATATATCTGATTACTTATACCTGTGTTTTTATTAATAAAAACATTAATATATCAGTTTCAATGAAAGTCTGAGAATTTTCTTCACAGCTAATGAAACTAAAAAACATAAGATAGTCCTTGAATTAAAAGGAAAAGCTAATTAAAAAGATAACATTGAGAAAGTAAAAACAATATGGTCTGTATTTTAAATAATATTCTACCAATATTATATTTCTTGATTTAGATCTCCACTCATTTATGAAGTTGGATGTCTTAATTTTTTTTCTTGAGACAGGGTCTCACTATATAGTTCAAGCTGGCCTTGAATTCATAGTGAATCACTTGCCTCAGACTCGCAAGTACTGGGATGATGGTCATGTGCCACCATGGCCAGCTTTGAATGCCCTTAATCTTTTCAAAATTATTTTTTATTTTTTTGTTTTTATTAGTAAATGTTTGCCGTACATAATGATCGTATTCATCACGGAAATTTGGATACATCTTAATTCTTTTTCCCCCCATTCTCCTCCCCTCTTTTTAACCCATCGCCCTCTCTCCATTTTCAAAAACTTTATTTCCATTTTTTCTTTATTCTCTTTTTTCAAATCCCATTTCTCTTCCTTCCCTTTCAACTCCCCACTCCTTTGTCTCTGTTTCCATTTGTATATGTTCTTCCTACTTCTCAACATCTAACCTCCCCTTTTCTACTTATTTACACTTTGGGTTTCCCACACAAGAGAAGTAATACAATATTTAAACTGTGTGTCTGATTTATTTGACTTAAAATTATGGTCTTGAGGTGCATCCATTTACCTAAAAATGTCTCAAGTTTATCCTTCTTTATGGCAGCGTAGTTCTCCATTTCATATTAAAAACTACATTTTCTTTACCCACTCATCTGTTGATGGGCATATGGGCTGTTTCCAGTATTTAGCTATTATAAATTGTACTGCTATAAAACATGGTACGCATATATCACTGTGGTTTGATGCTTTTAGCTCTTTCAGGAAGATATCAAGAAGGGAATAGCTGGGTCAAATGGAAGCTCTAATTTTAGTTTTTTGAGGTATCTCCATATTGATTTCCACGTGGTTTTACCAATTTACACTTCCACCATCTGTGAAGGGTTCCTTTTTTTTCCCCCACAGCTTTGCCAGCATTTGTTATTGGCTGATTTCTTAGTGATAGCCATTCGTCCTGGAGTGAAACTGAATCTCAGTGTTGTTTAAAGTTGCATTCCTCAAATAATCAGTGATGTTGAACATTTTTTCATATATTTATTGGCGGTTTGTGCTTCATCTGAAAAATACTTCATCTCTTCATTTCAGATGCACATTTTTTGGATTAAGTCTTTAAAGTGGGAAGGTATCTGATTTTTTTTTTTTTTTTTAGTTCTTTATATATTCTGGGTGTTTGTCCTTTGAGGAATAGCTAGTAAATTTTTCCTCCATTCTGTGGGATGTCTCTTCACTCCATTGGTAGTTTCTTTTGCTGTGCAAAGCTCTTTAATGTGATGTGATCCAAGTTGTGGATTCTTTGTAATATTTTCTGTGAAATGTTACATCTGGGTTTTGTTCATAAAGACTGTTTCTACACTAGCTGTATGTCTTTGAGAGTTTACATATTCTATCTTTGAGGAGATAAGTGTTTTCGTTTTAATATTTAGATATTTGATCCATTTCAATTGTATTTCAGTTTATAGTGAGAGATATGGGTCTAGATTTAATCTTTGGCTTGTGGAAAGCCAGTTTTTTTAGCACCATTTATTAAAGAAGCTATCTTTCTTCCAGTGAAAGTGTTTGACCCCTTTCAAATATAAAATAGCTGAGTGTACTTGGAGTTGTTTCTGCATCTTCTACTCTCTTCCATTGATCCTTGAGTCAGGTGTTCTTTTTTTTTTTAATCTCTATCATGTTGTTTTTAGTACTGTAGCTTTGCAATATAACTTCAGGAATTGTGATGCCTCCTGTCTTGCCCTTGTTTGCCAAGAATTGCTTTTACTATTCTAGGTCTCTTGTACTTTCATACGAATTTTAGTATTGTTTTCACTATTTCTGTGAAGTATGCTACTGGTATTTTGATTGGGGTTGCATAAAATCTGTATAGCAATGTTGAAAGTGGGGGCAGGGCTGTAGTTTAGTGGTGCTGTGCCTGCCTGATAAGTGTAAGGTTCTGAGTTACATCCTTGGTACCAAAAACAACAACAAAAAAAAAAGTATGACCATTTTCACTATATTGGTTCTGCCTACTCAAGAAAAGGGATGCCTTTAATTTTATGATATCCTCTTCAGTCTCCTTTTCCATAGTACTGTAGATTTTAATGTAAAGGTCTCTCACTTCCTTTGTTACATTGATCCTTATTTCATTTTTCATGCTATTGTGAAAGGTGTTATTTCCCTAATTTCTCTCTCAGTGGATGTGTTATTTGTGTATAGGAATGCTATTGATTTTTTAGTGTTAACTTTCTATCTTGCTATGCTGCTGAGTTTGGTTACAAAAACCAGGAGTTTTTTGGTGGAGCTTTTGATGTCTTCTATATAGAGCATCATGTCATCAGCAAATAGTAATAATTTAACTTCTTTCTTTCCTATACTTATTCTTTTTATTTCTATTTTCTAATTGTTCTAGCTAATGCTTCCAGAACTATATTGAACAGGAGTTGTGATAGTGGACATCCTTGCTTTGTTCCCAATTTTAGAGTAAAAACTCAGTTTTTGACCATTTAGTATGATGTTGGCTGTGAGGTTATCATAGATGGCTTTTATCAGATTGAGATAAGGACCTTCTATTTCAATTGTCTTTAGGGTTTTCATCATGAATGGGTTTGAACTTTGTCAAATGCTTCTTCTGCATCTATTGAGATGATCCTGTGGTTTTTGTCTTTGGTTCTATTTATATGGTGTATGACATTTATTGATTTGCATTTGTTGAACCATCCCTGCATCTCTGGGATGAATCCTGTTGGTCATAATGTATAATCTTTTTGATGATTTCTGGCATTCTGTTTGCCAGTATCTTATGGAGGATTTTTGCATCTATTGTCATAAAAGAGATTAACCTATAGTCTGCACTTTTTGTTGGGTCTTTCTCTAGTTTTGGTATCAGGGTAATACTTGCTTCCAGTGAATACTTTGAGAATATTGATTCATTTTGAATTTCATTAAAGTGTTTGAGGAGTAGTGGCATTAGATCTTTAAAGTTCTTGTAGAATTCAGCAGTGAATCTGTTAGGACCTAGGTTTTTCTTTGTTGGTAGTTTTAAAATTACTTCTTCAGTGTTACTGTCTGATATTAGATGGTTATAATTTTATATCTTCTTGATTCAGTTTTGGTAATTCATATGTATCTAGGAATTTATCCATTTCATCTGACTTTTTTCCCTCTTATTAGAGTACAGGCTATTAAAGTAGGTACTGATGATCTGGGTTTCTATAGGATCTGTTGTGATTTTTGCCCTTTTCCTTCCTAATTGCATAGATTTGGGTCTTTCTTTTCTTTTTTGATGAGATTAGCTAGTGGTTTGTATATTTTATTTACTCTTTTTTTTATTGAGTTTATTGGTACATTTAAGGATACAGTACAGTTACATTCATTGTTGGGATCATGTACCTTTACATGGCAAGTCTTGATTCTCATTTTTTTTCCCCTTACCTCTGCCCTCCCTTCACCCCCTCCTCCCCTCCCCATCTACAAACACTTTATTTTCATCTTTTCATTCTCTCACATTTTTTTCTTTTCCCTTTTTGTTCTTCCCCTACGTATCACACCTTCCCTACACCTTTAGCTCCTTTCCTCCCATTTCTAAATGTCAGTAATCTTATTAGAATCTTAT
>NW_022900913.1:42424436-42437180 GCF_012274545.1 Fukomys damarensis
AGAATCAACAACTGGGATCTCATCTTACTAAAAAGCTTCTGTACTTCAAAAGAAACCATTAGCAGAACTAAGAGACAATCTACAATGTGGGAAAAAATTTTTACCAGCTGTACCTCAGACAAAGGACTATTATCAAGGATATATAAAGAACTCAAAACAATCAGTCCCCCCAAATATAAAGACCCGATCCAAAAATGGGCATCCGAAATGAACAGACATTTCTCATACAAAGAAGTAAAAGCAGCAGGAAAATATATGAAAAAATGTTCCACATCACTGGTCATTCGAGAGATGCAGATGAAAACAACACTGAGATTCCACCTCACCCCACAAAGAATGGCTATTTTATTTACTCTTACAAAGAACCAAGTCTTTGATTCATTGTGCTGTTTTCTTAGTCTCTATTGCATTAATATCTGCTCTGATCTTTTAATTTCTTTCCTTGTATGGGCTTTGGGTTTACTTTGTTCTTCATTTTCTAGAACCTTGAGATTCAATATTAGTTTATTTACTTGAGCTTGCTCTGTTTTTCTGATGTGGAAATTCACTGTTACAAAATTCCTTTGTGGGGTTGCTTTCATTGCATCCTATAAGTTCTGGTATGTCATATTGGCATAATCATTCACTTATAAAAACTGTCTAATTTCTTCTTATTTTCATCTATGACCCACTGGTTCAGGAGGGTGCTATTTAATTTCCATGTGTTTAATGTCATTTTTTTTTTGTTTCTTTTGACATTGGTTTTCAATTTCATAGCACTATGATCTGACAATATGCATGGGCATTTTACTTAAGCATGCTCTATGAGGTGGTATGTGGTCTGTTTTGGAGAAAGTCCCATGTGCTGCTGAATACAATGTCTTCTTATGGTGTTGGGTGGACTGCTCTGTAGATATCTACTAAGTCCATTTATTCAAGCATTTGGTTCAGCTCTGATATTCATTGTTGATTTTTTTTGTCCAGTTGATCTGTCTATTTGTGACAACGGGATGTTGAAATTCCCCATTACAATTGCATTAGTGCTCATTTGATTTTCATGATCATTAGTGTTTGTTTTATATACTTGGGTGTGCCCTTATTTGGTGTGTATACATTTTTTTTTTTAATTTTTTTTTCTTTTTATTGAGGTTATTGGTACAATCTAGGTATACAATACAATTACATTCATCATTGGGATTCTGTACCTTTACATAATAGGTCTTGATTCTCATTTTTTCCCCTTGTCCCTGCCCTCCCTTCATCCCCTCCTCCCCTCTCCATTTACAAACACTTTATTTCCATTTTTTCAGTTTCTCATATTCTTTTCCTCTCCCTTATTACCTCTCCCCCACCCTTCCCACTTTCCTTACACCTTTAGCCCTTTACTTCCTATTTCACATTATTAATTGTCTCATTAGGATCCTGTGTACTATTATAGTTTTTCTGGTGTGTATACATTTATGATTGTTATCTCTTCTTTTTGGATTGTTCCCTTAACAAGTATGTAATTCCCTTCTTTGTATCCTCTGATCAGTATTGGCTTAAAATCCACTTTGTGTGCAAATAGGCTTGCTACCTTTGCTTTTTTCCAGGTTCCTGTTTCATGGAGTACTGTTTTCCATCCTTTGATTTTTAGTTTATGAATTTCTTTTGAGATAAATGTTTCTTGTATTAGCATATCATCAAATTTTGTTTCTTGATTCATTCTGACAATATGTTTCTTTTGATTGGTGAATTGAAACCATTCACATTTATGGTTATAAATGATAGGTATTGACATTCCTGGCATTATATTATCTTCCTGTTGTTGGTTCCCTTTCTTTCCCTTCTATTTAATTGCTTTTCTTGCCTCATGGATTAATTCTATTGGGATTCTTGGAATTATCTTTTTCTAGAATATCCTTTAAAACTTTTGGAATGCTAGTTTGGTAAATTTCTTTAGGTGTTCTTTATCATAGAACTACCTTATTTCTCCATCAAGTTTAAGTGATAATTTTTGCAATAGTATCAATCTGGGCTGGAGATTGTTTTCCTTTAGGGCTTGAATACTTCACTGTGAGCTTTCCCTGTCTTGAGAGTTTGTTGAGAAGTCTTCTGTGATTCTGATGGATTTTCCTTTATAGGTGATTTGTTTCTTTTCTCTAACAGCTTTTCATATTCTGTTCTTGTGTTGAATTTCTGAAATTTTGACTATTATATGCCTTGGTGTATGTGATAGTTAATTGATTGTGTCAACTTGAGAAAGAAAAGCCCAATTAAATTGGATGAGCATAGTTCTGGGCATAGACAAGCGGATGTACTGAAGAATTGCTAGGATTTACTCAGTGTGAGTGAAAACAACCAATGGACTTGCTACCTAAATAGTATAAAAGGGAAATGAAGAAGGCTTACTTCTGTTTCTTTGGAGGAGCTCCAAACTTCACTTTTATCTTGCACCTTGTGTCCTGGCTTCCAGTGCAGACCTTTTGACCTCCTTATATGGATTCACATAAGACATGATAATTAGCTCCAGGCCTTCAACTGGATTCTTTGGATCTCCAGTATGCAGACAGATTTTTTGAACTCTTTAACACATGAGTCTGTAGATGACCATTGCAAGCCAATCTTTTAAATTCTTATTTGTATATTTTGCATCAAATCTATTTCTCTAGTAAGCACTGATGGGTAGTGCTTGTAGTGACACTACTGCTGGATAGTGGCAGTGTAGTTTGTTTCTGATCATGGCTATTTGGAGTTGCATATGTCGCACTTATCTGTACGTCAAATTCTTTTTCCATGCTTGGAAAGTTTTGGCTATTTCTTCTGCGAACAAGGTTTTTTATGCCTTTTGTACTATCTTCTGATTTTTCATTAATTGTAATTAATCATATATTATTCTTCTTTGAATAGTCTAGCAGCCATTAGATTGACTTTTGCGATCCCTTGCTATTATCTTTTCTTTTTTCTTTTTTTTTGTTATCAGTGATTGAATTTGGGTCCTTGTGCTTGCAAGGCAGGCAGCAGCACCAATGAGCTAAATCCCCATCCCTCCCTTGCTATCATTAATAAGTTTTTCATTTGATGATCACTAGCTCAATCCTGTCTTCTAGGCCTGATATCCTACCTTCACATTGGTTGATCCTGCTGCATATTGCATATACTTTCAATAAAATTTTTAATCTCCTGGATATCTATATGAATCTTTTTTATGGAATCCAGTTTTTCTCTACATTAGGAATTCATGGTTATCCTGTTGTTATGGCTAGTGTCTAACCACACACACACACACACACACACACACACACACACACACAAAGCCTCATGCAGTCATAGGTGGGGCTTTTCAGTGGCTGGATATAGAGTGTGTGATGATGGGATAAAGTTTGTGATGCTAGAATTAAATGTGTGTGATTACTAACTTAGTCCACTAATTGGTTTGGCATAGTTCTGGGTATGGATAATGGGAAGGTCCACCCTGGGTGTGAGTATTACCTGTCCTAAGGGCATGTACCCTGGATAGAATATAAGGGACAGAAAAAGGGCTGCTGTCATCACTGGCTTGCTGCTTCACTACTTCACTGCTTGCTACCTTGCTGTCTTCTGCCAGCCATGAACTATTTCTCCTCAGCCATGTTACCTTGACTTGGAGCCAGCCAACTATGAACTGAAACTTCTACACACTGTGAGCTACAACAAACCTTTCCTCCTTTAGTTTCATGTGTCAGGTATTTTGTCTCAGCAATGAGTTCCTAATCTCCTTTTTTAAAAAATCTTTATTTACTACTGATTCACTATTTCCTTCATTATGGTCATTATCTCTTTATTATCTGTGTAATTATTTCTGCTTTGGTTTTGTCAAGAAACTTATCCAGTTGTTTTGTTACTTCCACTACTATCATTTCATAAAGTCATAACTAATGTTAGCTTCATATCAGTCATACCTAATAATTTGCTACTTTTAACTCTAGGTACAAAATTTATAGTTATATAACAAAAGCTAAGACAAATCAGAAAATTATATAAAGTAAATATCCACTTAGAGTAAGGGGAGAAGATTTAAAAGGAAGAAGAGAAGAAACACAAAGAAATGAGAGTAGAAGAATAGATTAGAAGGCTGAAGGAAAAAAGAAGAATATTCAAGCCTCAGGAAACTGGTAAAGGAAAGGAAAGAAGAAGAAAACAAAAAGAAAAAGTGAAACAAAAGAAAAAATTGAAAACAATGTAACATTCACAAAAAAGCAATAAAAAAATAAAAAACACAACAAAAGAAAAGAAAAAAGAGAAATTTGTCTGTGATTTCAAGCTTGTGGTTATCTTCTGGGGCCTACAGTTTTGTGGTAGTGTCCAATTCAAGGCATGACTCTGCTCTGTGCTAGATAATCCCAGCAAGCCTGCAGTAGGATTAGGGTAGGATGCTGGTTTGGGGACTTTCAAATCTGCAGAAATTCAGGTTGAATCTGGCCTCTGGTCATAGGTGTGGAGTTGTTTAGCTTGTAACACTCTGGGTGTCTCTTGTCAGCCTGACCACAGCTCCTTGACCATGGACATCTCCAGTGGTTGTCCCTCATCCAGTCACTGTGGGAGTTTTACACTGGGACCCCTGAGGTGAAGCCAATCCATGACTGCTTTGAGTCCTAGGTTCCCTTCCTAAAATGGCATCCAACCAAGTAATCTCTTCAGGGCATATGGCAGATGCTTGGACTAACATCACTAACCAGCTGTTGTAGTGCATGGCATCTACTGCTCTATTCCACTGAATCAGTTCTCTCTAAAAGCCTTTGGAGTTGCCCACTTTACTATGTCACTGTAGATTTGATCTTCCTTTCTCTTGCCACAAGCTAGGAACTGGGGAGAAAGTGCAGTCTCCTCTTTTGTGTGTGTGTGTGTGTGTGTGTGTGTGTGTGTGTGTGTGTATTGTGGTCTCTCTCTTAAATTTCTCTGCAGGCTTCAATTTTCCCTTTAGATTCTTCCTGGGTCTCAGGAATCCACCTCCTTCCTTTTTTCCCTCCCCAAGTTGCTATTTTCCAGTGTCTGGATTCCAAATCCTAGAGGCTGATTTATTGCTGTTTACTGCTCTGCCATCTTCCCAGAAGTCTTAATGTCCTTTTTCTTTTTTTCTTTCTTTCTTTCTTTCTTTTTTTTTTTTTTTGTAGTACTTTGGATCGAATGCAGGACCTTGCACTTGTGAGGCAGGGGGCAGCACCACTGAGCTAAATCCCCAAACCTTGTCCTTATTCTTAAGATTTATATGCTATGGAGGCGATGGGCAAAGATCTTAACATTACTCTCATATTTTCAACCAAAAACTTTTTAAATTAAAAATAATAATAAGAAAAGGATAAAATAGCTGAGTCTATAGCTCAGTGGTAGAGTGCTTGGCTAGCATGCTCAAGGCCCTAGGTTTAATCTCCAGAATTGAAAAAAAAAAAAAAGGCTAATATAAAAAACATTTTAAGTGTATGTAAGCACTTGGCAATGTTGGTAAATCACTAATCACAGTGTACTCAGTGCCTAAATATCCATATTAGGTCATGTGCTCAAAGGTCCCATTCAAGGTAAATGCAATAAAAGTCTGAGATATAGTGTATTTCAACATAAACCATAAAATCAAGGGCAATTGAGAAAGTCCTCTCTGGACTAAATGTGGAATTAGTTCCCATGAACCTTCTGTGGAAGAACAAAGGATTTTCTAAACAAAGTAAAACATAGATGAAGCCTAATACAGACAAGAGGCACCCAACATTAATTCCTGCCAAGCCCTCCATTTTATGAATTTGACACCTTGTTGGTCCTGCCTTGGAACCAGAGACTGGCTACCCCATAATAGCTAAGTATATAAGGTTAGCCAAGAAAAACAGGCACGTTTGCGAATTGGAGGCTAAGAGCTTTCCCTATGAGGATTTACTTCCAACGATTGGAACAGAAATTACAGTATGTTGTTCTGATACAGAATCTTAGTTTCAAACTCAGGACTATATTTCTTCAAAGGCCAATTTTGTGGTCACATCATGACTCGGTACAAGCTAGCCCTGTAATTCTGTCTCTTATCCTACTTATATATCTACTATTCCTCCGTATATAACTTAATTTTCAGCTGTGTCTAAAACACCTGCTCCTAATTTAATCCATGATGTTCTTTTATGCCACTCTATCTTTGCTTATGAGCTGCTTTTACTTGAATCACCCTTACACACCAACCATGCAAGAAACATCACTTCATTTAAAGTTTATCCTAAATGTCTTCTGATTTTTAAAGTTTTTGCTGAACACTTTTTTCTAACTTCTCCAAGCAGAGGTTGCTCACTGGTCCATGAATCTTACTGTGCATCCAGAGTTTTCTCCAGGAATAGGTTAGAGGATAGAGCCCTATGGAATGGAAAATATGAATAAATACCATAATTACAGTTTTTAAGAGTGTTTGGGTGGAAAACTAAGCTATGGAGCTATTCTGCCATGGGGAGATAGATTGCCAGTTTTCCTAGCAATAGAGTTATAGAATAGTCTTAGTTGTTTATTGAATTTCTTAACTATACCAGCCATTTTGTATTCATTATCTCATTAAATCCTCAAGAGTTTAATGCACTATGCATTACTGCTTCACAAATGTGGAAAGTAAACTCAGGCCAGTTTAAGATTAAAGGCACAATGGAGGGTTATTAAGCAAATTGTGATATTATTGCTTTTTTGTATTTTTAAAAATCGGTTGGGCTGAGAGTGTAGCTCAGTAGTAGAGTGCTTGCTTAGCATGCATGAGACCCTAAATTCAATTTTCAGCAATGAAAAAGAAATCAGATGGTTGTTATATAGAAAATAGAATGATGGTTACCAAGAGCAAATTCAAGAAAGGAAGCGCACAGCCTTATGTATGCCAAGAAATGTATCTTGAATTTAATTTAAGCTGATAGACCTAACAACCAATTTATAGAGATATGAGAACATGTTAAAGCCACAAAGGATATAATTGGCCATACCAGAATGTGGTATGAATGTCCTGGTTCTTCAAAAATAATGTTAAAAAGAAAAAGGAGACCTGGACATTTTTAGATCATAAATTTGAGGCAATTAGGCAAATATGAGTTATGTATTGATTGTTAAATATTAAGAAATAATTGTTGTTAAATGTGGTAATGACATTAGAGTTTGATTTTTAAAATAACAGCTGATTTTATCTGTTAGATATATACATTGAAAAATTTACAAGTGAAATATTTGCTATCTCGATTAAAAATAATCCAGAGAGGGCCAGGGATTTAGTTCAGTGGTGTCACCACCTGCCTTGCAAGCATAAGGTTCTGATCCCTGGTACAATAAAAAAAAAAAAACAATAACAACAAAAAAAACCCCAATAATAATAATCCAGAGAAAAAATAGTGGCAAAATGTTAACAATTATTGAAGCTACTATAAATGAGGGTGATTATATTGTTATCTTTTTACTTTTGCATTTACTTTTTACTTTTTTTACTTTTGTTATCTTTTTACTTTTTATGAATTTTGCATTATAAAAGGAGTTTTTAAAGGAAAAGTCCTCTGTGTTGTTGGTGGGGGAGGGCTTTGGGGATTGAACCCAGAGCCTCCTGCATGCTAGGCAAGCCTCCTACCACTGAGCTAAGCCTCCAGCCTCTAAAGATAAATTCTTAAAACAAAACCAAAAAAAAATATATATATAGATAAATAATATTTGGGATTAAAGCTGATTAAATTTTAACCAGTAAAAATAACCATAAAGCTGTGAAATGTAACCAACATGTCAGAGGACAGAAAAGCAAGATTTAACACCACCAACAAAAAAAACAATAGTAACTGGAGAAGAGTAAAACCATTTCATTTTTATGTACTACCTTTTACTCCTTCTACCCCCAAAAAGAATGAATGCTCTGGATCAAATTAGAATGCTTTCCAGTCATCTAGTCCAGGACAGCTTGAGCTGGAGAAATGGCAGTGGAGGTGGATTAAAAATGTATGAATTTATTCAAAAGTTACTATTCAAGTTACAAATGTAGGGCAGCCAACAGGCAACAGTACAGTAATGCATGACTGGTAGCAGTCAGGTGCAGCATCCTCAAGTGTAGGAGTTTGAGGAGAGAAAACATTAACTGGAACAGAGAAAGGAGAGTCACAGGGCATTGGCCTCCTTTAGAGAATGCATTTCAGTTGAGGGATACAGCAGGCTCAAGGCAACAAACAGGGAGGAAACTAGGGGAATCTTCCCTTCCTGAGTTCTGCAGATATAATCAGTGGAAGGCAAGGCTTGGCAGTGTTTGAGAAAGTTCTTCCCCATCTGCCTCCAGTTGTCTTGAGCAGGGCAGAGCAGGATGGCGAATGAATTGGGAGGGGCAAACAAGCCATCCAGCATAGGTTTCAAATTTTGGGCATGACTTATAATATGAAAATAACTGTGATTTGAACACTGTCTCTATGACAATGAGCATCTGTGCTAGGTGTTCTAATGTTTCATTTTAGTTATTAGAGCAACAATACAAGGTATCACCCTGATTACAGTTTATAGCTCTCTGTCTCCCAAGAGCCTCATACACTCATGGGTGGGGCTTTTGGAAGGTGATTAGATTATGGTGGTTATGGCTGAGTTGCTGCTAGGAGGTGGAATCTGGTAGAAAGAGATGGGTTATAGGGTGGGATTGGGGAGAGCGTGGCCTGGAAGGGTTTAGTCTGTCTTCCCAGATCCTCCCTTAACTCTATTTCTCCTTTGCCAGGTTCCTGTGCCAGGCTGTTCTGCCTTGGAGCCAGCCGACTTTGACCTAAAACTTCCACAAACTGTGAGCCAAGATAAACTTTTCCTCATTGAAGTTGTGAATGTCATGTATCGTGTCTCAATGAGGAAAGTGACCAAAACAACCCGTTTTAGAGATGAGGCCATCTCAGGCTTTGCATGATTCAAAAGGCTGCCCAAGGAAGACCAGGACTCAAAGTCAGGTCTGTTTCACTTTAAAACCTGTACCCTATTCCCTGTACTATTGGCCTCATAGAATTCAGTGAAAGATTTCTGTATGGAGTCGGGGGAGTGTCATTCTGACACTCACTCCACTGTGAATCCCAAAGGATGCATCTCCATTCACCAGGAGCCAGAAGACCACACATTCCTTACATAACAAGGAGCTATTAGAGAATAGGGCCTCAGGATCATCTTTATGTCTCCATAAAACACTCATTGAGTGTCAAGTGCTTGAGGAAACAAGTTTAGAACAGTTAAGTGAACTTGGTCAAAGTTACACAGCTAGAAAACAACCAGGATTTTGAATCCAGTCTCATCCAGAACGTGTACTCAGAACGTGTATCAGCATTCATTGCTGATAAGGAAAAGCTTATAATTTTCCAGTTAATCACCCTTACATTTTGTCCCCCCTTCTTGCCTGAAGCTCTACAGCCTTCCCTCCTGACCTTCCACACTTCCTGGCTCACCATTAGCCTAGCCGCCACCTTCACTCCACCTCTATTGTTACTTACTGTTCAGTCAAACGCAAAACAAAGTGAAAGTGCCCTGTCAGTATCTGGGTCATCCATTAGCTGGATGCGGATGAGTTTCACTTCTGTATCTCTGTCAAGCACATTTAGAAATGCAGTGGCTGAAAGAGAGTTTACTTGAGTTTTTTTTTCCCCATCATAGCAGATGTTTGACCTGGCTGTTCCTGGTAACAGAGCAAACCTTAAACCATCTTAGAAAAGAGCTTTCGGAGAAAATTGAAGTGAAACACAAATGACATACTACTCAGTGGTACAGTGTGTTCTTAGCATATGGGTAGCCTTGGATTCAATCACCAACATGCACAATACACACACAAACAAAACTGGATGAGAGATGTAAAGCAAAAGACACAAAAGCTAGATTAGTCTGCAATTTTTTTCTAGGCACAATGTTAAATTATTGAAATGGCCATTAGCACACCAGCTTGTTTAATGTCACCAAGACAGTAATAAACTCAATTTTAGATTCATGATACTAATTTCTGTTCACAATTCAGTAATTATTACCTATTTTCTTACTGTATGCAGCCATTCCCTCCCTTTAATTATTCCTAAATTTATATTTCAAAATAAACATCTATTGTCTGAATGAAGTCATAAATTTACAAGAAAATAGTAATTGATAATTTCCACGATGAGTTTCCTAGAAATAGTCTCTGATAGAAGTTAGTGGGCAAGATCTTTACTAGGGAGTACTTTTAGGATTAACAACTAAGGAAGACATGGGTAGCAAGCAGGAAGAGGAAGGAGGAGTCCAGCTGTGACACAAGCTCAGCAAGGCCTTAGCTGGCCCATTAGGGTTATTCTTCAGGTGGTGGCCCTTCAGAGTTGTCAGAGTGGAGGCTAGGGATCCAGGCCTTTATATCACCACAATCATTAGCCATTGGCTGCAGGCTAGCCCTGAAATACCAGGTGATCTCAGGAAAGGGAGTATTCTCTAACCCCAGGTCATCATTAATTCCTCCTCCTAATTATGTACTACCCCTTAAAATTGACCACATTTCACCAGCTTCTTCACACATACATATACAAACCATGATTAAGAGTACATAAGTGTGAGAGACTGCTTGGGCCTGCATAAGATGGCTGCCCTCAACCTTAGCCTTTGCCTCGGTGGAAAAATCCCACTAGACTACATACGTGACTTATGGCAGGTCTAGCCCCTGGGCAAACAGGGAATCTTACAGAAAAAATAGCCCTTTGTGCTAACCACAGGGTCACAGGATCTGGAGCAGGAGGCCGGTGGTATTTCCTTGTCCTGCTTGCCCCTAGAGATTGTTAAGTTAAAGATTGCATAGGGTTAACTGTTGATGTATGCCTTCCCACTTACCCCTCCCCACATTTGGTAAAATACTGATTGCTGTATGGTTAAATGCTTGAGTGACTCATGTGATTGGTAGAGGATTTGCTTGAACTGTCTAATAAGCTTGCTGAACCTTCCCCCTGGAATAACAGTATATAATCATTTTGCTGAGCCAATAAAGTGCCTTTGATCAGAAACAGACTTGGGCCGTGTGCTCTAACTTCTTAAAGATTTCCTTCACAGACATTCAAGATCGGATCGGCCTCTGATGACCCACGAATAAGAGGCGGCTCTCACCTCCTATTCCCCGCGGGACGGGGTCCCCCCCAGAGAGCCGCAACTGGCGCCCAACGTGGTTTACAGAGGTTACCGACTCCCGATCGGACGGCAGAGAGACGACGAGTCCGGAGCCCGCCCGTCAGACACCAGGTAAGCCCCATCCGGGTGGTGCAGGGTTGGGGTTAGTCAAATCTTAGCTAAGGCACAGCCGCCGTCCCAAAGTTCCCCGAGAATAGGGGGAACGCAGTTAGTGAAGGAGCTAAATTTATCTCTGATATAAAAAAGCAGTTGAAAAACCGTAATATTGAAGTTAGAAAGAAAGATCTCTTGCAATTTCTGCTGTTTGTACACAAAGTATGTCCCTGGTTCGTTATCACCTGCCCCAAAATTGTGCCTTCCACATGGGACCAGATTGGTCGCGAGCTCGCTGACTACTTTGATCAGCACGGCAGCGACTCAGACAAGGACATGATGCTCCAGTACTGGCAACTTCTTAAAAATATCATTGTCGATGTCCCCCATTGCCCTCTTTCTAGTCAGATCATTCAAAATGCACAAGAGCACCTGGAATTGGCCTCTCGTCATTGCTCGCGCTCTCAATCCAGAGCCAGTTCCTTTGTTAACTTAGCTGACCCTGCTTCGCCTTTGTCTGATCCCCTCCCCCCGCTAACCGATTCGGCCACTCAAACCACCCCACCCTCACCTCCCTCTCTTACGCGCCGAACTCGTTCCTTTGTTTCCACCCTCTATCCGTCTATACGCGCAGTTCCTACGGCCCCCAAGCTCCTTACACCCTCTCTTGTTTGGAGTCCATTGGCGGCGGTGGCGCTGTCTCTCCTACCGAGTGGCGCGACATTGTTCGCACTGCGCTCAGGGGAGACCTCTTTGTCTCTTGGGAGGCTGATTTCCTCTCTCGCTGCAAGGCCCTGGCAGGCAAGGACTCTGACCTCTATGCTCGCATCGCTGGCCTTCCCCCTTTTCATACCATTCAGGAACAACATACGCTTTCCAGGTCGCAATTAGCCAACACGGCTCTCGCAGCCCTACGCGCTTGGAAGTCTCTTCCCAGGGCGGGTGCCCCGGCAGCACCTCTCTCAAAAATCATCCAGGGCCCCGAGGAGTCTTTTAGTTCCTTTATCTCCCGTCTCTCGGAGGCGGCTGAGCGTGCCCTCGGTGACGCCGCCACTGTGGCAGACAGCGCCCTCATTAGACAATTAGCCTTTGAAAATGCTAATGAGACCTGCAGAGCTATTCTAAAAAACACAACTCCAAAGCCAAAACTCTGCACGACATGATTAATCTCTGCCGAGAGGCGGATCCTTTTATGCACAAGATCACTAAGGCCCTTGTCGCCTTCCAAGGCCAAAACAGGGGTAAAACATGCTTTCAATGCGGCCAGCCCGGCCATTTTGCCTCCCGCTGTGGAAAGTATTACCTCAGGGCATGGCCAATAGCCCTACCTTATGTCAATATTTCATAGCTAAAGTTTGTTTAATAGTAAATGAGACAGAAAAATATTAGAAAAGCTATAAGTAAGAGTTGTACTTTTAACATGAAAGGTTAACACATCTGGAAAGGGAGGCTACCGAATACCACCACGGGGATACCAACCTTACTCAAACTCCCCCTCCTTATAACCCCTCAGACCTGTCTGCGCCCCTGCCGACCGCTAACCCTCACCCTCTTCAACCAGAAATCCACCATCTCAGGGAAATTTTGCAG
>NW_022900913.1:42440122-42452837 GCF_012274545.1 Fukomys damarensis
CTGTGAGAGACTGCTTGGGCCTGCATAAGATGGCTGCCCTCAACCTTAGCCTTTGCCTCGGTGGAAAAATCCCACTAGACTACATACGTGACTTATGGCAGGTCTAGCCCCTGGGCAAACAGGGAATCTTACAGAAAAAATAGCCCTTTGTGCTAACCACAGGGTCACGGGATCTGGAGCAGGAGGCCGGTGGTATTTCCTTGTCCTGCTTGCCCCTAGAGATTGTTAAGTTAAAGATTGCATAGGGTTAACTGTTGATGTATGCCTTCCCACTTACCCCTCCCCACATTTGGTAAAATACTGATTGCTGTATGGTTAAATGCTTGAGTGACTCATGTGATTGGTAGAGGATTTGCTTGAACTGTCTAATAAGCTTGCTGAACCTTCCCCCTGGAATAACAGTATATAATCGTTTTGCTGAGCCAATAAAGTGCCTTTGATCAGAAACAGACTTGGGCCGTGTGCTCTAACTTCTTAAAGATTTCCTTCACAGACATTCAAGATCGGATCGGCCTCTGATGACCCACGAATAAGAGGCGGCTCTCACCTCCTATTCCCCGCGGGACGGGGTCCCCCCCAGAGAGCCGCACATAAGCAGGGCCAGGGATTATTAGCTCAGTGGTTCCGCCACCTGCCTCGCAAGTGCAAGGTCCTGAGTTTGATCCCAGTGTACCAAAACAAAAGAGTACATAAGCATCTGAATTTCATTGGGCAAATGGGTAATTACTTTTCTGTGATTCTCTCCTGTGCAAATTAACAAATTTTAGTATCTTTTCTCTTATTTATGTCTGTTGTCTCCTCATTCCAATGAAATTTCAGAGGAGAAATGAGAGTGAGGAAGCATTTCAGAAGAGAGAAGAGTAGGTAAAGCCGTGAAAGGAATGTGAGGTACCTAATGTGAATATATTATTATGAGATGATTAAATGGTCATGGTGTTAACAATAAAAACCAACATGTTGCTGTTACTTTCTATATATTTTGTTGTCAAGGGGAACCTGACTATGGCATTTTTGCTTAGCTTATTCCTCCTGCAAATATGTTTAAGGCCCCTGGGTTGTGTTTGGAGGCCCAGTCCCAATGTGTTACAACACTGGATGTTGGGTCTTTTTTTGGAGGCCACTAGTGCCTTTTAGCATAGCCTTCTTGAACTTCAAAGCCTTTACACTTTGATATTATGATGGAAGGGGTCTTCTTTACTTTGTGTTATCTGTGTATAAAAGTCATAACTCAGTTGAACTTGCATTCATGATGAGTTGAAAATTCCTTGTTATGTTTATGAGAAATGCACAGTGAGCAAAGCAGTACACAGGTGAGAACACCCAGAACAACAGAACTTTGCCAGACTGACCACAATTTAGAGTTGAGTTCTCAAAAATTTCACCTTTTGATGGTATACCCAGTTTCTCATTGTTCAAGAAATATGCAAAAGGCTGGAAGTGGTATTAATGTAAACTAAGAACTCTGCTGTATAAGGAAACAAGAAAATAGTTTATTCTAAGCCAAATATGAGTGACCATATGTGTCACTAGACAAGTTACTCTGAATGACATGTTCCACTGTAGAAGAGGTTACATGAGCTTTTATTGTCATAGAACAAGTGAAAGTCAATAGGTGCTAAGGGTGTATTCCAGTCACACAGCACTTACCTAACATATTTCAAGCCCTGGCTTTTGATCTCCAACACTACAAAAGAAAAGAAAGTCAAAGTCAGTATATTTATTAAACCCTTCAGTAAGGGCATCAAGTGGGCTACAGCAAAGTGGAAAAGTCTTTCTTGTAAGTTTCAGATGTTATCTTCCAGAATTCTTAGTTTTAATGTTAGTGGAGTCTAAAGGTCTGTTAAGCTTAGCAATACCCTCCAAAAAGTTTACTCAACAGTCACCAGAATGCTAGGTTATATATAAAAGTTGAGGTAAGTGAGAATTAAAGGTCCTAAGATAGTCCAAGATAATTTTGACTCTCAGCCCACAACATACCATCTTTCCACAATCACTGTGTTCTACTCCACTAAGGTGAAACAGTCTGCAAGATCTTCAGTATAGACTTCAGAGAACCACAGATCACTGATCCCAAAATATACATTTATAATATAATTAACAAATGGAGGAGTCACTAATATTGTCCAAAGTATTCCATATCTTGAAGAAATATATATATGCAAGGATCAAAATCAACATTTAAAAATCAATAATAAATTAGCGGAGAAGAAACTGGGAAAAACAATTATATTCAAAATAACTTTTCAAAAATAAGATTTCTAGGAATCAACTAACCAGGAAGTAGAATCCTCTAAATGAAAAATTCAAAACACTAAAAAAAAGTAGAGAATACATTAGAAAATAAAAAGATCTCCCATGTTCATGGATTAACAGAATAAATATTGTTAAAAATGGACACATTACCAAAAACAATCTATAAATTCCATGCAATCTCCATCCAAATTCCAATAACATCCTTCAAAGTCCTAGAAAAAAAATAATTGTAATATTATACGAAAACACAAAAGACCCGGAATAACCAGAGAAATCTCAAGTAAAAAGTGCAATGCTAAAGTATCACAGCACCCAATTTCAAAGTATACAACAAAGTTATAATAGCAAAAAGGGTATTGTATTGGTACAAAAATAGACACATAGACTAATGGAATAGAACACACTAAAGTAAACCCACATATCAAAAGCCACCTGAATCTTGATAAAAGAACCAAAAAAGAGCTACTTTAACAAATGGCTCTTAGAAACAATAACTATATGCAGAATATTGAAACAAGATCCCTGTCTCTCACCCTATGCAAAAACCAATTTAAAAATCCATCAAAGACGCATATTGTAGGACCTAAAACTTTGAAACTGCTAAAACAAAACATAGAAGAAACATCTGAAGCCATAGGTAAAGTGACACCTCCTGAATAGGACTCTAATCCCCTAGGAAATAACCATGAGAATTAACAAAAGGCACTTCATCAACTTAAAAGATTTCTGCACATCAAGGGAAAGAACTAACAGAGTGAAGAAATAGCCTACCAAATCAGAGAAAATCCTTGCCAGCTACTCTTCTGACAGAGGCTTAGTAACCAGAATATATAAAGAACTAAAAAAAAAAAGTAACACCAAAAGTTTAAATAGCCCAATCAATGAAATGAATTGAGACTTCTCAAAAGAAAAATGAATAGCCAGTAAGTATATGAAAAAAAAGTTCAACATCTTTAGCCAATAGAAAAATACAAATCAAAACTACATGGAGCTTCCATAGAATGGCAGATATCAAGAACACAAAAACCAGGTAGGCATAGTGGCACACATCTGTAATACCAGTACATGGGAGGCTAAGACAGGAGGATTGATGTGAATTCAGTCAGCCTGGGCTACATAGTTAGTTGAAGGCCAGCTTGACCTGCATAGCAAGACCCTGTCTCAAAACAAAACAAAGGGACCAGGGATTTGGCACAGTAGTACTGCCACCTGCCTCGAAAGTACAAGGTCCTGAGTTCGAACCCTGGTCACACACACACACACACACAAACATATACAAAAACCAAACAAATCAATAACAAAACCCAACAGTAAGTACTGGGGAAGATGCATGGGAAAAGCAATGCTTCTATACTTGTGGGGAGAAGGTAAATTGGTAAGTCCACTATGGAAATCAGTATGGAGATTCCTCAACAAACCCTAAAAATAAAACTTCCCCACAACCCAGCTACACTCCTCCCTGATGTATAGCTGAAGAAAGTAAAGTTAGCATACCATAAGGATAAATGGACACCTTGTTTATTGTAGCACATTTCTCAATAGCCAAATATGAACCAGCTCTGGTGCCTATCAGTGGATGAATGGATAAAGAAAAGATACACATAATTCAGTGATAAAGAAGAACAAAATTTTATTATTTGCAGGAAAATGTTTGGAAATAAAAATCATCACTGACTAAAATAAGCCAAACTCAGTCACATTTTCCCTAACATATGGAATCTAGAAAAGATGACATGAAAGAAGAAGGGAGACTATTGCAAGACAAGAGGAAGGGAATACATGGGAGGGAGTAGGAGCATGTAAGGAAAATAATGGGGATGGCAAAAAGGAGTTATTCATTACATCACTGTTTTAGTTACTTTCTCTTAACTGGGACAAAAACACCTGACACTCACAACTTAGGGGAGGGGAGGTTTATTCTAGCTAAGAGTTACAGTCCCTGGTCAGCTGGCTCCAAGGCAGAAACAGCATGGTGGCAGTGTGTAGCAGAGGAAAAGTATTCATGTCATTGCATCAAGGAAACAGGAGACAGGAGTAGTGGGGGACAGGAGTATAACCTTCCAAGTCATTCCACCAGTGACCCACCTCCAACCAGGTGTCTTTCTAAGGTATAGCACCCCCCATGATTCAAACACCTTCCATGCACATGAGAATATGGGGGAACATTTTAGATCCAACCATAATATCTTTAAAAGATCATGATATTGACATGAATTCACTGAGGTAAAAAGATGCTCACTGTTCTCCATTAAGTGAAGCAGCAAGTTAAAAAATGTATATGACATTGCCAATTTTTATTTTTTTAAATGGATTTATATACAGAGATACCAAGAAATCATCTAGAATGGTGTTTGCTTAACAGTTTTAATTTGTTGTTGGGAGTGAGACACTATGGAAGACCAGTCGGAAAGAATGAGGCATAACTGGCGTCCTTGGTAAGCACTGAGAAGAAAGAAGGCATGCCAACATGCTAACACGATGCAGGGAAAAATAAAAACACCCGAGGTTAAATTGTTTACCCAGTTAAGTACCAGGGACGGTGGGAGAGAGATGAATCCTGTGTAACTCATTGCTTGTGCCCATGTCTGAGTGAATAAAGCCAAGGTGCGCCAGTCACTTAGGGCTCTATGTTGAAGGGAGACATGAGCTCCATGGCACCCCCAGATTTTAACCTGTTTCTGTGTCTCTATTTTTCATTCTCATCATTCCTTGGTCAAACTTGAGCTCGTAGGCTGGTTCCTGCAGATGCTGAACATTTTTTCTTTTTGCTTAAGAATATTTTAACATGGGCAAGGGATTTAGCTCAGTGGTTCTCCACCTGCCTTGCAAGTGCAAGGACCAGAGTTTGAGCCTCAGTACAAGACAAAACAAATATATATAAATATATATGACATGTGCTATTATAAAATGTTTCAAAGTGCAGGAAAAGCACTCTGAAAAAAGAGATTGAAGAGGATATAAAAACATGGAAAGATATCCCCTGCTCCTGGGTAGGAAGAATAAACATAGTGAAAATGGCCATACTACCAAAACTGCTATACATATTCAATGCAATGCCAATTGAAATTCCAACACTATATTTCACAGAACTAGAAAAAAAGAATCCAAAAATTCATTTGGAACCATAAGAGACCTAGAATAGCAAGAGCCATCCTAGCCAACAGACACATGGCAGCGGGTATAACAACTCCCAATTTGAAACTACACTACAAAGCCACTGTGATAAAAACAGCATGGTACTGGCAAAGAAACAGACCTGAGGATCAGTAGAACAGATTAGAAGACACAAAAACAAATCCAGATGTACTCAACTACCTCATTTTTGACAAAGGAGCTGAACATCCTCAGTGGAGGAAAGATAGCCTCTTCAATAAAAGGTTTTGGAAAAACTGGATTTCAACCTGCCAAAGATTAAAATTATCTTTCACCATGCAGTAAATTAAAAACCAAGTGGATTAGAGATTTAAATATTAAAACAGAAACACTAAATTTACTGGAAGATAAATTAGGCAGAACTCTGGAAGACATTGGCATAGGGAAAGATTTTATGAACAAATCCTCAGTAGCACAGGAACTAGCAAAGAGTTACTAAGTATGGTAAGTGATGGATATGTTAATTTGATTGTCATACTTATTTTACAATATAGATGTATCTCAAAAAATGTTGTATACCTTAAATATATGATTTTACTTATTTGATTTTATTAATACTTACTAAATCTTTAGAACAAAAATTAAAATGGAAAGAAAAAAGGGAGGAAGAAAGAAAGAGAAAGGAGAAAAACAATACCTCACCCGGTATTCTATGAGGGGACATATTTCTATACTGGAGATGTTGAAGTATTTTTTTGTGTGGGTCAGGACTTGTCTGTGGTGAAAAGCAGGACTAGTGTAATTTATATTTGAGATTAAAGTGCTCCTTAAATTGTTCTTCTGGACACAGAAGCCAGGAGCTAATAGAGCTGTGAGGTGTTTTGATACCATTTTCTCTTTTGAAAAAAGATTTGTTATCTTTTTTGTGGAAGCCACAGAATATCTCCTCCCTCAGATTCTGAAAGCAAACCTCTTTCAGATTCTGTTAATGATTATGGAATCAGTAGGTTTATATACATCCCTGAAGCTTTACTTGGAAACTTGAATCTCCTAAAACCAGTATGGAATTGTTTCTACACACTAATAAGTTATGGGTGGAAAACAAGATGACTCAAGAGATATGAGCTTCCTTTTCAGAGACAAATGGCATGAAGTTGAGGGCCAGAGTCAGACGCCCTGGTTTCAAATTCTAGCTCAGTTACTGACAGCTAATATAACCTTGGAACATGTTGGTTAACCAGTGTGAAACTTGGTTCCTCTTCTATAAACGTGAAACAGAAGTGAACCCTACTTCATAGAATCAAGAGTAGAGTTTTAATTATCTATGGCTCTGTGACAAATTACCCCAAAACCCAGTGACTCAAGACAATTTATTTATTCACAATTTTGCATCCTGGGCTGGTCTCAGTTGGGCAGCTTTTCTCAGCTTTGAGTCATTCACAGAGCTGCAGTTATGTGCAGACTCAGCTGGGGCTGGATGATTACAGTTGGGATGACCAGAATAAGGTGTGGTGGGGAGAGACTACCTGAGCTTCTTTCTAACTGGTTTCTCCACTAAAGTAGCTAGCTTGCTTATAGGGCAGCTCAGGGTTCCAAATGAAAGAAAGCACAAGCTGCTACACCTTTTGAGTCTGAGAATTACTTTTGGTAAGTTCTCTTGGTCAGAACAGGTCATAGAGCTCTCTGACTTCCTGTTTGACGAAATGACTGCTTCCACCATTGCAGAAGCCATTGCAAAATCAGCATTGCAATTTGTCATGAAGTGACCCAGCCAAGGTGAGAGGGTGTGGGGATCTTTGCCTAAGCTTGAGCTATCATGTTTGGCCTTTCAAACTCCAAAACTATGACCTAAATGGACTTATTTTCTTTGTAGTTTCTTTTTTTAAGACAGATTATAAAGCCAGCCCAAGATAAGAAGGGAACTATACTTCACCTCTGATAGGAAGAATGCCATCCATACACATAGGAGGGAAGGAGGAATTCTGGATGCTTGCTCCCTTTGTAGACAATCCACCACAAGGAACACACAAAATAATCATACATAGTATTACGCACAAGTGCCTGTTGACAGTAAGCGTTTCATATGCATTGAGTGAAAACACACTCCTGGTACTATGTTGTTAGGATTCAAACCCTGACTCTGCAATATACAAGTGTTCGACTATAGACGAGTTTTTAAATTTTTCTTTGCTTTAATTTTTTAACTTATAAAATAGTAGTGTTAACTGCCTCACAGAGTTGTTGTAAAGATTAAATGAAATAATTTAAGCATAGAAAAGTTGTGTTACTCTCACAACTATTTTGATATGTATATTATCTCTGGTTTTAATTTTCTCAGTTTTCACCTAAATGTCTCAACATTCAAACTCATCCTTTCTTTTGCCTCGATTTATATGATCATGTGTAATAATTCAATATTTGAGATTCCTATTCAGTTCTTATTTGAATTACTCTTGTGTAATAATGGGTTTTATTCTCTTGAAACCTGCTCTCTCTTTACTTTGCTTTTTAAAACTGTTCTTTTATACCTCAAACTGTTTAGTGAATTTTGTGTTAGTTTTTAAAAAATCTTATTGGTGTTTTGACTGCAATAGTGTTAGAAATTGATTTGGAAATTATTTGTTTTGCTGTTTTCCTCTTCTAGAACCATTTGTTTTGCTGTTTTCCTCATCTTTGTATTTCTAGTATTAAAACCTTTAAGTACATTCTTAAGTTTTGTTTGCTTATTCTTTACCATTTGTAATATAATTATATATTATTTAATCATATTTGCAAGCTAGATATAACAGCCATCATCAGTATGATGGAGAAGCATCTATTCTATCATTTTTAGTCTTTTTTTCCTTTCATAGCAGAACTTAATCATTTAAAACTTAATCATCTCTCTCATTTAATTTCTTAATATTGAGTCAATTACACCACACCTATTATTGGCTTATTTTTAAATTTTTATTTTAGTTGTTTAAGTAGATACCAATGAGAACTGCTGTGTTCTACATAAAGAATACCCCCACCCCTAATCCTTTCTTCTCCTTGTTGTCTCTATTGTTGTCAATAGAGGCCATAAAACATGTATATATATCCTTGTGATCTATAGTTTTATATCGTACATTTAAGTAACATAATGATAGATGCTATGTATTCTATTTTTTCCTTTACAGATTTATTTATTTATTTATTTTTGGTACTGGGGATTGAACCCAGAACCTTGTGCTTGCGAGGCAGGTGCTGTGCCACAGAGCTAAATCCCTGACCCTTTAGTGTTATGTTTTTATGAATACTCATATTATTGTATATGTATAGTTTATATGTGTATAGTTTATTGCTTCCACCTGCATAGCATTCCACAGTAGACAGTACCACATTTTAAATACCTATTTCTCCAATAATAGGCACCTAGATGCCTTCAGCTCACCACTACCATGAACACTGCAGTAAAATCCTCTATAACTCTCCTCTAGACCTATGCAAGAATTTCTTTGGTATATGCTGACCCACAGGTAGTTGAATCAGAAACATACAGTAATTTATTTTCACTAAATTCTACCAGAATGATTTCTAGGATACCTGTACCAGTTACGTTATTTCCCCATATCTTTGTCAAACCTTTCTAGTGTTCCTAGTCTGATAAGTGTCAAATAATGTAACATTTTGCTTTAATTTTTAATTGCTTAATAGTGAGGCTGAGTATCTGTTCATTATTTATTAGTATTTTGGACTTCTCTTGCTCCAAACTGCCATTTCATATCTTTTGCCTAATTTTCTATTAAGTCTCCAACTTTATTCCCATTGAAGTACAGATTTTTGTATATTCTAACTCTAATGTCTTCTAGGTTTTTAGTCATCACTAATATCTTCTCCAAATCAGTAATCTCCTAAGTTTGTGCAACTATGCTCATCGTTTTTTATCCCATATTTGTATCTTGAGGTCTTAAAATTTTTCTCCTGATGCAGATACTTCCCTGCCATCTATACCTTAGTAGGTAGTAGAGACCATACTGAAACTCCTCCACACATGATTAAAATGGAGGGATCCTATTTGCTTTTTCTCTGTAAAATCAAGTAAATTTTCTCACGCTATCTAAAAAGCAATGCATTCATCCCAACTGTTTTGTAGTAAAACAAAAGTAGGTTTATCAAATGTCAAGTTTTTATATATTTCAGAGTTCTCTACTCTGTTCCTCTACGCTGTCTTCCTACATGAGTCCTATATTCTCATTAAACTGTGACTTTGGATAAATATGACTAATATTATATTTGTGTTGTCCCTGGACAATTATTTTTACAGGTTTTCCACTGAAATTCTATGAACATTATTTTCTTCACCATTTTTGCAAAGGTACAATCTATCTTATAGGGAAATGGCCATATAATTATTAATGAGACTTCTTTAAGAATGGTAGACAACTGTATGCTCTATTTAATTATACTCATCTCCCCCAAGAATCTAAAAGGTGTTAATTACATCTTCAGGGTCAGAAGGTCTTCAGGTCTATATCAAGCAGTTAGGATGCTTATTTAAATTCTTTCCATGTGGATTTTTCAGGTTGGGTGCTTCTTCCTTTCCTGATCTTCAGCCTCCACTACACAGATGCCAGGAGTCCAGAGGAAATTTTTCAGATAATCAAGTTATTGTATGGAGTTGATTATCTTACCTACTGGCTTCATTTTGGAGAGATTTGCCTTTATTCCTTAAGATAGTTCAAACCTTAAATATTCCCCAAAGGATCATGTATGAAAGGCTTAGCAACTGAGGCACCATGGGCAGTGGAAGAATCTTTAGAATGTGGGGCCTAGTGGAAGGAAGTTAGGTTATTGGGAAATTCCCTTGAAGAAGATATTGGGACCCCAGCACCACCCCCACCCTGGTCTCTCTTTGCTTTCTGGCCACCACGAAGTGAACAGGCCTGCTCCACCAGGCCCAAACGGATGGGGCCAAGCAACTATGGGCTGAAACTCTCTAAAACTGTGAATCATAAGAAGTGTTTTTCATATAAATTGTTTATCTCAGGTATTTTGTCATAATGATGGAAAGCTGACACATTCTTCTTTCCCTTGATTTGTTTAGATGACAATTAGTATGTCTCTATCTCTACAAATGGATTCTTCTAATTTTTAGGACTCCAGCCTAAAGGTGGTAGGTTACTATAGACAGTTGGTTTCCAAACATGAACCACTTCCCTAGGACACCCTAGTTATCTCCAGTTTGTCTTCTCCCTGGTAACTTCCCTCTAAATTCGCATTGTTCTACCTACCTTGTGCAAAGAAAAGATAATAATTTTCAGTGACAAGGCATATGTAGCCTGGTAAGTAAATGCCTTTTTATCTTGCTAAACATTTGGATGGGTTTGGATATGGAAATATGAATGTGGACCTTATCTTGAAGCAGACTTCCAAGATTAGACCAGTGAGAACTAATGTGTTCTATGTAAAGTATAAGAATTTGCATTTTGGGGCTGATATCCAAGGAAAAGAGAGGGCTGAGGTGAAATGGAATCCAGGAGAGAAGAAGAGAAACAAGATAGCTGGGAAGCCAATGGAACAATTCCTGAAATATAGGACACACCTGTCCCCTCAACTCCAGAGGCCCAGTCAGAAGAATTGCAAGTCCCAGGCCAGTCTGAGCAACTTAGTGAAACCCTGTCTCAAATTTTTTTGAAAAAAGGGCTGCATATATAACTCAATGCTAAAGTATTTGCCTAACACACAAAAATCCCTGGGTTCAATCAATAGTACCACAGAAGAGTAAAACTAAGAATAAAAAGAAATGCCTAATAGAAGGAGTTCATACTCTTGAGCTATAAATAACCATATTCCATTCCGCTTCATGGATTTTCACTAAAATCTGATTTAAAAAGAAAAAGAAAAGCAAAACACCTCACTTTTACAGATACACGTTACTGTCAAGAGAAACAGTAGTGTTATGAATAGGTATCAACTGAGAAAGGCACTAGAGTCAGCCAATGGAGATCCGTGTTGAATAGGACAGCCTGTGTAAAAAAAATAGTGAGATAATCCATTAATTGACCATGTTCAGTGGTAGCAGGAACTCAGTCAGACGTTAGAATAAGGACAAACAGAAGGAAGAAACAAAAGAGTAAAATGAAGAATAAAGAGGAGAAAATAGCACAAAACATGTTAAGATTTGTTCTAAAAGCTTTGTTTTACATGTGTCAACATGACCACAAGAATGTCGTATCTACCCCAGCACTTGCTTCATCCCTTAGAGATTTTCAGAAATCTTAGCATCTTGGACATCCCACAGTAAATAATTAGCATTCAACCCAATCCCTTCTAGATCTCATAACAGCTAACATCTGGATAGCTTTTAATCATTAGTCCTAACTCATAAACTTACTCCAAGGGCAGCTTAAGCCATGGTAAATAGTATATCCCAACTTCTAATAGCTGGATGTGGTGCTACATGCCTGTAATCCCAGAATTTTGAAGGAAATCCCACAAAGTTGAGGCCAACCTGGGCTATATAGTGAGTTCAAGGCCAGCCTGAATTACATAGCAAGACCCTGTCTCAAGAAACAAACAAATAAACAATTTCTTTCTAGCTTCTAGCCCTAAAGTGCCCTCAAACTGGCAATGAAAACTTACCTTTCTTGTAAATTTCCTGTGTAAATTCCACTCATAATGACCATGGATATTTTACCAAAAATTTTTTTAAATAGAAAAAGTCAATCACTACTTTTTTCCTTTTGTGAGCCTTGATCTTGTCATCTCTCTTGTTCCTGATTTAGATACTTGCCAGCAACATTCTCCTTTTCCTTAGTCTCACACCAGGGTAGCTGGGTTGTTATCTAGTGCCCTACACTAAATTTTATTGCTAGTCTAGCAAATTTGGATTTATCAGGCCCCAATCTGGTCTTATATTTCTTCAAGACTTTTTACAGTGGATAAGAAACCGTTTTAGAATCATTCTTGAAGGGCTTATCTGAGTCTTTCCTTATAGTTAAGGCAACTCTTGGCTGCCCTCTTCTGGGATCAAGTCCCCAAGCCAGCCATTCCCGCTGACCAGTAACCCTTTAAATTCCAGGTTCCCTGTGACAATAGATGGGATAGTCAGTAGTACATCTTGACTTTCTTCTACTGTCATCAGATATGAACGTTGCTATTTTTCCTACATGTCCCTATTTTCCATCTTTTCAGTGCTGTTGCTATTTTACCAAAAAGGGGTATTTTGTGAGAGGAAAGGGAGAAAGAAATGCCTAACCCTCTCAGATAATAAAATACTAAAAAAAAATCATTATCTGGGCTGGAGATTTAGCTCAGTGATTCTACTGCCTGCCTCACAAGCACAAGGTCCTGAGTTTGGTCCCCAATACCAAAAAAAAAAAAAAAAAAAAAAAAAAAAAAAAAA
>NW_022900913.1:42452860-42463159 GCF_012274545.1 Fukomys damarensis
GTCCCCAAAAAAAAAAAAAAAAAAAAAAAAGAAAGAAAGAAAACAGCATTACCTGACACTGTGTGTTAAATTGTTTCATCTAAAAATGTCACATGAGGCTGGATATTTAGCTCAGTGGTTTGGTGGCCTGCCTTGCAAGCGCAAGGACCCAAGTTCAATCCCCGGGACAAAAAAATAAAAAAATAAAAAATAAATAAAAATTTAAAATAAAATTAAAATGTCACATGGGGCCAAGGATTTAGCTCAGTGGTGCCGTCAGCTGCCTCACAAGTGCAAGGACCTGAGTTCGACCCCCAGTACCAAAAAAAAACAATAAATTTTTTTTTTAAATCACATGTATGTTACATGCCATAACCACTGACAAATACCTAAAACTTTTAAAAAAAGATATTTTTCTGGGATGACTAATTTCTAAAGATTACATTGAAATAGAAAGAGTGAATGAATAGGCTTCTTAAAGTACTGTTTCTAAGTTGGTAACACTAATTATGTACTTAAAAAGCACACACGCACACACACCTTTTCTTTGAGATGTAACTGATAATTAAATTGTTTAGGATTTTCAATGTCTTCTATTCTAAATCCAAGAATTTAGTTTGTTCCTAAAATTAAGTGCTTTCTTCTCAATTATATGGATAGTATTATGAGGGTGGTGAAGCAAGGAACAAAAGAAAAAGAAAAGGGGGGGAAGGAAAGAAATTCTCATACACTGTTGGTGGGAGTGCAAAATTACATAACTACTTTGGAAAACTCTGTGGCAATTTCTAACAAAGTAACAGGTATGATACTCTATAACCCAGCATTTCCACCCTATATATTTACTCAAGAGAAATGAAAATATATGTTCACATATAGATACCTGTAAAAGAATGTTCATAGCAGCTCAATTTATATGAACTCCAAATGAAACAACTCAAATGTTCATTAACAACTGAATGGATAAATTTTCATATATTCATATAGAGGAATTCAAACAACTATAAAAACAAATACCTACAACATGAATGGATCTCAAAAACATTATGCCAGGGATTTAGCTCAGTGGTACAGCACCTGCCTGGCCAGTGCGAGGTCCTGAGTTTGATCCCTAGTACCAAAAACCAAACCAAAACAAAAAAACATCATGCAGAGCAGACACAGAAAAATACACATTGTTTATCTACTATAAAGAGAAGGAAAACTATTCTAAGGTTATGGAAGTCAAGATAGTGACAACCTCTGATGAGTGACTGGTGGCTACTGATGGGAAAGGGCACAAGAGAATTTTTGGAGGTGATGGAAATATTCTATAGTATGGGTGGGAGCCCCGAGCCTCACAGTTGGTATAAAAATTATTTTAAACTAAAAATATTTGAGACTCAGGAGATATAGAAAGAAATCTTCCTGGAGCTTACCTTATTTAACTGAAAGCAGAAACTTCTGAAAAATTAGGACTGCCATCAGTTTCTTCTTCAGGGTAGCAGCATCTACCAGGAAAGAGACAAAGAATAAGCCTCTCATAAATTCCTTTTTCAACAAAAGAAGAACACAGAAAGAGCTCTCAGACCCATGTATCGTTGCTTAAAACCACCGAGTTTTGGCATGGTTTTTATGAGGAAATAGATAACTGGTGCATTTCCTGAATTCTACTTGGGGGAAGGCAGACTTGAGTCTGCTGGGGTTCTAGAATTTCTACCCAGGGGAGTTCAGTACAGTATAGTTAAACCCCAGTGTTGGGCTGTTCTAGTTAAATAAGCCCAGAGCTGTTGTATTACTATTGGCAAGTCACTAATATTCCCAATATCTGAGTGTCCTCATCTATTACATTGGAAAATGATGATATGTCTTCCACATTGTTGTTAAGATTAAATAAGTCAACACATATAAAGTACTACTATACAGCAGTATCTGACATAGTAAGTTGCACATCATTATTTTCAGAGTAAAGGTATCTCTATCATCTTCTTAAATTAACATTTATCTGTGATTTACTCTTTCTGGAGTTGCTGAGCTTGAGAAAAATACTATTTTACATTATTTTTTAGATACTAGAGATTTAAACTATTTTACTTTTTATACATTTAGTGAGATTTAAAGATACTAGAGATATAGCTCAGTGATACAGCAGTCACCTAATAGCCAAGACCATTGGTTCAATTTACAGCACTTCAAAGAAAAAAAAAAAAAAGCAAAAAAAAGCATTTGTCAAAAGACAAAACTACAATGGTTTTATCTGGAATTCTAGATTCAGGCACTACCTCATTTTATAAAACAGACTGAGTATTCTAATCAGCTGAGCAAAGAGGTTGGCTTCACAGAAAATTGTGGAAGAAAGTAAAAATACAGAATAAAAAGCTGATTAGTCATTTCAAAGTTACTTTCCTTATAAAGCTTTAAGCAGAGGGGACTTCCCCTATGATGCCAAAACTGGCCTTGTTAGGGGATGTGGCTATTTGCTGTCTCCCACCTTTGATTTCTTGGAAGATCAGATAATCAACTTAATTTTAGCTTGGTAGCATGAAACTTTAGCACAAGTGACTCCATTTTGGTTTGATCTAGGCCTAGTACAAGAGCTCAGTCTCAACCAATGGCTCTCTTATTTTATTTAACACATTGTATGCAAAAAAAAAAGTGTGATGGGGTCCTTTAAAGTAAGTCAGGTGCCATAAAGTGATACTTGGCACAGAGGCAGATAATTAAAAGTTGAAGACAATCAGAATAGTACAACACAATGGTAATGACAACATATGCCACAGTTTTAATTCTATATGTTTCGGAATTTTGCCTTTCTAGTAAGCAGAACCATTCACTTCATAAAGTATATCCACTGTCATAAAACAATTTTATTTTTCCTTTGAGTCTGTAAGTGGCAGAATTTTTTTGTAGCATTTATTTACTAGTTCTATGAGTGATAAACATCCTAATACAGGACCGAGAAAATTGTAGGTTTTGGGCTTCAAAACAGTACTCTATTTTCCTTCTCACCACGCTCATTGCCCTAAAAGCCAGACTAAACTAGATTGGGATTCCCCTGCTTTGCATTCAATCTATTTCATTTAGCATTCCATCTCTGGTCTTTTTTTTTTTTCCCCCTCCTTACAAGGGTGCAAGGATGCACACCTGTACAGAAAATTGTTTTGGTGAGGTGAAGAGATGGAAGAATTATCTCAGTGAAGTAGGAATTGAGTTTTTCAGCTAGAATGCTGGATTGGTTGGTTAGAAGGCCTGAAGGACGGGGTAAGGACGGTGTAGCTGATGGAAATAGGAGAAATTGACTCAAGAAAAGTTGATAGATCAGAAGAACTAAAATCGGAGACTTTACATTGTAACAGGGCCGGTCAGCATGGTTCTGGGATTTTTTGTATTGAAAAGTCCCCAAATATAAAGAGAGTTCCCTGAAAGCATAATTATCAAGGAATGGTTGCGAATAGTCATTTACAATAAGTATGTATATTAATTACTGCAGAGGTTTAGAATATTAGAAATTCAATCAAGGTTTGGTTTCATGAGATAATGAAGTTCAAAGATAGCCTCAATTCATTAGCATTTCTATAAAATAAAAAAGAATGTAGAGCTTTCTTCAGCCTGGGAATTCCCCAGGTGAGGAAAAATAAGAGGGAGGGGTAGGCAGGACTGAGGAGGACTGAGGGAGAAATGGGTAGGAGGCCTGTCCCCTCAGTCCCACCCAGAGCTTTTTCCCCTGAGGGTGATCTGGAGTTTGTGAGGGTGTTTTTTACTGTGACAAAGTAGCATTTAAGTGACCTAAATTTTACATCAAGTATTTCCTGTATGGCTTTAATATACCTTGAATTTTTAAAGACTGTAACTAAGATTACAATGAAGGACAACTGCACTTCCTTTTAGGGGCAACTTTACCAAGAAACATTCAGAACATCAAAAAGTAATACCACTGATAACCTGTCAGCTAATGCTACTTATGTCTATATGTTTTTCTGCCTTTGTAAGCTTTTCAGTCAGTGATTGCAAGTATGGGTGTAGATGTATCATTATGTCATTATGTATTCTAGCGAAACTATGACTAAGCATTAACACACTGAAGCATGGGTTTTATTATCAGTCATGTGCAGTTTATTTAAGTAAAGGGGACAACACAAAATATTATATAAGGTGGGGACAGCTTTAGATCTATAGAGGTGAGACCCAATGGTCCAGAGTAAGATGGTTTCACTTTGGGATCAAGAGACCCATTTCAGGACAGGATGCAGATCATGAACACATCTATGCACATGAAGCATAAACATTTACATAAGCAGCCTGTAGTGTAGTATATGAAAATGGGCTCACTTCTAAGTGGGATATTTTGAAGATGAGGTCATAGAGGAGGGAATGGGAGTAGTTTAATAAGCTAAACTGGGTAGAGTGCACATAGAAGACAACTATTCCCTCCCAATCCTGTATATTTAAACCCTTTCTTTAAAATGGTCTTTGTTATGGGCATGGTGGCACATGCCTGTAAATCCATCACTCTGGAGGCTGAGGCAGGAGGATCCCTGGGAGTCTGAGGCCAGCCTGGGCTCAAATTCAATTCAAGGACAGCCTGAATTATATAGCAAGACCCTCTCTCAAAAAACAAACAAAACAAAAACAAAAAACCAATAAATCAATAAAATGGTTCTTGTCTATTCCAGGACAAAACCCTGGGCATGTTACCTACTTTTTTTTTTACTTTTTATAAGGTCAGTTTAGTCAGATAATTTCTATTCTAATATTCTAAACTCTTACCAATTTAAATTCTCTCCTCTCTCCAGCTGAAGTATGTTTCAGTTTATAGGGCTTTGATAGGGGAAAGGGTATGCATAGCCAGTTTGTCCCTGTTTTCTACTCCAGTCCCTTTCCAATTTCAAGGTTGCATTGGCTCCTCATGTTTTACTGGAGATGGGGGGGAGTGAAGGGAGGAAGCAGAGAAAAGGCACAGAAAAGCCCACACCATAGTAATCTGGTATTGGTGCCCTCTACATGGGACAGATTCCAAATGCTGATTTTTTTCCCCCCATGCAGTGCTTTTCTGGATATTTTCCCACTTGAAGAATTTCTTACAAATCTTTTTTCTTTCTTTTTTTTTTGCTAGGTAACAGCTCCTGTAGGTGGTCATCTAAGGTCTTTTCTTAGTTCCTAGTGTCCATGGGTTTCCAGTGTCCCATCTCCATGCTGAAGTCATCCATCACATCATTCCAAATGGTCTTCTTTTTGTTTTGTTTTTTTTTGTGTTTTTTGAGACAGGGTCTCACTATGTAGTTGAGATGTAGCCGAGGCTGGTCTCCAACTCACAGCGATCGTCCTGCCTCAGCCTCCCAAGTGCTGGGACTACAGGCGTGCGCCACCACGCCCGGCCCAAGTGGTCTTCTTCAGTTAAATCCAACTCCCCTCAGAGTTCACATTTGGCTCATTATAGCCATGTATACTCTACCTGTAGGTGCAGGCAAAAACATTCCTGCTTAGCTCACTTGTCAGAAAAGCAGGTCAATCATAGCCTTGAGAATTTCAGGTGTAAAACATGTCTTGTATTCTCCAAGCTCCAGGAGCAAATATGAAGCTGAGTTGAGTTGTTGTTGTGTCTTCCCCTAACATACACACCCCTACTAGAGATTGAACCTAGGGCACTCTGTTTCAGAGCTATATCCCCAGAGCTTTTTAATTTTGAGACAAGGTCTTGCTAAGTTGTCCAGGCTGTCCTGGTACTTGTGATCCTCCTGCCTCAGCTTCCCAAATAGCTGAAATTATTGGACTGTGACACTACACCTTGGTTGGGGTTTTTTCTTTTAACCCTTTTTCTTGATTTAAGGAAAGGGTTAAGAGCTGGTTTGAGGAAGGGACTAGGCACCCTTCACTCCTTTCCTACTGCCAAGAGTGTATGTGGGTATTGGATGTTTAAAATTGACCTCTCTTTCCTTCCTAGAATCAAATTTTGACTTTTATAAATATAGATGAGCCATAGGTATTTTGCTCCCTGTTGCAATTCTTAGCATTTATCTAATTCCTAGGCTATAGTAGTTGTTTAATGGATGAGTGACTATACCATTGTTAAATAAATTTTCTCTGTGTAAGTTAAAGCAAAGATCACAGGAAATCCTAACTTGGATTATTTTATGGTTTTAGTTTTCTTTCCCCCAATCCCCTAGTTTTATTTTCTTAAATCCAAATCTACTTTTGTCTAAACATTTAATTCACCAACTTTTTTCTTCAAAGCCATTGCCTTCTTTCACTAATTCATTGTATACTTTCTGAAGTTTTGCAGGTTTCACCCTTTGCAACTGGAAAGAATGCCAACTACAAGGAGACTTTAGAGTCTTTCTCAGGTTCCTTTTCATTCTGAGTAAGTAAAAAAGAGGTTCTGCTCTGGATAAAAGAGGAAAATTGGATAGGATAAATTGCTTCCTTTTCAATTTACTTACCACAAAAGGGATCCTTCTTTAAAAGAAAACTTATTTATAGGTAGAATAAATGAATTTGATTCTTCTTTCAACTGGGCATACTGTTGACACACAAAGAAAAACATCTGAACTGTTACACTTCCCTTATGAGTTGTTTCACATGGCCAGTTTCTATACCAGAAGCTGAAGGTCTTTCTCAATTCAATTGGGATATACGGTAATGGGTGAAAGAAAGCACAGCATAGTTGCTTTACAGGTTAAAGATCCTACACTCATAGCTACTCTTTAGAATGAAAGTGACAGAAACCCAATACCAACAATACAGCAATAAAGGGAACTTATTTGCTTGCATGGCTATGAATAGTTACTGCTTCAGGAAAGACTAAATCCAAAGAGTAAAAGGATGTTTGGATCCTGCCTATGCTTGTGTCTGACAGCCAGGTGATAGGCAGAATAGAAATTCAGGATTTTTTCCATTGGAAATTCCAGATTCACATCCGCTCCATTTTAATAATCCCAGCAGAAAGAGAATGACTTTCTGATAGGATACACGACAGAATTCTAATTAGACTAGTTTGAGTCACATGTCTCTCTTAGGCAGATCTAGCAGCAATGTTTAACCCCTGGAATTAGGGTGGGGATGGGGGGAAACAGGTACTCAAAAGAGATCAGCCCTTGATGGGACAAAATGGGTCCCATCAAGAATTAGTGTTATGTTGGGCCAGGGATTTAGCTCACTGGTTCTGCTGCCTGCCTCACAAGCACAAGGTCCCGAGTTCAATCCCCAACACACACACACACACACACACACACACACACAAAAAGATAGCGTTATGTTAATAGATGATGTAAATGAATGGTCAGCTCCCAAAAGTTAAAAAAAAATTTACCACTTTAAGTTCTTTCCATGTTTAGGGATATTAAAGATAGTAATTCCTCATTGTTTTCTATTCCCATAGTTATAAATACCTTTCTAACAGAAACCATCTCTAGGGGCTGGAGTACAGCTCAGTGGTAGAACACTTAGATGTACAAGATCCTGGGTTTGATCTTCTCATCACTGAAAAAAAGAAAGAGAAATAAATCAATAAATCATAGCTTTATTTCTAATCAAAATTGCTATTGTTGCAGCTGGTGGTGCAAGCCTGTAATTTCAGCATATGGGAGGGTGAAGCAGGAGGATTGTGAATTTGGGGCCAGGCCAGCCTGGACTGCATAGGAAGACACTATCTCAAAAACAAACAAAGCAATTAAAATAAAGAAAGAAAAATAACCCTCTAATATTCTGATGTATAAGCATATTTCCTTTTTCTGGAGTCTTTATTATTTTATTATTTTTAAATTATTTGTACATTTTAGGCATACATAATGATCACATTTATCACAGGAAATTTGTGCCTGTACATAATATATCTTGATTCTTATTTTTCCCATTCCCTTTCCCCTCCCTTCAACCCCTCCAACCCATTTACAAAAGCTTTGTTTCCATTTTTTTCTCATTTTTTTCTTTTCCTTCTTTCCTTTTCCTGTCCCCTTCCTTAGTTACCCTTTCTCTTTGAATAGTTTCTTCCTATTTCATAATATCTATTATACATTTTGATTCTCATTTACACTTTCAGTTTCTCACACCAAAGACACAATACAGAATTTACACGTGTCCAATTTATGTCACTCAAAAGAGTATGGTCTCAAGGTGCATACATTTTTGTGAAATATCTCAACTTTATCTTTCTTTATGGCTGAACAATACTCTACCTTATAAAAAAAACAACTACATCCTCTTTATTCATCCATCAGTTAATGGGCATTTGGGCTGTTTCAAAGATTTAGCTATTACAAATTGTGTTGCTATAAACATTAGGGTACATATATTACCATGGTATCAAACTTTTCATACTTTTGAGAAGATAACAAGAAGGGGAATAGCTGGGTCAAATGTAACCTCTAGTTTTAGTTTTTTGAGGAATCTCTACACTGATTTCCACAGTGGTTGCACTATACACTCCCACCAGCAGTGAAGAAGTGTTCCTTTTAATCGCCAGCCCTGCCAGCATTTATTATTGGTTGATATCTTGATAGCAGCCATTCTTTCTGGAAGTGGAATCCCAGCATTGTTTACATTTGCATCTCATGAGTGACTAGGGATGTTGAACCTTTTCATGTAGTCATTCGCTGTTTCTACTTCTTCATCTGAGAAGTATCTATTCATTTCAGATGCTCTTTTTTTGGATTGGGTCTTTAAATTTGAGGTCTGTTTATTTATTTATTTTAGTTCTTTATATAATTTAGCTATTAGTCCTTTGCTGAGGAACAACTGGCAATTTTTTTGCCCACTTTATGGGTTGTCTCTTAACTCTGTTGGCAGGTTCTTTCACTGTGAAAAGGCTTTGAATATGATATGATCTCAGTAGTTTATTCCTTGTAATATTTCCCATGTGATCAGGATTTTGTTAATAAAATCTTTGCCTACACCTATGTCTTTAAGAGTTGTACCTATTCTCTCTTCCAGCAGATTAGTGTTTCTGTTTTAATGTTTAGATCTTTGATCCATTTTAATTTTAGTTCAGTGCACGGTGAGAAATCAGTTTCCCTTCCCAGAGTACTGTAGATTTCAATATATTTTTCACTTCCTTTGTTAGATTGATTCCTAAGCATTTCATTTTTTTCAATGTTATTGTGAAAGGAGTCATTTCCATAGTTTCTCTCATTGAATTTGTTATTTGTGTATAGAGATGCTATTAATTTTTGAATGTTGACTTTGTATCCAGCTATGCTACTGAATTTATTAATTCTAGAAGTCTTTTGGTGGAGTTTTTGGGGTCTTCTTTGTAGAGTACCATGTTATCCCCAAATAATGACAGTTTAACTTCTTCCTTTCCTATCCCTATTCCTTTTGTCTTGTGTGATTGCTCTAGCTAATACTTACAGAGCTATATTGAGCAGGAGTAGTGATATTGGACATATTTGTCTTATTCCTGATTTGAGTGAAAGCTTTCAAATTTTGACCATTTCATATGATGTTGGCTATTAGTTTGTCATAAATGGCTTTTATCAGATTGAGATAAAGGCTACCTATTCGTTTTTATCATAAAGAGGTGTTGGACTTTGTCAAATGCTCTTTCTGTGTATATTGAGAGGATCATGTAGTTTTTGTCCTTCGTTCTTTTAATATGGTTTATTAAATTTATTGATTAATGTATTTTTTTTAGAAATTTGCTTATTTATTTGTCTCTCCTTCTAAGCAGGAATTCTATTATGTCACAGTGCAGGAAGCCCCTTCACTGTGGGATGGCAGAGGGTACTACAGAGTGGACACTCAGCACACTGAGAAGGATAGTGAGTGACTGAATGGGTCCCCAGGCAGTGCTCACTTGGATGGACTCAGCAAACCGATCATATTCTTAGCAGTTTAGTTCAAGATGCGACCATTCACTTTTACTAAGTCTACATTAAGATAAATCGGTATTTAGGTTACAGCTTTATGAGTGAGATTATCTGAGCCACCACTCAGTGTTCATTTTTCAGATATATGAAACTTGTCTCCTCATAGCTAAAGGCTCTCCTTGTCTTTTTTCTGAATCAGTCAAGTCTCTTTTCATAAATGAGAAATATTAAATGGTTGCTCAAAATGAAGAGGCGACTAGCAGAAATAATCTGCATCTTCCAATTTCCATGGGCAAGTTTTCCTTACTGTCTAAAATAATAAGTACCATTACACACCAAAGACTGTGTGCTGGGGGTTTTATGAACTGGTCCCCAGTTCCCCATTCAGGGTGTCATTAATCCAGCTAGTGGGATGCTTAGGAAACCGAGGCTTAGTAAGAGAAGCCACCATCCAAGGCTCCTGCTGATGACCAAGCAGGGAGGGATCTGTACCCACATGGGCTCAAGGCAAAGTTCACAATTATTTATTATATGTATGTATGTA
>NW_022900913.1:42463320-42469617 GCF_012274545.1 Fukomys damarensis
TTTGGTGGTAGTAAGGATTGAACTGAGGACCTAGATGAGCATGCAGGCCTCAAACTTGGTATCCTCCTGCCTCAGCCTCCCAAGTGGGGTTACAAGCATGTGCTTATTTTACTCCTCAGTCATTACTAGTTATTACATTGTATCATGAATCCTGAGTACAGTATTTCATCAAGTCTGTTGTACTTAACACAGAACTTCATTGAGACATTCAGCACTGCTACACATTAAAGCTACAAAGGCCTTCATTTAGAAGATATGTCACAATTCCAGAAATGTTAAAATACATGTTTATACACACCCATTTGCACACATACACACACACACACACACACACACATATATATACACAAGCAGATACATGTTAGACTCAAGAACATGCAGCAATCTACTAGTCTTGGAGCAAATGACTCCTAATAAATGCCATAATAGAAATGCTTCCCTGAGTCATCTAGAAAATTAATTTTTTTCCATAAAGTACAGAAAAGAGATAAATCTTAAGTACAAATAAAACTGTAGGAAAGTGCAAACATTTGGTAATCCACACACTCTAAAAAATGTGTCTTCTCATCTGTGGCATTAGGCCATATTGTTTATGATGTAAAAAGTTGCTGAATATCTTCAAAATCTGTGAATCTAACTGTGACTTACTCATATTTTCACGTCCTAGTGCATGATGAGGCAGGATGCACTTTTTTTAGAATATTCCATTAAAAGTGGACTTTAAATCTGCCTAGTTTTCTTAACTTCTGTTTGGAAAGAAACAGTGATTTTTTTCAGTCCACACCACAGGACAACACACCATTGCTAACATGACCAAGTCTCTACTGGAAGACAGGTGCCAGCACTGCAGAGCAGCGCGCTCCATAGTCTCCATTGGAATGGCCCACTGGAGATGCTGGCCTTTTACGGGCTCTTCTCCCTTCCCCTAAAAGCACCCGCATCATAAGCTCACATGGTGTCTACTCCATCTCCGGCGATGTTGTCTAAGGTGCAGTACGGGAAAGGGAACCGGCACGCAATGGCTCTCGAGTACTCCTCAAGTTTAAGTTTCTTCTCCAGCTGTGGCATCATCTGGGGCACGCTGAAGACGACCACATTCGAGTACTGTGCAAAGGTAACCTTCCACAAGTCTGAAATACAAATTGTGGCTGAGCCATGCACACCTTCTCTCCAAGCTCTGTAGCTGGAATACCAAATCAGTCACGGATTTAATTTATAACCAACCACTGTGAATCCTTCCTTTGCAGCTGCTATCACAATGCGTCCATCACTGCTGTCAATGTCTACCAGGGACCCTCGTCTGTGTCTCAACATTTTTACCACATTTTTCAGTATGCTTTGCAGTTGCAGGTACAAAAGGCAGACAGATCTGTTGTGATAGTGTCACTACAGCATACATGGCCACAAGAGCCCTGCCAACAACAGTGAATAAGAGCCCCCAACTGCTTCTTGTCACATTACTAGCTCCAGGACTCAGAGTGACACTGTGTCCACACTGCCTTTCTTCTCGAATCACTTCCAAGGGTGCACCTCCTCCTCCTTCCATCACAAGATTTCCCTGATTTATATATGCTGAACCTCTCTGCATTCCTTGGGATGAATACTACTTGGTCATGACTGTATAATCTTCTTGATGACTTACTGCACTCTAAAACTTTTTTCATTGTTAGTAACCAACCATTCATTCATTCCTCCAGGTAGTCTTTATGGGTGCTACTGTATGTCAGCCTTGTGCCGGGTTTGGGGGCTATAACACTGAACAAAACAGGCCTGGGGTCTCCCCCTCATGAAGCTTGTTGAGAAGAGGGATCCATTAAAAAGATTCAGCACAGTGAATCCTGCTAGGAAGAAAGAGTATGTAAATATATTTATTTTTTACATCAAGGAGAAAGTTTCTAATTTTTTTTTCTAACCACAATATTAAGCTTCAATTTGGATTGTCTGTGGAGAGCTACAACCCTGGAAGTGAACAGGGTAAGAGGACATTGGTTTCCTTAGACCTTAGTCTCAACACTAGCAGTAATCCACAGATTAGTCAGATGTGTCAGGACATGAGAATAGGGCCTATGTGGGCTTTACCATTCAGTCAATATTACAATAATATTTAATATATGTTGTGGCTTGTGTCTAGATGTGCCCCCAAAGCCTCACGTGGTCAGGGTGGGGTTTTTCTAGGTGGCTGAATCTAGAGTATGTAATGGTGGGATTAAGGGTGTATGACTACTAAATTAGCTCACTGATTGGTTTGTGGAGTTCTGAGTAGGATTAAGGTTGCCTCATCCTGGGTGTGAGTGCTACCTACCCTGAGTGAATAACCTGGATAAGATATAAGGGACAGAAAGAGGATTTCTGCCTGCCATGAACTATTTCTCCTCTGTGACGCCCCTCTGCTATGCCACTCTGCCTTGGAGCAAGCAGATATGAAATGAAAATTCTATATATTGTGAGCTAAATAAAACTTTGCTCCTTTTAACTCTGGGTTTCAGGTATTTTGTCTCAGCACACCAAAAAGCAAGTACAATATTACAGTATAAGAATTATTATATATATTACAATATAGGATATATTATTGGGGCTACTGAAAACCTCATTAAATATTCAAAAAACTCAGTTTATTGAGTCCTATTATAGGTTTAGCATTGGTTAATTTTTAAATTTTTATGTGAGGGTGAAATTTGATTTTTAATTTTGTTTCTTCTTTGTGGCCTGTTATTTGAACATACCCCTGATATTAATATTGTACTATCATTATTTAAAACTTTAAAATTATTATTAGTACGATTACAATATATAATTGCAGAGAGTTCGCACATGTACATAACAAATCTTAACTCTTTGTCTGTCCCCAACCCCCAACTCATCCCATTTGCAAAAGGTCTCTCCATTTCCTATTATGTTTTATTTTTGCCCTTTATTTTATTTATACTTTGGGGTTCTCATAAAAACTATGTGATATTTAAGTTTGTGTATCTGATTTATTTCACTTAACATTATAATCTCAAGGTACATCTATTTTTCTACAAATGACTTGTTTACTCTTTTTTATAGCAGAGTGAGCACTGGTTTAGGGCAGAATAGAACAGTGTTCCTGACCAGTGACTAATCATCTAAAAGACAGTTACAAAGGAGAAAAAAAAAAAACAATAAAAATGGGTGTAAATCCACTGAAGAGTGCTTTACCTGTTAAGAACATTAAACAGGGATTTGAGATAAGAATTTGCAACTAGTGTGTAGTGTGGCACAAACCTGTAATCCTAGCTACTCAAGGAGCTAAGGCAGGAGGATCACAAGTTTCAGGCCAGTCTGGGCAATTTAGTGAGAACTTATCATGTATTTAGCAAACATTATTGGAGAATTTCCACTGTGGCTGAAACTGTTATGGTTGCTATGTATAAACAGGAGTAGGGCTGTCACTGCCTTTTTTTTTTTTTAGACAGTCTCACTACGTAGTTTAGTTGGCTTCAAACTTGCTATTCAGCCCCAGCCTGGCCTGAAATGTGTAGTCCTCCTGCCTCAGCATCCTGAAGTTTTACACATTAAATTATTATAAAAGTGTATTCAAATAGCATAGCAGTGTATAAAAGTCCTGATTTCATGATTACTTATCTTTCAGACACTTCTCATTCTTGTACAAACATACATACTTAAAAAACCCAGTGATCAAAAAAAAAAAAAACCCAACAACAACAACAAAAAAACCCAATTAATCAAGCTCTTTTTTAGGGCAAGAATTGAGACAGGGTCTCAGTTATGTAGTGTGGGCTTGCCTCAAACTCCTCCCGTCTCAGCTTCCCAAGTGCTAGAATTTTAAGAATATGCTACGGATGTGATTTCAAGATGTATATTGTTTTGTTACTTTCTCTCTTGACATAATGAACATCTTTCTATGTCAGTACATACTGGTTTACATTATTATTGTTGTTGTTGTTATTGTGCTGGGGATTGAAGGAAGGGTCTCAAACATGCTAAATAAATGTTCCACCACTGAACTACACCCTTCTCCTTTTTTTTTTTTTTTTTTGAGATAGGGCCTTGCTATGTGGTTCAGGCTGGCCTCAAACTCAAAGCAATCTTCCTGTCTCAGCCTCCCAAGTGCTGGGATTATGGGCGTGCACCACCATACCTAGTCCCTACTTTATTTTATTTTGGTACTAGGGATTGAACTAAGGACTTTGTGCTTGTGAGGCAGGAGGCAGAACCACTGAGCTAAATCTCCAGCCTCCTACCTTATTTTTTAAAAGTGCTGTATTCTATTCTATGGATGTACTTAAGTTTTTTATAACTAGTCCTCAGGTGGTAGTAGCTGCTTAGATTTTGTGGTTTTCAATATTACCAATAAATTGGAAATAAATGCCTTTGTTTATATGTCATTGAATATTTGGGCTGGTATTACTTTGGATGGAGTCAGTTAAACTTTTTAAAGAAATTTTTGTGGTCTCACAAGACAAAATAAAATATTATAGTTTTGAATATTTTTATTAGTACACGTCTACAGTACGTAATGATTATGTTGTGGTATAGTTTTAAATTTTAGTTTTGTAACCTACCTCTTATTTTTCTTAATGGTATGCTGTAAATTTCTTTTCTTATCTTTTTCTGAGATGGGGGGTCTTACTAAGTTGCCCGAGCTGGCCTCAAATTTACAATCCTCCTGTCTCAGTTTTCGAAGTAGCTAGGATTGTAGGCATACAACACCATGACTATCTCCTAGTTTTTTAATTTTTCCTTTTGTTTCTTGTTTAAACTGGCCTTGAACTACAATTCTCCTGCCTCAGCCTCCTGAGTGCTGGGATTATAGACATGCACCACCATTCCAGGCTACTCACTTTTATGAAAGCCAAATAATCTTCCAGAAAACCTATATAGCTTTTCATTCTTGATATTATTAACGCAAATAAGTGCCTCTACAAGTTTAGTCTTTTAAAACCTTTGGCAATCTGCTAGGTGAAATGTGTATCACTTTTATTTTCATTTTTTTTTCTGGTTTCTAGTGAGGTAGAACATATTTCCATATAATTAATGACTCTCCTTTTGACTAACACATTATTTGACTTTTTAAAAAAAGTTGGTGTGGTTTTCTTTTGCTGGCTTGTAAGAGCTCTCATATATGTATTTATTATATAAGTCAAAATTTGATACTAAGGATTCTAAGCAAGGACATATAATTAAACTGTTGAACTTGTTACAATTATTACTTCATTTCACTATTTTTCAACTTTATATTTGTCTTTATAGTGTCTTTTTGGTTACATGAAAGGCACAATTTTTTATTTAAACTAATTTTGTTTTTTTTGTTTGACATTATGCTTAGAAATAGGACAAATAGGTCGGATCACAACACATAATCACTTCTACAGACGCATACGGGTGTGATGTACAGAATATGAATTACAACCCACACAGATTTGAGTTCACACCTGTCACATCTAAATTATGGCGCCCAACTTTACTTAGTACGTTAAACATTAATCTGAACCAGTTTCTTCATCTGCAAAAGAGGCTGATAGAAGTGACAAAATGCCTAGCTAGCATCGTACCTCAATTTCTTCTCCTTTGTACTCAGCCGGTCATTCCTTACTGCCAAACGCGACCAACTCCCCAGTGTAGACGAAAATAAAAGCTGAGGTGTGAATTTGGGAGTTTAAAATTCAGCAGTTTTTTTCAGAAAGTTTTTAGAAGCACTCCGTTAAACTACAAAGCCTGTAATGCATAATAAAGGAAAGTAAAGTTTATGAGTATGAAGCTCTTGAGGCTTGGGGCAGGGAGAAGAGCCAAGTACTTTTTATTTTCCGGGTTCTCCTTCGTTAAAAAACCCCTCCACCCACCTTCCAAACGCCTGTGGTTGTTTTCCTTCCTCCTGGAATGCCAACGTCACAGGTTTGAAAACGAGCCTTCAGGTAAACAAGAACTGAGAAACTGTGAACACGGTAATTCATTTTTAACGAAAAAATCGTAGGGTTGCGCGGGGGCCCTGAGATCTCTGTTGAAAGAGTTCATTTATGAAAGCAGACTGATAATTAGTACGATAATATCTCGTGGCCCTTTTTACCCTCTGCCAATCTCGGCTACGTTCCCGGCCGGTGTCGTTTGTCAGCAGCAAGCTCCGAGAGCACGAACGTCCGACACGCTCCACATTTGCATGCGACGTAGATTTACAGCTCTGGGGGCCCAATCGCTCCAGCGCTTGCATGGGCAGCGATCCGCGCGGCGCCCTGCACAGACTCGCGAAATGCGTTCCCGACTCAGCCTGGCTCGGGCGCAGAGGCCCGGGAAGACGCTTGGCGCGCGCCGCCCTCA
>NW_022900913.1:42470062-42470792 GCF_012274545.1 Fukomys damarensis
AGGGGGTAATCCCCGACTCCAGCTGCTTCTGACGTCATCGCGCGAAGTCACCGCCCCCCTCTGCCACTGCGTGTCCCTGCCTCCGGCCTCCTAGAAGCCCCGCCCCAGACGTGGCCACGCCCCCAAGCCTCCTACGTAGTGGGCGGAGCTCCTCTGACCAGGGCGTGAGCGGTTGCTCCGGCCAGAAGGTTCTCTGGTGGAGGCGCTCCTCCTGCTGCCCCGCCCAGTAGGTTCGTGCGCGGCGTTTCTTCCACACCCTTTCTCCCTCCCTCTTCTCGCCCTGTCTTCCCTCTTCGCTTCAACTCATGTAGTTCCTTCCCCGCCTCACCACCATCTACGATCTCGCGAGACTTGGCTCAGAACATTGCGGATCGGGTCGGCGCCATTTTGGGACTGAGACTGGTTGTGGGGGAGGGAAAAGCGGCAAAAGGGGATTATTCAAAGTACCGAAAACCTCCTCCCGGGATCGAGCGCAGCGGCACCCCCAGGCCAGGGGTACCTCTGGTGGGGCAGAAGGTAAAGCCGTCCTCTGCCCTCCTCACCAGAGTCCGGGGGAGGAAGGGAAGAGGGTGCCTGTGCTGGCGTCGGTGTTTGAGGGTCGGAGGAGCGTTGGCGGTGCGAGGTGCGAGGCTGCCCGAGAACGGGGCGGGGGGCGGCGGCGAGCAAGGAGCTAGAGGGGCGGCAGGCTCGGGGAGGCCTCCCCCAATGTTGACTCACTTCTCCCGGCGGA
>NW_022900913.1:42470891-42509721 GCF_012274545.1 Fukomys damarensis
GCCTCCTGGTGCACCCTGCCCGGCGGCGCGGAGGGAGTGGAGGCCGAGCTGTGGCCTTCGGCTGCTTCTCCGGCGGCGCCTCAGCGCTCCCCGCCTCTCGCGTAGGTCTAAGGCACTCGCTGTGGACTGAGGCGAGGGTAGCCCAGTCCCTCTGAGTTCTCTGGGTTCTGAGGGGACTGTTCTTTCCTGGGAGAAACGGTTCTTTTCTGGGGTTTAGGAGAAGGGCTTGGTTTCTCTTACCCTCCCCCAGTTTGGGAAGAAACCTGTTTTCTTAATTCAAGGAAATAGGAACCCACACTTTAATCCCTCTGCAGCCCTTCGTAGCGGGGAAGTCTGCCTCTCAGGCGAAATTCAGAAACATACTTGTTCTGGTCACCAGCTACCTTTTTATTTTATTTTTTAAAGCTTCATGGAGAAAATTATGCGAGGTCTTTTGGATTCTCTGATTTGGAGGGAGCCTGTTTTCTGTGTATCTCTCTCGTTAAGTTGCATGTACCGAACTAGTGCTCCGTGGTAGCACATCTCTGTTTTTTTCCTTTGATACATTGAATAGGGTTAGGTCTTCTGTAAGAATGTGTGCCAGTTTCATAGTTTTAATAGTTACTCAAAACTATATTTTTATTTTTATAGTCTTACAGTGTTCTTGTCTTCATGTTGTTCCCAGTTCAAATCGGTAATTGCTCTACGTAATACCCCCCCCCGCCCCTTTTCATTCAGTGGACTTGAGTGTTCCCTTTTCCAGGCTCCCCTAGAAGTACATAGACACGAATTTCTGTCCAGAGTTTGACTTTCAAAGTGGGTGTTGGTTTTTAAGCTCAATATCAAAACTGTGTGTAATTTAACTTGTTTTTATAACTTTTGCAGGTGATTGAATTACTCAGATGTGAAGATCATCTTCTAGGTTTTGTGTAAAAGGCCCCGGATATTTCAAGTGGCCATTTTGGAATTACAGTGTTTTTGGATAATTTTGCCCCATAAGTTTATTAAAATTGGCAAGAGTCATCTCTGAAGTGAATTGGTAATGCTATCAATTCAACAAGCTACTCAGTAAGAGACCCAGACATTTCATCAGTATTTTGGTTCAGACAGATTATATAACTGGCTAAAGTATTTCAGCTGGTGGCACCCCCCCACCTCTCCTGTTGGTGTTCTTCAGCCAAAACTGTAAGATATGATTGATTTGTGTATTGAGTAGTTTCAGGAGTTTCGAATTACAGTTTAAATACTGTTTAAGTATTAAACTTGAAATATTGCTCAAATTTAATGGCAATTTATTTTTACCTTTATTAAAAGTTTTAGGGATTTTTCTGACCTCAGTGCTTTTCATGTCTCAATGGAACAGCTTTTCTAGATGAAGACATTGAAAGAATACAGAGCTTTTTTCTTTCCATCCTTTACTTACGTGGAAATTTAAGATGTTGCAGTTTCCCACCGGTGTGATAGTATTGAGATAGCTATTTGTATTTGTATGCTGAAATTGAGGAATACTCTTCAGATGTGAAATTTTCTTTTTGTTTTTTACTTTTTGGCTCATAACTTGGATTTTTTTCTGGAGTGGGCTAAGTACAACGGTGACAAGTACATGGAATAATAAAGAAGACTTTGCTCTTAAATCCAAGGAACTTGGCTAATTTTGGAGATAGCCATATGAAAACTTTAAAACAGAAGTATGGGTAGCTGACTTGAAATAACTCTATGTCAAATAGTCATAGGTTAAGTATCTTCAAAGAACTTGGATATTTCAGAGGATACAAAATAAAAAAACAAACTGGAAAACATAAAGATTACAGAGAAAAAATCAACACCTTGTGCAGTCCTGTTGGAATTTGTAAGTATTGTTATGGTGAGCAAATTAAATGTTCATTTGTAAACTAATGTCAAATTTATCCTTTATTAATTGTTGGAAACGGTTCAGTTTCTTGTGATGATAGTTGCTTGGCTTCAGTTTCCTGGACAATCTGAAAACAACCATTAACCTTTGAGTAAACTGAAATGCAGGAAAAAAACAAGAATATTTCAAATTTATAAGTGTTAAAAAGTTTTGTGCTTTTAAAGTATATGTTGTTATTAACTTTAGGCTTTATGAATTCGTAGAAAGTTTACAACAGAAATTTCACACGTCTGGTTAGCTGTTTTACATTTTAAATATATGTGTCTGATAGTTTATCTGTAAGTGTGAGTTTAGACTGTATTGAAGCTTTTAGGTTTCATTTTGAGTTATATAGTATTAAACTATACTAGGTTTTGTTTTTTAACTTGATAGTTCATGACTACATTGTTTTAGGGCATAACTGTTCTTGATATTTTAATTCATTATAGAAATTGTTTTTGAAACAATTTTTAAAATTGTTTTATATTTCACATTGTTTTTAGTTTTAAGAAGAAAACTTACTACTAGGAAGGAAAAACTCAGCTGAATTCAGAACCTTTTAATTGCCAGGTGTAGAGGAACATACCTGTAATCCCAGCATTCTGGAGGCTGAGTTCCAGGCCAGCTTGGGCTCTGTAGTGAGTTCAAGGCCAGCCTGAATTACAGTGAGACCCTGTCAGAAAACAACATAAAAAAAAAAAAAAAACACCTTTAAAATAACATGTATGTATGTATTTTTCTTCTAGCAGTGTTATGGTGGCTTAATTTTATAAAAAGAGCAGTTTTCTAGGAAGTAGTTATTAATAGTTGCAGTTTTAGAAGTCTTTGACAAATGGCAGAATTGTCTTTTAATAATTATAGAGTTTTTACGGCGATTGAACCCAGGGCTTTTGAACATGGTGGTTAGGTGTTCTACCACTGAGCTAAATCTCTGGTTCTTTTTTTTTTTTTTTTTTTTTTGAGGCAGGCCTTAAGTTGCCCAGGCTGTTTTCAGGCCTAGGATCTCCTGTCTCAAATCTCCATACCTGGTTTAGGATTGAATGTTTTCAGTTACAATTAAGTTACTTCATTTGATTTTTCATTTAATTATGGGCATTCAGGATGTTTTTTTAAAAATTTGCTAAAATTTATTTTGAAATATCTCTGGAAGATCAGTGTTGGTACAATTAGTGTTTATTTCATCTAAATCTTTCTGAGAGGAAAGATTGTAATTTTTGAACAATTTTCACTAGATGACTTACTCATTTACTCATTCATTTGTTACTTATTTATTGGTACCAGGGATTGAACTCAGGACTTTGCGCTTGCCAGGCAAGCTTGACACAACTGAGCTACATCCCTGGCCTGTTCATTTTATTTCTGAAGAAACTTTTTTGCTAACCTGTAGAATCCTTAGTTCCCTTAAAGCAAGAGGCCGGAGTCTACTAGGTATTCAGATACTTATGTGTGGTATTTAGTATCTGCTCTAAAATTGAGGTTAGAGTTTGACAATTATTTATTGTAATAGACTAGGTTACATATGTGATTTCTCTTTTAGTTCTCTATTTAGTTTCTAATTGAGTTTTCATCTTAATTTGTATAAAAATTGGTGAGAACATTCTACTGACTTTGGGAGAGCTTGTATTTTATGCATTCCAATTTAATGGTTTTATTTCAGGTTGCTTGTCTAAGATTATGGGTCTGTGATGTGATTAAGAAGTTGGACTGTAATCAAATGAGCTTTATTTTTAAAAAAGAACTGCATAACATTATTTGATTTTCTTCTAAGTTTTCGTTATTTATAATGTTACTGTAAGCAGTAGTGTCAAGATAAATTACTTCAGGGACTAGGGTTTTTAACCTAACCCTTATATAGTCTAATATTTGTCAACTTTGCTTACATCACTTGTTCAAAGGCAGATTTTCTTACTTGAATGTTTTCATATTTTTAGTATTTTACTTTATTAGTTTATATTTTGAGACAGGTCTTGCTGTGTAGTCTAGGCTGGCCTTCAGCTCACAGAGATTCTCCTGCCTGAGCCTCCTGAGTGCTGGGATTACAGGCATGTACCTCCATATCTGGCCAATATTTTATAATAACTTTGAGGGATTGAAGTATATAGTATATTAGTTTTAATTGGAGCGATTGCTGGATTGCTTCCCCTTTTTTGCCCTCTGTGTACTCATCCAGTTTTTTTCTCTATATTATAGTCTAAACTGTAGGTCTAGAGTTAATTATAGTGCTTAATATTGATAGATAATGCTGTTGTGTTTTGCTGTGTAGTGTACATAGTATATCTTTTTTTTTTTTTTTGATTTTTTGAGATGGGGTCTCCCTATGTAGTTGAGACTGACCTCCTGGAACTCACTGTGTAGCCCAGGCTGGTCTCAAACTCACAGTGATCCTCCTGCCTCAGCCTCCCAAATGCTGGGATTACAGTCATGCACCACTACGCCCGCCTAGTATATCTTAATTTCTAAAAGTAGTACCACAAAGAAAATAGTGTTACAAGTCACAGTGGTTTGAGAATATATTTAGGAAGAGTGAGACTGGTTGAAGTTACTTGGTTAGAATTGGAATCTTGACCAACACTCCAGAGCTTCCCATAGTACTCTTGCTCCCCCGCCCCCTTCCTTGGCAGTACTGGGAGTTGTCTTGACACAGTAGTGGGCAGGCTCTATTACCAAGCAATACCCCCAGCCCAGCTCATACTCTTAATCAGTCACTACATACACTGCCTTCTGAAGGATAATATTGATGATGTATCATTGAGCTTGAAGAGGGTATGAGCTAGAACAGATATTACTATTTTTACTATTTAATAGCTATTAGGGTGATGACCTAAAAATTAAAACATGGTATTGGGTTATATTTGAACCCGAATAACCCATAGACTTTCCACATGTAAAGCGCTAAATGCGTGTTAGTTTTGTTTGAATTTTTCTGTTTTTGATCTGAAATTTACTACATGAAGTTTTGTGCTTAAAGCAGCTAGCTAGATAGCAATCTGGATGCTGAAACTAGGATTGCTAGTTCCTGGCCCAGGGCTCTGTAGTGAGACCTTGTCTAAAAAACTACAAAACAAAACAGCCCCCTGCTGGTACATTAAAATTGAGGAAGGGAGGAAGAGTAGGAACAGAACCGGAGTGAGCAAAAGAAAGGAAAACTGAGAGAGCTGGTGAAGAAAAGAATAAAGGTGGAAGCTTCTTACCTGAAAGTACAACAAGCAGGTGAGGAATAAATTCTAAACCTAGGCCAGGTTATCTTTGACCCAACCATTTTGTCTTTTTAAAACTTTTTATTAGTACATGTTTGCAGTATGTAAAGATTTAAATTCATTATGGGGAGTTGGTACTCCCCATGGGAGTGATCAGTTTTATTTTTGATAAAAATGTTTAGGTAACAATTTAGATTCAGGTAAGGGTAAGCTGGGGCAAGAAACATGGTAATCCGGAAGCAGACTTGGTTGAGGATATGGAATATCTAGAAAATGACATGTGATCTTAAATGTTTATCTGAACTCATTTGGTATGTTTCCACATTAAACTGATGGAAATGAAATAATGGTGTGGGGGCTTTTTGTTAATTGTGAAGTGTAATATACAGATGTAAAGTTTTATTGTAATCATAATATTTTTAAGATTCTTCATAGATTTTGCATATTAAACCAGTATTTTCATAGTCAAAACTATTTCTTTTATTGTTTCTGTTAATGGCATTATCTGCATCCCATTCACACTACTGTAAGATTGTATGTTTGACTTTTTATTTATGACACATACCTTTGCCTACCCAGTTCTAGTTTTTATTTACTATCCTAGCTTGGTTCTTGACTAAGGAAGCAGGTAACTCATTTCTTTGTCTTTTGTTCTATTCTCTGCCTTACCAAACAAATCTCTCCTGTGACTAGAGAAACCTACCTGCAATATAGATCTAGATTTTCTTATTTTAGCAGCCCATAGCATCATGTATTTGGCATACTTAGAGCAGGTTGGGTCAGGATCAGTGTCTCGCTACTCTGGAGGCATAGGCAGAGGATGACAAGTTCAAGGCCAGCATGGGCAGTTTAGTGAGAGCCTGTCTCACATATTAAAAGGGATAGAGCTCTTGCTTGCCTGTCTGGGTTTCAAGCCTCTATTCTCCCCCACCCCCAAGACAGATGTATACCCTGCCTTTTGTTCTGTTTTATCCATCAGAGATTCTTGTTTGGTTATGTGGATGGAGATGAGAGACAGTGATTTCTGAGAATTCTTTGGAATTGGTAATTTTGTGGCACATATATGCTTAGGGAGCATAGCTCCCATACTTTCACAGGACCCTCATTAAAAGCAAAGTGTTTAAAATTACTGATAACCCTTTTACTTTTGGGTCTCATTAAAATTTTACTTGCTTGTTTTTTTCCCTTTTTGTAAGCTGCTCTACCCCTCAGAAAAGATAAAGGTGGTTGCTCTATTGCTCTACGCCTTCAAGTAATTGTTTTTGTCTTTTTATATAAAATTTCACTTTTTAGGGGGAGCAGTTTTGAGACTGTCTTCTCTGTAGTTTAGACTGGTCTTGAACTCACTATGTAGCCCAGGCTCGCCTTGAACTCGAGGCCATTTTCTTGCCTTAGCCTCCAGAATGTGGTGAATGCAGGCATGTGCCATCACATCCATTTAGTTTGTTGTTTGAGATAGGGTCTCCTTGTGTATTCAGGCTGTGAACTCAGTTTTGGCTGGAGCTGTCCTCTGAATGATCTCTTGCCTTAGCCTTCTGTTCTCTGAATGATCTCCTACCCGAGCCTTCAAAGAGCTGAAATTACAGGTGTGCACTACCATGCCTGGCAATATCTTTTTCTTAAGCCATTTTTCTCGTAAGTTTTTGGTCTTTGATTTTTCTATCCTTCAATTTTCAGATTATTTTTTAAACTGTTTTTAGCAAAAAACTAGGAGTTAAAAATTTAAGTTATGCTTTAAAATGCAGGATTTTCAAATATACTTAAAATTGTTTAGGAGAGATCTTTGTAAATGAGAAGAGGACTAAGAAGTTGAGGGAAGAGGTTGAGAGGGGAAGGGGAAGTAAAGACGTACATGATATGTACCTGTACCCACTCTAGGATGAATGTTAGTATTATGTACTAATAAAAGTTTTAAAACATAAAGAAAAAAACTAACTAAAAAATTGTCAGTAGTGTCTTTATGTTCAAATACTAGTAGAAGAAATTTTTCCCGTGAACAAAATTTATATATTTTAATGAGTAAATTTTTTAAAATTAGTTTCTCTGTAGTGGCTTAGTTAATGGTTCATTTCCCTTCAAATTTTTAATAAAATCTCAGTAAACATGGTTGACTAGGGCAACTATCATTGGAATGTTCTACTGGGGCATGGAAGGTTTTCTTCCAAAATGGTACACTGAAGGTTTGGTTTTTATGTTAATGTTGGATATTTTAATGCTGAAGTACTCAATTCCTTACTATGTTAATCTCTTTGAGCTACTTCAGTGTCTTTACAATATGCCTTTTGAATTTCCCAGAGCAGGTGATCTGAGAAGAAAGGTGCAGTCCTTTTTATGACCTGGTCACTTCTGTTACATTATGTCTGCTAGAAGCAAGTCACTAAGTTCAGCTTAAATCAAGACAAGGGGAATTAGGCTCTCCCAGAAGACAAAACTTTTTACCTTTTTAACTGCTTTCTAAAGGTTTATGTTTGGTTTTTTAGGACATAACTGCCCTCAAATGCCAGGCCTCACACACTGTAGTCGAGTGCTCTGCCAGGACCCCGTAACCCTGCCTTTTACTGTGCATTAATTTCCCAATTAGTGTAGTAAATGAATCAGGAAAACTATGGTAAAAGCAAAACATGCTGCCACCCTCTACCCCCCTTTTGCAGTACTGAGGACTAAGCTTAGGTTGTTCACCAGCCCTTTCCCATTTTTTGAGACAGGGTCTCGACCCTCAGCCTCCCAGAATGCTAGGATTATGGGTGTACACCACCAAAGCTGGCTAAAAAATACCATGTTTTTTGGTCTTGCTGTGTAGTTCAGGCTTGCCTGGAACTCACTATATAGCCCAGGCTGGCCTCAAACTTGTGATCCTCCTGCCTCAGCCTCTCAAGTGCTGGGCTTACAAAAGTGTGCTGCCATGGTGTGTGCTACCACACCTGGCTAAAAAAATAACATTTTTTTACAGTTCAATGATATACAGTATGTGCACATTGTGCAACCATTGCCACCATGCTCATCGCTTTTTTCATCTTCTGAAACTACATACTCATTAAATGTGATTGCCCATTTACCTCCGTTTCCAGCTCCTTTTTCTGCCTGAATTTTGAGAATTACACCCTAAATACATAGAATCACAGTATTTGTGGGATTGGTTATTTCATTTAACCATAATGTCATGAAGGTTCATCTGTGTTGTAGAATGTCTGCTTTCTTTTTAAGGCTGAATATTTGATCTATGTATTCACTGCATTTTGTTTGTCTGTACATGTTAGTGGACACGGATTGCTTTACCTTTTGGCTGTTGTGCGTAATGCTACTGTAAAAATGTGTATACAAACAGCTGTTTAAGTTTTTTATTTTAATTCTTTTTGGTATATAACAAGCAGCAGAATTAATGGATCATATGGTAATACTATTTATATTTTTTGAGGAGCCACCGTATTGTTTTCTATAGCAGCTACACCATTTTACATTCCTTCTAGCAGGGCACAGAAGTTCCAATTTCTCCGTATCCTTTTCAACATTACTTACTGTGTTTTAGTAGCTATAGTTACTGATGCAAAGTGATTGTTTGTGGTTTTGATTTGCATTTTTCTAATTGGTAATCTTCAGCATCATTTCATTTACTGATTAGCTCTTTGTGTATTTTTGGAGAAATGTTTTAACTCCTTTGCCCATTTCATTGGTTATTTTGTTGTTGTCGAGTTGGAGACATTTTTAATGTATCTTGGATATTAAACTTTATCATGAGTGAATCTTGTTTTGAAAGGGGGCATTACTGAGTGTCAAACCCAGGGCCTTGTACACCTCTACAATTTTCCTACAAGTACTTTTTTGGGGGGGTACCAGGGATCGAACTCGGGTTCTTGAGCTTGTGAGGCGGGCAGTCAAACCACTAATCTAAATCCCCTGCCCCTACAAGTACTTTTTACTGTCCCCTTAACAATCCTGAAATACTTCCTTATAGCACATAAGCTAAGCATAGTAGATACGTGTGATCAAAAAAGGTAAAAGGAAGAGACATTTACAGTAATTGATTGAACATGTAGTGCCACAGTGGTCAGTCTAGAAGACAAACACTCCTATAAATTTCCAAAATGCCCTTTATAAGGTCTTTTGCCTGTTTTGAAAGAAACCAGTGTTCTTAAGTACTTAGTGCTTTTTTTCTTGAGAGAGGGTGTTGCTCCCTATGTGTTGTGAGACAACAGTGTTTCACTCTGTAGTTGCTGGCCTTGAACTTACTGTGTAATCTAAACTGGCCTCAAACTCCCATTGATCCTCTTGCCTCAGCTTCCAAAGTGATGGTATCACAGGTTTGTACCACCAGAGGAGTACTTGTACTTTCAAGGAAGAAAAGCGCTACGGACTGTCTAATTGTACAGTGGTTTGTTTGTAGTTGAATTTGTAGTTAGCATTATTAAAGTATTGTGTACAGACATGTTTTTCTAGAAAGGACCAAGTTAACGTAACAGTTTGTCTTCATTTCTGACTGTTGGTAAAAATCAGCATCCAGGTATATTAATAATTCTTGAAGCAGAGGAAAAAATTGTAGAATTAATTTATATATCCTTAGACTAGAGAAGGTAAATTAGGCCATAGTACTAAAAGTGAAACACTTTTAACTTTATTTTTTTATAGTAAAAATTAATATTTTCAGAATTGATCTTTTTAAGCAATTGTCTGCTAATGCTTTTTAATAGAATATGAACCGATTTTTAGATGACTTTTTGTGGTATAATGTACAGACACTTCTAAATCTTTAACTCTATCACAGTCAGAATATAAAACATATTACCCCAAAAAGTTAACTTGTTTTACTTCTCTTACTTCTCAGCCCAGGAAAGCATCAGTGTGCTGCTTTCCCTTTAGTGTAGTGTGTATTGTTTTCAGACCATCCTGTCACAGTGTCATGTTTCTGCCAAAAGTTTCAGATTTTGGATTTTTGGATTAGGGATGCTGAGTCTATTGGAAGTGTTGTAAAATTATCTATTTAGTGTCATTGTTATTTTAATAGTGGATCTGGAATTCTTTCATCTGGAGTGCTAGAGATGTCCCTTGCCTCAGGAAATATTTTCCTTTTATTTAGTAGGTAACATAGCAAAATGTTAAGATTCCTTTGTTCAGTTTTTCTTTTTTTGAATTTCAGTTAGTACAGAATAAAAAGTCCAAATAAATTTTTATCATGATTTCATTCCATTGATTAAGTAACTTGAGGTTGGTCAAGCCTGTCTTTGTCTATAATATCTCATTGAAAGCATGGTCTGTACAGTTACCTTATTTGCTCTCTGTTGCCCATCTCCATCAAAAACTCTTAGAAGGCAGAAACTTTTTCTTGCTTGTTCACTTTTCTCAATCCAGTTATCACCTTGAACAGCCTGAACTCTACATAGTGAGACCTTATCTTGAATTAAAAAAAATTCTTTCTCAGTTTTAACTGTTGAATCAAAGGAATTCACAGTAGGAAAATTGTCATCTCTGATTTAAAAACAAAAGAAACAGTAAAACCAAAACACTTTTTAGATTTTTCTTTTTGGTGCCAGGGATTGAATTCGGGACCTTGCGCTTGCGAGGAAGGCAGCGGAACTACTGAGCTAAATCCCCGGCCCATGTAATTTATTCTTTATCATTCTCTACCTTTAAAACTAGTTTCTGTTGTAGGGATGATAATGAAAATGGTGAAAGGTGAGTGAAAATGTTTCCACCTTAGTCCTATTAAATTAGGACCTTCCAAGTACTTAATTGCTGGAAGGACTATAGCCCCTTGGGGGAGAGGGTATGGAGGGTTAGTGGAAACATGACTTTTACCTGTGTAGATTATTTAGGCCTGTATTTTGTATGGTTTGATATAGTGTAGTTCAAGACAGTGCCAAATAGGTAAGATTGAAACTCGAAACTCAAAATTTAGTGAGCTACTTTTATATATATGCTAAGGTGAATGTTTTATATTTGGTAAGGTCTATAGTTAATGTGGTCTGGATGATGATGATGATTGGTACCAGGCATCGAACTCAGGACCTTGTGCTTGCAAGGCAGGTGGCAGAACCATTGAGCTAAATCCCTGGCCCTGGATTATATTATATGTATGCTGGTGACTGTTGAGACTTTCTTAAAATGTGCTTCACATCTATATTAAAATCTGTTTTTCTTGTTTTAAAGATAAGGTAACATGGGGCTGAGAATTTAGCTCAGTGGTTCTGCCACCTGCCTCGCAAGCACAAGGTCCTGAGTGTGATCCCCGGTACCCCCAAAAAGATAAGGTAATATGAACCTGTTGGGGATATTATGAGGACTAAATGAGATAATGAGATCTAAGCAAATGCCTAACAAATAATAAATACATTCAGTATATATTTTTTTGTGATAAAGTGTTTCATCTACCACTGACTAATTTTGGGACAGGGTCTCACTATATGGCTGAGGCTGGCTTTGAACATACAGAGATCCTTCTGCCTCAGCCTTCCAAGTGCTAGGATTACAGATGTGTGCCATATACGACTGAGACCTTCAAAAAATGTTCTTCATTGGAAGCTGTATGGAAACCTATCTTTTTCTTTTTTGAGACAAAATCTTGCTATGTAGTTCAGGCTACATGAGTTCTTGAACTCATTATGTAACCCAGGCTAGGCTTGAACTTGCACAGATCCACCAGCTTCAGGCTTGAGTACCATGCCTAACCTTTTGGTTTTTTGAGACAAGCTTTCACCACATAGTTCAGGCTGGCCTCAAAGTTGTGGCAGTCCTCTTGCCTAACCCTCCCAAGTGCTGGGATTGCAGGCATGAGTCCCCATACCAGGTGGGGTTTTTTTTTTTTTTTTGCGGGGAGGTACGGACCTTGTGTTTTCGAGGTTTGCAAGGCTGGCAGGCAGCACCACTGAGCTAAAAAAATCCCTAGCCCCCAGGATGTTTTTTTCTTAAGATAGTATCAACAAGTTGGGCATATCATAAGGACTAGAGATAAGATTTAAGCTAATGCCTAGCAAATAATGTATTTGCTGGGTGAGGAAGATTGCTCTCTCAAGAAATAAACAATTTACAGTTTTAGTTAGCTTCATGACTATGTCCTTAAAGTAAGTGACTTGAATTCCCAAATCTTTCATTTGACATTAAAAATGGTATCACCGTCAGCACTTTGGACTGACTTGTGCATAGGGTTAGCCTTGTTTAAAAACATTGCATTTCTTAAAACATGCTTGTTGATTTTTGGATTTTTTGCTTTTTAGCCTAGCTCACCTTCAAAAAAATAAGGATTATGTTAAGCGTATAAAGATGCAGGAAATGTAAAGTTGCTAAAAGGATTTAAAATTGTTTTGATTTCATATACACAGTGTACATTATGGAAGGTACAAGATTTTTTAGAGAAATCTTATTATAACTCAGCATTTATTCTCCTGTGAAAAAGCAAGTTTCCTGTGTTTTTCCAGAGTCTTGTTTATATATACACAAGTTTTTTTTGTTACAAGGAATAGCATGCTTACCTGCTCTACATCATTTTTTACTTAATAAAATAGCTTCCAAGTTGTTTTTACTGGATGCATAGAAGTGTTTTTAATATACTATTGATGTATGTTAGGTTATTTTTTTTTAAATGATAAATGGTATTTTTATAAATACGGAGTAAATTCAGTAAGTGAATGATACACAAAAAAATTGCTCTTCATTAGATAACTGTCTTAAATTTCTAGCACTAATCGGATATTGAACCTTTTTTTCCTTGGCCATTTCTTTTGAACAAGAATGTAAAATTTCTACATGTGAGATCTTTTGTTAAAGTAATTCAGCCCTTTATCTGTGCTACATGTAATGAGTATATTTTCCCCCCATAGTGAAGTTGTGCTCTTTAACTTGGATTGGGTAAATTTTGTCACATAACACTATATTTAGGCATTTATACTTGAATATATAAATACGGTTTTACTAGGCTGAGGTTTTATGTCATACCTAGAAAGGTGGCTCCCTCTTGTGTGACATACTGTTTTTTTCTTTTTTCCTGTTGACTTTTTCAACTTCAAAATTTGGACATATTTGATGATTATTTTTGGTAAATTTGTTTTGTGCTAGTAATTGAACCTTAGTCCTCACCCATGGTAAGCACGTGCCCTTTTGTTGAGCTGTACCATGTTTTGGGTAACATTTGACCCAATGTTTCTCAAATACTGAATTTTTTTTAGTGTATTTCAGTGTGTGGACTTTTTATTCTTAGACATATATTTATGCTGTTGTATTTTAATCATTGTGTTTTTTTAAAAACTGTGGTGTTAAGTAAAAGAGTTTTTAAAAGCCCCACGAATCTGCATTAGTAATTTATTTAAGGGAAGGTTTAGTAATTCTAAAATGGTGATTGACTTTTGACATGCAAATTATAAAAACCATTTTTTTTTTTCTCGGTGCTAGGGATTGAACTCTGGATCTTGTGCTTGAAGAGGCAGGTGCAGTTATACAGCCCATTTTGTTGTAAAGTTAGTAAAGTTACATTTTGTTTTATTTTATTTTTTCTGGTACCGGGGAGTAAATCTCGGGACCTTGTGCTTGCGCTTGCCAGGCAGGCATGGTGCCACTGAGCTACATACACGCCCCAGGAAAGTTGCATTTTAAAAGATAAAGTCTGGGGATGCTGAGAGTATAGCTCAGTGACCTGGTGCACATTTAGCAGGTCTTAGGTTCAATCATGTAACACTAAACACACATTAAAGTTCAGTACAGCAATATAGATGAAGATGTGTTTGTATTTAAAGCTGTGGGCCTTTCAGACCAAGGTATAATTGTAATAGTGAACATTGAACCCAGGGCCTTCACACTGTGCTGCATTACCAACCCTTTTTAGTTTTTGAGACAGGGTCTTCCTAAGTTTCTCAGACTGAATTTGAATTTGGGATCATCCTGCCTTAGTCTTCCAGAGTTCTGGGGTTGCAGGTATGTGCCGCCACACCTGACTTTTGTTTTTTTCTATTTATAAAATGAATTGTGAGGGTCACTTGAGAGAAGTAGAATGTCAGTACTGCCTTTTCTAGACTATACTTAAAATTATAAATGAGGTCACCCCATCCTTACAGTAGTTCAGTAGAGCAACTCTGCTAGTTGTGGCCATGTTTTTAACTGAATTGGAGTTTTTAAAAAATTACATAGTAATTTATAGCTTTTATAACACTTCGCTATGCATTATCTTATCTTCTTCATTTGAGAAGGATCAATATGGAGCCTTAATTTGCAAATTTAGGCCAAGAATTTTATTTAGTAAAGCAGATTGGTGAGCATTCTGTTCTTTGAAGATGACGAGGCCTCCCAATGAAGGGAGAAATTGTAAAAGAAAAATAATTTAAAATTTTTGAGTTTGTTCATTAATTTTTTTTTTTTTTTTTGCAGTATTTGGGATTAAATTTTACCAGGCCCTGCACATCGTAGACAAGAACTCTTGCCACTGAGTGCCCCTGTCCCTTTTTAAAAAAATATTTTGAGGTGCCAGGGATTTAGTTCAGTGGTGCTGCACCTGCCTTGAAAGGGCAAGGTCCTGAGTTCGATCCCTGGTACCAAAAAAAAAATTATTTTGAGTGGGCATGGTGGTTGTACGTATGTAATCCTAGCATTTGGGAGACTGAGGCAGGAGAATCACTACAGGATTGTGGCCAGCCTGGGCTAGTGAGTTCAAGGTCAGTTTGAACTATGTAATGAGACAAAAATTTATTTTGAAATAGGATTTCATTAAGTTTCCCAGGGTGACCTGGGCGTGAAGTATTGCCCTAGCCTTGAAAGTAGCTGGGATTATGGGTGTTTGCCACCTTGCCCAGCCTTATTTATATTTTTTACTTTTGATTTAAAAATGTTCTTCCTTGAGTCTCATTTCATCCTTTAATTGCAGAGGGCATCCCCCACCCTTTATTCTTGGAATTTTAAATGTGTTTTTGGTTAAATTGTTTTGTTTATATTCATAGCTCTTAATGATTTCTTAACATTGCTGTCTTTTTAAATATGTTTGATGACTCATATTGAAGAATTAGGTGATAAAACCCCCGGGAATTTTGTGTGTGGAGCAGCATTTATTGAATGACTATTAAATTACCCTGAAAAGCCACATCTTTGTGGTGATAGTTACACTTTTGAGAGAATCAGTCTCTCTTTCTCTTTGTCTCTCTTTCTCTTTGTCTCTCTTTATCCCTCTCTTTCTTTCTTTCTTTCTTTCTTTCTTTCTTTCTTTCTTTCTTTCTGGTATGGTTGTTGTGCTTGTGTGTTTGTTCATGTTTATGTAGGCTTTTATACATACATTCAACTTTTTCATTTACTTCTTTTTCAGTCCCATGTCTTACTGTCCATTTTCTGTTTGTGGGACTGGCATTGTTTAGTCCTAAATACAGTATCAGCATTCTACTGAGCACATTCTACATGTATTCTACCTTCCCCACCTACATTTTAGGCCTTGAGTTCCATTATCTTGTTTCATCAGCTAATTGTTTCTCTCTTTTTTTTTTTTTTTTTTTTTTTTTTTTTTTTTTTTTTTTGTACTGGGGATCAAACTTGGGTCCTTGCTCTTGCAAGGTAGGTGGCAGAACCACTGAGCTAAATCCCCGGCCCTCCGTTTAATGTTTATCTAGACATTTTATGAAGTGGTCTCCTTTTTATTGCCACAGTTTTTTCTTTTATTCTTTAACAACCTTTATTCTTTCTCTTTTGCTTTTTATTTTCATGTTTTTAAATAAGAGGTTGAACACAGGGCCTTGAGTTGAGTATACTGATCTGCTGCTGTACCATTAAGCTACCCCCCTCCCCTTTTAAATGCATTGTATTCTATAAAACTTTTTTCCCCTTTGGTACCAGGGATTGAACTCAGGACCTTGTGCTGTGAGGCAGGCATGGTGCCACTGAGCTAAATCTTTCGCCTACTACAGCTCTTTTTAAAATAGGATCTTTGAGGTTAAGGATGTCATCATGATTCTTGAATCTTTATTTTGTGATGGTTAATAAATAATAAAGAGAATTATGGGCTGGGGATTTAGCTCAGTGGTTTGGTGGCCTGCCTTGCAAGGGCAAGGACCCGAGTTCAATCCCTGGTACCAAAAAAAACAAGAAAAAAAATAATAAAGAGAATAAGTTCATTGAGTATACATTTTTACTATGGCAGTGATCATCATTTTCTTAGTGTTCTGTATCTCCTTTTGTTTTTTTTTTTTTTTTTGAGACAGGGTCTCACTATGTAGTTGAGACTTACCTGGAACTATGTAGCCCAGGCTGGTCTTGAACTCATAGCGATCCTCCTGTCTCTCAGCCTCCCAAGTGCCGTGATTACAGGCATGCACCACCACGCCTGGCTCTGTATCTCTTTATAAATATTTATTAGCAATTATTTAACTCTTGCTACTCAAAAGGTAAGCTGCTTGATATTTTGGTTATTATCCATTCAGTTAAAAATTCATACACAGTGTGGCTTTGCAGTTGAAATACTTTCATGCTTAAGGTATTCATTTTCTTAAATACTATGCATTTATTAAGGAAAAATCTTAATGTACTGACTATAAAGTGATATGAATTATGATTTGGAATCCAGTAAGTGTTTTCATACAAAAGGAGAAAAACATACTGATTGCAAGGGCAGGGAACACATAGTAAAATTTTTTTTGGCCTCAGAATACTACTATATCTCCAGGGATTTAGCTCAGTGGTTCTGTCACCCGCCTTCCTTGCAAGCGTAAGGACCCGAGTTTGATCCCCAGTACCAAAAAAAAAAAAAGAATAATACTGTATCAATTTCAGGATTTTTTGTTTTATAAAGCATTACAAAATACATATGTATAGCAGTAGTCCCTGTGAAGTAAAACTATCAATGATATTCTCTTTTTTGGTAGCTAATTATGAAAATCAGCTGTGTCATTGTGCTTATTTGATTTCTTTTTATGACTTGAGTTTTATTTTAATTATTAGAGTTAGAAATCTAGGGTTAGGCATTGAGATAAATGAACATGTCTGAGTGAGCAGTCTGACAAGGAGACCCAGGAGGACTGGCTATAGGGATAAGAGAGAAGCCAGTTTGGTGTATTGGGTTAGCCCTGGGAAGAAACGTGGTCATAGGGATCGAATGTTTTCATGAGGTAAGAATTGAATGACTTCTCTTCTCCTTACTCATTTTACATATTGCCACCAGATTTGTTTTCTGAAAGCACATTAACAGATGATTACAGCTTTAAAACCAAGTGCTTCCCTTCTCTGAAAATTATAATTTCTCATCCTTACGTGTGCTGTTCAAGGCCCTCTAGGAGGTGTCCCCAAACAACTTCCTGTACTTGAATTTAACCTATAGTATAGTTGAAACATTTGTTATAAGAGGTCTGTTCAAAAAACATCCCTGACTTTATATTCTTTAACACAAAGTGATTGTTGCTTTGTTTGCCTTCTTGGCCTGCCTTCCCTTCTTAAGAGGTGGGGAGAAAGTGATAAATTTATCCATCTATCTATAGATGACAGTTTTCTGCTCAATTAAAGCAATATAAAGCATTACAGTTTTGAGTCTTTGACTAAACAAAGGTATATCACCTTTTTATTTTAAAGGATGGTGTAGCAGCTCCTTTGTAATTACTGATTCTAGTGTATAAATCCTGTTCTTAAAAAAGTTAATTTTGTTGCAGTGTGGTTAAGTGATAGAAGCTCTTAGCTAGCATGCATGAGTCCCTTGGTTCAGTCTCTAGCACTGCAAAAACCAAGAAAGTTAAATTCTATATCATTAAGTAATTGTCAGTTTATCAGGGGTGACTCTTTGACCATACCATAGCTGTGGTGCTTTCTTAAGGTATAAGACACCTTTGAATTGAATGTTATTTTACTTGGGTAAAATACTTGGTAAATACTTTTTTTCTAATATTAAGAATATGGATATATTGTTAAATGCAGACATTTCATAACTTTAAATGACTTGAAGACAGGCTGTTATTTCTGAATGAAGCTTTTGAGTGAGCAAGAGATTGAATTTGTTAACTGTCAGTAATTTCTGTAAGAAAGTCTGAGATACATAGGAGTAGAGAAAAGCAGCTTTTGAGGTAGAAGAACTTGGGTTCATATTATCCAGATGGACAGGAGATGGTCTGCTGTGTGCTTGGCTGAGACCTGAGCCAGGTCAGTGGTGTGACCTTAAGAATGTGATGGCAGCCATTGAAAAGTATCTTCCAAGTGGACATCAGTGGTAGACACCCAGGGGGGAAGAACGCCAGTATCGGGTGGAAGGGCAGAGTGATTCTGTACTAGACCTCATAAGGGTAGTGATCCTCTCACCCTGTTGGATCTCAGTTATTAGAACAGCAACCACAGTTTGCATCGTGAGTGTTCATTACAAAAGGTCACTGAGCCCAGCACTGAGGGTACCCTCTAGCCTAGATTCCCTATGTTACCAGGGGTCATCAAGAAAGTTCAGCCCCATGGCTGGTCCAAGAGAGAATCTGCAGCCAGCTCTGATGAAACCCCAGTGCTAAGGAGGAGCCTGTTCCAGAATTGCTGGAAGCTGAGGCCCACAGAGCTTACCCTGCCATTGAGCCAGGTCCATGTTTCCCCAAGGCAGCCCAAAGTGACACAGGACTTGGTGGAGGGCATCCCCCTACTCAAGCATACCTACCCAAATGCCCTCACCCATGCAAAGATGGCCTACTTGTCCTGGCACCCCTGGATACCCTTTGGCTTCTTACAAATGAAGACCTCTTTCATGGGGCATGGTAGCAGGCATGTGCCACCATGATTTCAGCACTCAACTGTAATCCCAGCACTCAGTGTTAAGGCAGGAGAATTGTCTGTAGTTTGAGGCCAGCTTGGGTTACATAGTGAGTTCCAGGCCAGCCTGAACTCTACAGTGAGACCTTGCCTCAAAAACCATAACAAACAAAAAAAGCCTTATAATTCTGTCCTTTCTTCATTTAAGATGTTTTTAGCCTTTAATAAAAATAAATAAAAACAAACAACAACGAAAACAAAGCAGATCTAATATATTTGAACTCTTGTAATTTTGGCACATTCTGGTAAATGTTTCTAAGAAAAGTAATTGGTTACTCCTACTATTTATCTGAAATTTGAGGCAGCAACATTGTTTAAAGTTATTAGTGTTTGTTGACTTGTTAGCTGTTAAGAGACAGATTGTCCCCCTTGAGTCTGTTAGTTATCTGCCAGTATATTGGCCATTCAGCAAGAGTTTATTTGAATTATTTTGTCCTAACAAGTCTACATTATTTGCAGTATAATTGTAGATTTAAATTCACTTTTATCAAGCCTTAAAAAAGGCTGATGTAGGAGAGATTTAGAATGCTTCAGTTGTGTGAGGAATGAGAAATCCAGTAAGTATAAATTTGTTTATTTTCAGAAGTAATGTTTGATGTTTGTGTTTTGTGGGTAGTGAATTAAGTCAGTTCTGTTTCATTGGTTTTTGTGTGCTGGGGATTGAATCCAGGGGCTTGCACATGTTCGGCACTCGACATCTGAGATACACATCCAGCCTTGTATGATTTTTCCTCCTTATTTTCTTTGTAAGTTTTAAAGTTATTCACTTATAATTTGTTTACTGCTTCCTAGTAAGTTTCAAAATTGAGGATTAAAAGCATCCTGTTTCCAAAATGTAGTCTTTCTTTGAATAAATACATTTTTTGTAAGATGAATCTACACTTACACATGTGTATGTATCTACATTTACATTTTCATACATAACAATTTAACAGTACAGTTTTGGTGACTTAATGGTTTTTGAGTGGGCCTTCACATTGATCCACATCCCCATCCCTGTTTTAAAAAAAATATTTTGAGAGCAGGGTTGAGTATCAGAGTTGGTCATGCTGGGCCAGACTTTTAGTCCTGCCTTAGCCTCCCGAACTGCTGGGATTACAGGCATGCATCACCATGCCTAGCTCCCTGTTCTATTTTAATCCCCCCCCCTTTAAATAAAGCATGGAAAGGTTCTGAGGGTTAAAGACTTACAGGTAAACTGAGGAGGTTTGGTATGTAACAACATTCCAAGTAAAAGGAGCATTAGAATGGAATATTTTTAAAAGTTGAATATTTTTAAAATCCTCCATTCTCTTCCCTCCCCTCCCCTCCCCTCCTCTCTTCTCTTCTTTCTTGTTTTGGTACTGGGGATCGAACTTGGATCCTTACACTTGAGAGGCAGGCAGCGGGACCACTGAGCTAAATCCCTGGCCCTTAAATCCCTATATTTCTTTTGAAAAGTAGTAATATTTTATGTTTCAAATAGTCTGATCTGTGTCTAAGTACAGTTTGCTAAAAGGGCAAAACATTGAATACTTTCCTGACCAAAACTAAAACATAGGCAAGCAGTCAAATGTTTTTGCTACCTTTGTAGGCCATGCTTATTAGGCAAGGATTTTATTTTTTCCTTTTAATATTATTTATCTTCTTGTATTGGTAACTCTTAGTGTTTGTTTAAAAACAGTTTTCTAGGCTCTAAGTCCCATTTAATCTGAATCTACAGGGAAGATCAACTGAGTCTGGAAATCACTTAACACCTATTAGGTGCCTACTAAATATTAATACAATTTTATTGTATTAAAACAGTGAAGCAAACAATTCAATGGAATAAAAAGTCAGAAAATACTTCTCAGAGTTAAAAACTTACTGATAAAAATATAGACTGAATGTTTCATAGCTTGACCAGTTTTACAGAATTATTTTTCTTTTATGACCTGATACTCTGCAAGATTTTGGATCAGTTATTTTAGTATCTCAAGTTGGCTTTTCTCATTTATATGATGTTATACATCATTAGTATAGAATATTACAGAAGAGATACAGTTCTCATTTGTTTTATTTTGTCTTGTGGCATGCAGTGTCACATTGGTCTTTCATTGGTGATGCTTTTATTTTCTTTGATCTTGTACATTATTTTCTAGGCTACCTGCAGAGTTGTAATGAATAAAACTTGAGTCTCTTCAAGCACATATACTTACATCTATCTGTATATACTTCCATTTTTTTCTTAGAGATAAAAGTCACAGTTAACTATTTAAAGAACTCAGTTTTGGTGTTTAATATTAATAAATTCACACTGTTTTGAAACTGCTACTATGAACTGCCAAAATGTTTTCATCACCTTAAAAAGAAAGCCTTGTATCAATCAGTTGCTTCTCATTCTATCCTCCCAACAGTCCCTGGAAACAACCTGTCTGCTTTTTGTATCTTATAAATTTATGTATTATAGACAGTTCATCTAACTGGATCATACATTATGTGATATTTTGTGTTTGTCTTTCGCTTAGTATGTTTTCAGGGTTTATATTCAATTGTATGTACCAGTACTCCTTTTTATGTCTAGCATCTCATTGTATATATGTATAGGCCACATTTTGTTCATTTTGTCTATTTATAGACATAAGGGTTGATTGTACTTTTGACTATTTTGAATAGTGCTGCTGTGTGATCATTGGTGTGTAAGTATTTGAGTTCCTGTTTTTACTTATTTGGAGTATATACCCAATAATGGTATTGTGGGGTTCTGGGGTAATTCTGTTTTTTTAAGTTTGTGGAGACTTGCCAGAGTATTACCCACAGTGGTTACACCATTTTATCTTCACACTAACAATGTACAAGGGCTGCAGTTTCTTCATACCTTTGCCAACACTTGCTGTCTCACTTTTTTTTTAATTTTTTTTCCTGGTACTGGGGATCGAACTCAGGTCCTTGTGCTTGTGAGGCAGGTGGCAGAACCACTGAGCTAAATCCTGGCCCTAACTTCTTTTTGATTATATAGCTAGCTGGTATAAACTATTCTTATAGTTTGATTTGCATTTCCTTAATAACCAGTGATGTTTAGTGAAATTTTTGTACTTGTTGGCCATTTGTAGATCTTGGGAGAGATACCAACTCAAGTCATTTGCCTATTTTTAAATTGAGTTTGTTCTGTTGAATTATGTTGTTCTTTATTGTAGATACTAGACTATATGTTTTTCTTGTTATTTTTCATGGTTTGGGTGTCATGTAAGAATCTGTTCCAAAATTCAGGGTCTTAAAGGTTTATCCCCATATTTTTCTCAAGAGTTTTATAATTACAGCTTTTATATTTAGGTTTTTTGATTGGGGTTTTAAAAAAATAAAATTCATTTTTTTGATACATGATAGATACATATATGTATGAGTTAGGCTGTGACATTTCAATACACCTGTATAATGTTTAATGATGAGATCCAGGTTAATTGGCATAGTCACCACCTCATCTTTCAATTTCTGGTGTAGAGAACATTCAAAATCATCATTCTTTTTTTTTTTTTTTTTTTTTTAAGCTCATTAAGAGGGTCCATGCAAGGTACATATATTAGAGGGGTTTTCACTAGTATATTAAAAACCACTTGTTGAAACCAGCCCATTTGGATTAGACTAGGCCAGTATTGTCTGTGGTTGTATATGCCAGTTAAATAATTTTTCAGAAGAGACAGTATTTATGTACAAGGTTGGTCAGAGTTGAGAGAGACCCAAGTCTTAAATCTATATCCCTGAAGATAGGGTTTTGGGTATTTATAGAATAAAGAAATGAGGTAGTCTGAGGCTTACAGAAACATGATTGAAGGCTGCAAAAATAAACAGTGGTATGTGCATGTGTATAATCAGACTTCATGGTCTCTTCATAGGATGCATGTTCAGAAAATGGTGTTAGTGTTAAAAGTGTTCTCTGAGGTTATTGATTTTGGCCCTGTGATGTCAAAAGGTCACCTACGTATCAGAAAGTATTGTAGATCTAATTTCAGCCAATTTTGAGCCACCTTTATTTAGGCTATTGAAAAATAGCTTAAGCAAATGTTACCATGTTGATCCTGAACCATATGTCAGCAGTATTGTCTGTAGCAAAACTAATGGGAGAATATTGCTTAGATAACTAACTGTAAGTGAAGACGGGTTTTCAGATTTTTTCCCTTGTTTCATAACCCGTAGAACATGTGATTCTGGATTTGGTGGATTACTTTGCCCAGATGTCCTTCAAGTTACTGTTCTTAAATTTCCTGCCAGTGGATAGTTAGATGATATTTTAGATTCCACTTGGATTATTGGCAAGAAAGAATACAGTGTATCATTGATGGTACTATGTACTTCATAGTCATCATATCATGAAAGTAGTTGATTCTAGCTGAGGATTTAGCTCAGTGGTTCAATCCCTGGTAACTAAAAAAAGAAAAAAAGAAAGTAGTTGATTCTAGTTGTCTATTTGATCTTTAAAAATACGCTTTTGTAAAAAATCTTTCTTTTCTGAGGTAGAATTTACACAAAAGTCACCAGTTTTACATGCATAGTTTGATGACTTCTGATGTGCGCCAAAAAAATTGCCCCAAAAATGCTTTCTTGCCTCTTGTCATCCCCTCCAACCTTTGCTATTGACTTCATCGTTATAGTTTTGCTTTTCTAGGTTTTTATTGTGTAAGAAGACATTTATAAATTTAAAGTTTTTATCTGGCATTATTTGGTAGTTTAGAATCTATAAAATAGAATAACCATTTTGATGGACTGAGCGTGGGTTGAATTTACAGACAGGAAACTGCTGGAAGAAGATTGGTGACTTCTAGTAAGGTGGGATCAGGAAGAACGAGAGAAAAGTGGATAATATGAGGTTGCTTCAAATTATTTATTGGGGGGAATAATGTAGAGAGAACTTCATTATGATGCTGATTTGGGAAATTTGGCTGTTAGTGCTCACCCCCTTTTTCCTGGAAGTTCAGATAACAACTTAGTTTCTAAATTTGATGATATGGACCTTTAGTAAGAGTGACTCCATTTTGATTTTTGGTCTGGTTTCTTGGGGCCTACTGCAGGAGTTTAATCCAAAACAAAGCCTTCTTAGAATCATTATTTAATAATTTAAAATGAAATCTTATATATAGTATAATAATTGCAATTTAAAGGAGTTTAGTATAAGGAGTTAGTTTTGGTCTGCAGGTCTAATTTCTTCCATTTTTGTATGACAGGGACTTGCCATGAGGTGTTGAAGCCTTGTTTCACTGTGTCGGAGAGACTGGACCTAAATGGCGCAGCATGACTTTGCTCCAGCCTGGCTTAATTTTCCTACTCCACCATCATCAACAAAGGTACTCTTTGCTACATTTGTGCCTCTATTTTGTTCATGTTGTACACAAGAGTAATAGAAATGTAAAGGCTTGGGTTTGAGGTGTGGTTCAGTGTTAGAGAGCACTTGCTTAGACATGTGAGCCCTGTGTTAGAGTCTCTGTAGCACAGCCAGAAAAAATGAGGTCTAATTGCCTTGCACAGAAATACCGTACATTTATGTTACATTCTTGTTAAATGTAATTATTGGTTTTACTTTTAAAAAGTATTATTTCAGTGTATCATCAGCAAATTAAACCATTTCCTTCAAGATTGTCTTCTGCATTATTTGAGGTTCTACATATTTTAATTGATAACAGTCAAATATTGTGAATGTTACTTGATGTATTTAACCTTTTACTGTTTTTTCATTACCTGATATTTCTCTGAAGTGGTGATAACACATACATGTTGTGCTTTAAAGTTTGGAGAGTGCTTTACCAGACATTAAATTTGAGTATAATTCCATGAATGTAGTGGTTAGAACTATTCCTAGTTCTTGTTGAATTTATTTTAAATATTGACATGTTTTTCCATGGAGGGAAAGTAAAGTGACTGAGTTACAGTATGGGCATCATGTGATAGAGGTGGTTTGATGGGGTTCTCTTTGTCTTTCTCTGATCTGTGTGAAGATGTCTATAGTTTTATCACACCTATTTGTTTAGGTTCCATTAATGTTGGTTGATTGTTGTATATTGCTTTCAACAGTCCTCTAGGCATAAATTGTCCTAGCTCTGATTCAGTTTAATTGAGAAAGGGGTGGTTTTTGAGGTCAGATTTTGAGAATTGTGCTGATCTTGGTAGTGCTCATCTCAGCTGCCTCTTTTCCCAGGTTGTCTGTACCAGCTGACCTATTGGTTTAGTTAGTTGCTTTTCATTGAGTAGCTACCAGCCTTTTCTTGTCTTTTATTTCACTAAAAATCATTATTTCCAGAAAGCCTTCTTAGGCTTGAACTTTTTGTGCTGAGTTTCAAATAAAGTCAGTTCCTTTGAGGAGTGTATTTTACCATAAGCAAAGTCTTCTTAGGTAGCTGGACCAGGAACATATGAGGCCTTTGTTGATTGGTTTGATGACTTTGGAATAGAGCTTGCATCCTGTGCAAGGGTAATAGGAAGATGAAGAAAGGAACCCCTGAGTGTTTTGACTGCTCACCTGGAATTTGGCATCTGCAGTTCTGCTTGGAGGAGATATGGTCTCACAGTATTAGCATTCTGATTCTGAAAGTGAGCTAGAACTCCTTGTTTAGGAGCCAAGAGGACAGAAAGCCATGTCTTTCTGGAGGCTTGTCTTAGTGCACAGAGTAGCTGGCAGGGATTGTAGGTTGTGGCTCAAGTACTACATATTTTTAAGAGTTCTTGAGTTTTAGTAGTAAATAAACAGAACTAGCAAACTTAAAAACAAAACGTTTAAACTTTCCATGATGTATGTAATGATTAATGTGCTGCAAATTTTTACTAATAAAAATTAAAAATGATAAAAATTGCCCCAAGGGCACACAAGTAAATGAAGAAATATTGACTCAAAATTATTATGTGTAATACACAGTAAGAAATATTTACTACTCTTTTAACCTGCTTTACTTTTTCCCTGTATAAAATGTGTTTTTCCCTGTACCTAGAAGACTTCTTTTTTATGTAAATAAGGCTTTGAGTGGCACATAGCTAAAATTTCAGGAGTGATGTGAACTTTGTAGGACTCACCAAGAAATGTTCCTTTTATTTAAAAACAATACCATAATTTGCACAAATATATTTACAACATCTAAGACTGTTGTATGGAGTTGGCATCTGTTTTCAAGATAATAAAAAAATTCTCCAATGTGTTAGTAATGGGTTTTTCTTCACATAGATTGTGAACTTGTAGTGATTCCTTTGAACCAGTAGTCTGATTGGTAACTGGAAAATATCAGTCATTTTCTTTTGATAAATCATTTAGATTAGTTTACCTTGTTAGAGGAGAAGGTGGTTGTGGGGAACGTTCATTGGGGCTCTCAGCATTGTCTAGTGTGTAACATGTAGAACAACCACGTTCAGAATGGCCTAAATATTTGCCTCAAAATAATGAGGAAATTAGAAAAGGATCAGAAAATAATTTAACCCCTCATTTCTACAGAAGTAAATTCTTAATCATCTTTTTCATAAATAACAGTTAATAATTTCTTACCACTTGAGGTTTTTCATCAACATTTATATTTAGGTTTAGTTAAGCTGTTTTCATTTTACATATAAAATTTATGTTTTGCCTTTTCTCAACTATAGAGAACATGGTGTAGAAAACACTGGTTTTAGTAGATTTCCTCTTGCTCTCTTTTGCTTTATTTAGAAAAGGAAAAAAAATGTTTTCTCTGTGCTATCAAATATGAAACATTTCTTTGACCAGATTTGTTTCCACCATATATCAGTGTATACCACCTGGGTATACTGTAATTCGTTTCAGTTCTGACACTGTCTCCCTGTTTATAGAGGTTGAAGCTTCCCAACAAGACTTCTCTCACTCTTGATGTCTATGGCAAAGTCCCATGACACCTGTACTTTTGATCAGCTGAGGACGAACCATGGTTCCTCTGGACATGCCCCTCCATTTGATTAATTTGCTAGGAAGACTCACAGAGCTTATTAAAGAATATGAGTGGATAGGGTAAAGTGTTAGGGAGATTCAGAGCTTCCTAAGGCTATATGGGAAGGGGTACCATACTAATTAACTCATTAGCATAAGCCCAGGTGTTTAAGGCACTCATTATCAGTAGCAAAAGATAATATAAATCAAGAATTCCTATAGATTTTTTTTTAATGGCTCTTTTCAGTTTATTGCATGAAGAAGTTACACTAGTCCAAGTGAAAGCAGACCCCAAATGGTTACATCACACAAGCCGTGAGGTTTTTAAATTTGTGACAAGGGACAGAAGGGATTCTATTTATTGCAAGGAAATCCTCACTTAAGCTTCAGTGAGCCACAAGCACTTAAAACCCATGAACCTTCAGCTGATTGTCCTTGGCCAGTACAGTCTCTACCAGGAACTGTGTATTTTCTTGCTCTGCTCAACCTGGAGCTGGATTACTTCTCCATGTTCTGGATGCTTGATTACAGTACCATTACAGGCACATTTCTTAAACACCTTTACCAGTTTCTTTTTATCATAATCATCAATGATCCCTTTTATAGTGGTGAGGATCTTTCTTCCATTTCTCTTTTGGAAGAATTCTAGAGATTTTATGAAGCCCCTGGAATCAGGAACAGGAACCAAATATATTTCACATTGTACTACCACACACTGTCAGAATAACGATCAACTTAATTTTTTTTTTCCCCCATTAAGTTTATTGGTACATTTAAAGCAAACAATACAGTTACAATTTATCATTTGGATCTTGTACCTTTACATGATATGTCTTGGTTCTTATTTTTTCCCCATACCTCTGCCTTCCCTTCACCCCCTTCACCCTTCCCTATTTACAAAAACTTTTTTTCCTTTCCCATATTTTCTTTTCCCTCCCCTTCCCACTTCCCCTTTAGCCATTTTCTTCCTATTTCACACTATCAATCAGTTATACCATTTGGACTTTTATTATTTAAACTTTAAAAATTTTTTTATTATTTAGACTTTTAGGGAAACTATTCGGTATTTACTCAAGTGTGTCCCATTCATTTCACTTAAAAGTATAGCCTTAGTGTGCATCCATTTAGCTATAAATGTCTCTAGTTTCTCATTCTTTGTGTCTGAGTAGTACTCCATTTTATAGAAAAACTACATCTTTATCCAGTCAACTTAATTTTTTTCTACAGTGATCTATACTTAAAATTATTCTAAAGTTCCCTTGTTTTATCTAAGAAGTGATTTATTGTAAGATGCTTCTTTATTTTCTGTGAAGGAAGAAAGTAGTCATCCAGATAATCTGTATACATCTTGAGAAGCACTCTGAGTTTCAGAGGTGATTTGAAACCATAGAGACTTGGGATTTGGTTAGAAATAACCTACTTTTTTTTTTTTTCTTTTTGTGGTGCTGTAGATGGAACCACTGGACAGTATGTACCAGCATTATACCTCACTTAACAGCTGTCTTCTACTTTGTTATGTAGTGCAGAGGAATCAGGAGAGGGTCTTGATCATTTGCTTGGCTACTGATTAAGTGCTCTTACAGAGAGACACAGTGAACCCTCAATTTATGACTGGCCTGACCTATGAACAACATAGGTTATGACTGGAATTTTAGTTTTAACTTAAAACTAAAACTAGTTTTAACCAAAATCTTGAGTTATAATCCAAATGCTGGTGGCTTGTGTTTCCAGATGGTCTCAGATACAGATTTAACCCTTAAAGAGTTCTGGAAGAAACCTTAAAACATCTTTTCTTGTGTGTGCTTGAGAAATCCTGGGCCAGTGTCTCTCCAAGGACACAGAATTGCCTGTATACAGGAGAGAGAGAGACTTTGAAGGCTGTGCAGGGGAGCCTCAGCTTTCATTGACCAACTTGAGTTACAACCAGCCTTCGAGAGTGAATTGAGTTTGTAAGTCAGGGATCCACTGCATTTATATAGTACCTTCGCTACAGACCTTTAGAGAAATTTATTAAAACCAGTTCTAAAGAGAATAACTTCATGCTTTGGAAGTTTGTTTCTCAAGAAGGGTTTGTTAGACTAAAAAAAATGTGGCTCAGTATTCTGAAAGGATTCATTGAGGTGGCAGAATTCTCAATTCTTTAGAATTGTTTAGGAGAATTTACCTTTCTATTTTATACTGATTCCTTGCAAAGTTAACTTCACTTGCTTGTCTGTTTTCCCATGGCTAATTAGCCTGGACTAGAATCTAGAATACTTCTGCTACTCTTTGTTCTTTTCATCGGACTCATTTTTAATTTGCGTAAAATTACTGAAAATTCTACCTCATAGACTTAAGTGAAAAGGGACTTAAGGGATGGAGGCTTACCGGTTAAGCTACTACGATCTCTTGTTACTTGTTTTGTTTCCCCCTCCTGTATTTCTCCAGAATTTGCTTGTTTGCTTTTTTTTCAGCTGTTTTTAACCTTTTAGGAGAGGTTATTTCTTCTTAGGCCGGATTTGGAGCCTGGATGCACGTTGGTGTACATTTCCTTCTTTATTTCTTCTTCTTCTTTTTTTTTTTTTGTATTGGGAATCGAGCTTGGATCCCTGTGCTTGCAAGGCATACGGCAGAACCACTGAGCTAAATCCCTGGCCCTTCCTTCCTTCTTTCTTTTTGTCACTTTCTCTGAAGTGTATTAGGCTTATTTTAATTTTTAAGGAGTCTCATGGCTAACACAAAGAACACTAAAAATTAGCATCTGCAAAGTTAAGTTACATATAACAATTTAATAAAAACTTAATTTTTGTATTCCTGTAAATGTTAAATTGGAGTTAGTAGAGATAATTGTTGTTAATGTGTCGTGAAATCCTTACTGCTTACTAATCTGTGCAGACCCTCATGATGATGATGGTGATAATGACTTGATTTTGAGAATTTGGAACTGCCTATTCTAAATTTTTCTAATTGAACATGAGCTCCAGAAAGTGGTTATGAATCTTCATAACTATAGCAATATTTTGCACACGTGTAAATACCGAATAGTTTCTCTGGTGTGAATAAACTATAATAATACGTAAGATCCTAATGAAATAATTGACAATGTGAAATAGGAAGAAAAGGTCTAAAGGTGTAGGGAAAGTGGGAAGGGTAAAGGAAAGGTAATAAGGGAAAAGAAAAAAAGAGGAGAAAATGAAAATAAAGTGTAAATGGGGAGGGAAGGAGCTGGTGAAGGTAGGGCAGGGACGGGAAAAAATGAGAACCAAGACCTGTCATGTAAAGGTACAAGATCCCAATGATGAATGTAACTACTGTATACCTAAAAAGTACCAGTAAACTCAATGGCAATATTTTAGATGTTTTTTTTTCCTTAAAGTGGTTTTGGCAAACACAAGTACAGGCCTTTTTTTGCGGGGGGAGTAACAGGGATTGACCTCCGGTCCTTGCGCTTGTGAAGCAGGCCACCGAACCACTGAGCTAAATCCCCGGCCCAAGTATAGGCTTTTTAATGATACTTTAAGTTATACCTTTTCTTTTCCGTATCCTTTCAGTTTTCAAAATCACCATTTATGAATTCTCCTTTATAATTAATCATTTGTTCTCCATTGGAGACTTTTTTCTATGTCATTTCTCCCCTTTTATTCTTGTCCCAAGTAAATGGAACAGACAGTAATTACTGTTGTGATCTCTGTTTCAGTGTAATGGTAATCTCTTTTTTTGTTTGATTTTGTTTTTGTTTAGAAAAATGATGTAAAGAATTAAGGTAAAATTGTTTTCAGAGCTGTACTTTTGGTAGTTCAGAGATATGTAGAATTTTAGCCCCCTCATGTGGTGAAATTGTAAACTACATATGGCTGATTATATCTTTGTTTTGAACTATTGATTGTAATCCATAATGCCAAGTAAATTTTACATAGTAGTTTTGAATGCCTGCAGATAAGCAGTGTTATTGAAAGTGAAAGTTATTTAAAATTATTTTAGTAAAAGACAGGACATTTATCCGTCTTAAAATATTCCCCTCACTTTGAACATATACATCTCATCCATCTTGGCTACATTCTGAGGGCAGTATGGCAGTTCTCTTCCATTTCTTTATGAGGTATGACAGAAAATATGATGAATGCTACTACCACATGTCACCCAACAGAAAGACTATCTTTTAAAACATTACAGTGTGTCTTCATCCACCTCATTCACTGGATCTGGCACCATGCAACTTGTAGCTCTTGCCCAGAATCAGAGCTGACTGAAAGATAAATGTTTTGAAAAGATTCAGGATATCAGGGCAACAATGACAGGGCCACTAAAGATATTCACAAAAGTGAACTTCCAGAGATAATACTTAAGAAAATGATAAGAATGTTGGGGATATGTGTTTAAATGGGGGGATGTATTTTGAGTGAGTTTAATGTCAGTGTCTTTTGCTAATTTTAATTCATTTAAAAAATTTAAGCACTCACTGTATTTTTCGACGATACTTTATATACCAGAAGTTCCCATTTCATGTTCCTTTAGTAAGTGCAGTTTGAAGAGTAACATTTTTTTGTTTGTTTGTTTGTTTTTGGTATTGGGATTGAACTTGGGTCCTTGTGCTTGAGAGGCAGGCGGTAGAACCACTGAGCTAAATCCCTGGGCCAACATTTTTATTATTGACAGACTATTGAAATAGTTGTGGAGAGTGAAAAATTTAGATAACTAGAAAATTTCTTTTGCTTTAGCTTCTTATTCCCATCATCTTTCTTGGGAGAGATGATAAAATAATTGCTCTAAACAAGGTGCTGAATATTTTCCTAGTAGTAATTATTTGAAGAAAGAAGATCCCAGGGGTGTGGTATTAAAAGTGCAGATGGCAAGGGAGAAAGGGAGAAAGGAAGGAAGGGCTAAGAAAGAAAGTCACTCTGGAAGGAAAAAATGGAAAACAAAGCTTTTGTACATAGGGAGAGGAGAGGGGTATTGAGGGGGGAATGGGATAAAATAAATTTATTTTAAAAATGAAAAAAGTGCAGATGAGTGGCAGCAAATGGAAACAAATTAGGATGTTTTTTAAGCAAAAGGAAATAAACATTTCTACAGTGAAGACTATGTTTTCATATTTGTATTTTAATAATTTGTGGTTATTTCTAGGGCCAGGTAAGAGTGTAGATATATTTTATTCCTTTCCTTTAATGGCAACATTTAAAAAGCTGTGGTTAATGATAATAATGTATCAACACTTTATCAATATGAGCAACTGTTAGCTTGCATAGAAAGTGTGCTGCATTTATACTTTTAGGCTTAGGATGAGAAAATTCAGACTGGTTTAAATTCATGAAATGTCGGTGTAAGCAAAGCTTGCCATGTGGTGGGGTTTTTTGATAGATGTTATTTATTCAGGAAACAGAAAAATTTAATTCTTAGTACAGAAAGAGGTTGTGTAAGGGGAAATGGATGAGAATAGTCCCTGCCTTATTCGTTGTAAGTTTTGTCCTTGAACAATATGTACTAGTCACTGAAAAACATCATACATAAAGAGAACAAAAAACTTAGGTGGTAAGCCTTATTTGTGTACTTATTTACAGACAAGAGAACTGAGTAAATAATTTGTGTGAAGATACTGGAGCTGGAATAAGTACCCATCTGTAACAAGTTTAAAATGCATCAGGCAGGTTTTTTATTTTTAAAGTGCTGAAGATGGAACCTGAGGCATGCTAGGCATTGTTCTACCAGTAGGCTACACCCTAATCCCTAAATTTGATGGCTTTCTTATTAAGAAGTGTACTTGTTTTCCAAAGTAAAATGCCCAGGGCCAGGGATTTAGCTTAGTGGTTTTGCCGCCTGCCTTGCAAGCGCAAGGACCTGACTTCCATCTCCAGTACCAAAAGAAGGGAAAGTTTGATTTTTGTAATGCCTCTTCTCTGGCTCCAGCAGACACTTAGGTTTAGGCCTTTTTGTCTTCAGCACTTTGTCTAAATTCTTCATTAACTTCTGTCACCCCTGTGCCTAGCACTGCCTCCCTCTATAGGAGAGGGTAGGACAGTGACTTGGGTGCCTGTGACTGAAAGTTTCAGTTGCACTCCTTCCTTAAATGACCTGGCTATCCTATACTGTTGTTTATGCTAGAGGAAATTGCAAAATAAACACTATCCAAAGAAATGTCTTGGAAATAAAATGGCTAAGGCCTTGTGTTCTTGGTGTGCTTGCCAAAAGTGTATATAGACTAATACTAAGTGGTGATGGCTTGTAGCTCTAGGTGCATCATGGCAGATTTTTTAAAAAAGGCATGTTATAGAGGTAACACCCATGTTTATTTTTTAGGAGTATTTCTCTTGATACATTATTAATTTTAAATTTATGAGTTTTATTAGGCTGTACTTAACAGGAAAATGAAGTCAATACAATAAAATATTAAAATTTTAATACATAATGAGTGTAGAATAAACATCAACATTTTCAACATCAACTTCACAGGCTTACAAGATCTAAAAATAGCAGAAGTAAATTCCTAGGTAAACTACAATGAAAATACAAACAAAACTATCACTGAAATAATCTTTGCTTCACTTTATCACACCTAAGGCAGTCTTCATACAGGACAACAGCATGTTTCATACAAACCCAAGTCTCGCTTACACTGACACTGTGTGCTGTTTATCTTTCCTTTCCTTATTGGCAGGTCCTACTTGTCATCTCTCTTGTCTTCCTTTCTTGTGAGGAGCTTCTTATTATATTATACAATAAATATGCACTGAGTGTTTAGAGTAAGCATCAACATTTTCTACATCAACTGTTGGTTGATGTTACTGTGACTAAATCTAAAAATAGCAGAAAAACATTCTTATGTGAATTTCAATGAAAATACAAATAAAACTATTACAAAATAATCTTTCAATTATCACATCTAAGGCAGTATTCACTCATGACAACAGCATGTTCCATACATAAATATCACTTAGACATAACACATATGTGTAGTTTTCCTGTCTTCTTTGGTAGGACATAGTTGATATCTTGCTGGTCTTCTGTTTTCTTATGAGGTTCTTGTAATGTTTTCACTGGTCTATTCCAGAATTCTTTTGAGGAATTCTTTGGGCAGATACATACTGTTTTCCCTTTGTTGTAATCAAAACAGTTCCAGTTCCAGTCCTTTAAAAAAATTTCTGTGATACTTTGTGTTTATTATTTTCATATGTTTAGAATTATGTAAAAACATAACCATTGGCTGATGCTTTGTGTTTCAAGTGACATCGTAGTTGTTGTATAATGCGTCAGCAACATTGACTCCACCTTTCATCTTGTAAAATGTGACCATTTTTGGCTTCATTTGTGTTGAGGATTCATTATCAATCTTTTTTTGTTTTGAGACAGTCTCTTCACTAGTCTAGGCTAATCTTCAACTCGCAATGTAGCACAAGATGACCTTGAACTCACAGGATCCTCCTGCCTCAACTTTTGGAGCATTATGGTTACAGGCTTGCACCAGCACTCCTGGCCTCATATCAATTTTATCATCATGGTGTAACATTGACAGTATCAATATGTTGTTTTTCTTCATATAGTATGCCAATGTTACGTCTTTTGGAAATCCAAAGATTATACTATACATTTTTCTGTTGTGAATTTACGACAGTTTTTGAGGAATCTCAGCTGTGTGCTTTGCACATGGTTCCTGTGCTGGTCAGCTGGTATTTTTTTAGCAAATGTAACCATCCATGGGTAACTAGTGAACCAATGGTCAGATGTGACATTTGAGTTACTTTTTGAAATAGAGGCAGCAAGTTTATTCACAAAGTCGTACAGTTTTATTACTGCATGAAGAAGGACCTGGTGGCTGAGTTCCAAGATAAATTTCTAAATTCAAACTGTAAAATGTCTTCACACCTGCCAAGGCATATATTTTTGTATCATATTTGGAAGTTTTACTTGGCATATATTGCCAAAAGCTTCAAGCACCACGAAATGATGATACATGTTGTCAGTTGTCATGTATTTAGATTGCTTAACAGTTCAAAACAAAGCTTTCAACAAATGAGCTAATAGCAGCCAAATTGTCAGATTGATTGATTGATTGATTGATTTGGCTGTAGGAGCCAGTCTGTGAGTTTATCTCCAGGGTGGGGGGAGGGGAACCAGTGATTAAAGACAAAAGACTCATGGATAATTTGGAAGAGGAAGACCAGGGGACTTTCACCTCTAGTGGACAAAAAGCCCTGATCTGTCAGTGCTCTTCAGTTATTAGACTAGCACAGAGAAGAGGCAAGCAAGCATGTGATCCAGGGTTCAGGGAAAGTTTATCAGGTTCTAAGAATTTATAGACTGCGCTGAAATATGTGTTTTCTTTAATCAAACTTAAGCTGTAGTTCTTTCCTTGAAACTGTCTGGTGCTGGCATGCTATCTGGGGGATGGCTTGCTGTCTTCTCCCCTGTGTCTCAAGGAGAGTTCAACCCAAGTCTTGGTCCTTATATTTGATTTCCCACACTTGGCAGGTCTTTTTGTAGTTAAGACATAGGCAATTTGAAGGAAACCAAATCTTTAGAGTGTCATTGTTCTAAAAATCTCAATACTATATCTGTCACCTCTCCATAATAAATTCTGTTAGAAGATAACGTACTGCTATGAAGGCTTTTAGTGCAGATAGTGAGGTATCATAATGAATGTATTTTTGAGTATTACTATTGATACATGTAGAATGTTTTCTTGTATGTCATCATTAGTGTATTTCAGAACATCTTGTAGCATATCATTTGTTACAATTTCCAGCATTGAATGGCAGTATTGGCATTTTGTCCAATAGGTTTCTTCCCTGGCAAGAACCTAATAAAATTTCCTGATCTAGTTTTAACATTGGATCATTTCAGGTGTGCGTGACTATTTTGTAGCGTTTTAAGCCAAATATTTATTTACATTACTGTTTTGTTCCTCATTTGAATCAAGGTCTTCTTTCTGTACTTCTCTGTCATATCTGTCTTATATTACTAACTTTGGCTTATATGATCCAAGTTGTCATTGTTAGCCAAGTTACCTGATGACTCACTGTCAACTTCCTCTCAAAGTCATAAAAGCAGATTTTCATGTGACATTGTAATGACTTGGGCTAATTCTCCAAGAAAAATCAAAAGAAAACATGATTAAAAACCTTAAATACATCAAAATGTAACATGGCACATAATGTGGCTAAAACTCACCTATTACACTTTGACACAGGTTCATACACCTTGCTGTTCATTGTGTCAAGTGAGTGAATACAGATTGCTTCCTTAGCGCAGTTACTGAGACATGCCCATCCAGTTACGTTATGCTTAAGTATATATTTTCATTAGAAAAGTATGGTGTAAAAAAAGAAAAGTATGGTGTGAATATCTTTGACCCAGTATGAGGAACTGAGAGATTATTAATTAAAGTGAATGTCCTTAATACTTTGCCATTATATCTTAGAGGATTTTGATAGATGTATTGATCAGATTCACTGTAGTTTCTGAGGTGTTTTTTTCTTTTTTAAATCTGAGTAGATTTGTTGAATTTTATCAGATGATTTTTCTGTATGTCCTAGAATGATATTTTTTAAATTCAGGAAATAGTGAAAGGGACTTTAGTTTATGGTATTGGATATTAGGTAAAAAATTTAAATTCTTAGGAAGTTTATGTATGTGAATGGAACTTAACTCATTAATGTGATGAATAAATGAAGATCTTTTCCCCTTGTAATTCTGATCCTTAGATAAGCAGGACTTTGTCATAGCATGTTGTTGATGTACTTGGTTTCCTTTTTCTTGCAGTTAATAGTATTTTGTTTGTGTCCTGCCCCTTTTTGGGGATTGAACCTTGGGCCTTGTGCATGGTACATAAGCACTTTACCACTGAGCATTAGCCCCACCCCTCTATCTATAGCTTCAAAACCAGAAAGCAAGAAAACTTTAAAATTCATTTTTACATTAAATATGTGAAGTTATATGAGGCTATATATATATTCTTTCTTGTAGGCTTTTTTTTTTCTTATAATAAATTCTATTTAGTGTGACATTTGTGTTTTACTGTGAAGAAGGCAGCAGAACCACTGAGCTAAATACCTGGCCCTATGCGTTTTTGATGAGTATATTTTGTCATATATTTACAAAACTCTAAAATTCAAACATACCTGGTCCCAAGGGTTTTAGATGAGGAATTGACTGATGGCTCTACCCTAGCTTTACTTAGATTCATTGTTAGAACTGTAGTCGTTTAATGATTTGTATATTCTCATGTCTGAAAAAAACTCATTTGTATGATTTATCTTAATATTTAGCATGGCTTACCTTCTGTGCTCCTAATTTTCACATTTTTCCCATGTCTTTCTAGCTAAATATCTAAGTCATTTGTTTTGCTTTTCCTAGGTAAATTTGTAGTCATTTGATTATTTAGAAGACTATAACTCATTGTATGTTGACTAGGAAAGATCACATTTAATTTGTAGTAAAATATAGGGGATTGGAATCTTTATGATAAATGGCTTTCTGGCTAGTGGGATGATGGATGGTTCAAGACATAACTCTTTAAGTTTTTATTTAATCTTAATTCTGCATATCCTTTGATCTGTCCTATGTATTGTTGTTTTTGCCCTTATGAAGAACAACTTATCTTCTGTTATAATCTTTGTTTTTGAAGTAGTGTTGAAAGTTTGATTTGGATTTTATTTCTATTTCTGTTACAGTATGATTTACCACTGTAGAGTTTGATGTTTTTAGTAATATGTGCCATAGTGCTACCATTATTGTAACCTGACCTTACAAGTATATGTATCACCACAAGAAATTATTTTATGCTGTTACCAAACCCGAGTCCATTCATTCCCCTTTCAAAAACAATCAAGGACTGGACAAATTGTAGGGGAAAGGAAAAAGATTTGGAAAGCCAACAAACCAAAAAGATGGGAGGCTTCTTCCTCATAAAAAAATCATCTTAACTTCATATAAATTTCAAGCTCCTTTTATCTGTTGCTTTACTTTTTTTGATAGTTTCTAGAATCAAACCCAACCAACCTTTTACCACTGAGCTGCATCCTTAGCCCTCCTTTTATCGTTAGGCAAGGGAGAAGTTTAAAACCAATGGAGGCTTAGAGAAAGGATTGATGACTAGAAATTTTGAGGGATCTTGTGGTGGTTTGTAGTGGGATAGAATGGGGCATTATGAAAGCTGGTGCTGGTACACATGTAATTACAGGATATGCCCCTCTGAACCTTGAAAATACTTTGATTATTGCTGTCTTGTCATTAGTCTGAAAAGAAGAAAGGCAGTTAGGGAGGTTTTGGTGTATCAGTTTGCACTGGCTTTTCTAGACAAACATTTCTTTAATGATTTAGTGGGTATCTGTGTACAGAATTGAGTAGAGATCTGACCTAAAGATTAAAGTAGCAAAGGAGATATAAAACATGAAGGCAGAGATGCTACCCATTGGACATGTGGAGGCCCAAATCAAGAGTTGGTGTTTTCAGCAAAAATGTCCTTCCCCTTCCTTTAAAAATGAGCTACACACTTTTTAGTATCATAACCCAATCCTCAGCAGTGTTATGTACAGCAAAGCTAGTGGAAGACTATTAATATAATGATCAACCACTTGTTCTTTAAAAAAAAATAATTTTTGAAGTCAACTAAAGAGCAAGTAAAGGTAGAAGGTTTAAGTTTTCAGAAATCACAGTGATTGTTTGCAGCCAGTTCCTGCTTGTTTCACTAGTTCTGGGCAGCTATTAATCTTGCTGCTTCTATTGGTTTATCTTTTCTAAAAATTTCACATTTAGCCCTATAAGATATAATCTCTGGAATTTGGCTTCTTTCACTTAACATGTTGTTTGTGAGTCACCTAATTGTATCCTGTCAGTATTTCTTTTTTTCTTATATGAGTATACCACAGCTTCTTTATCCATTCACCAGTTCATGGCCATTTACATTTAGTTTTTTTGCTGTTAATGAATAGTGCTTCTGAGAACATTACTGTATGAGTCTGTAAAGATGCCTGTTGAGTGACTGCTTAGGATAGTTTATGTATGTTTAACTTTCTAAAAGCTGCCAAACTGATACCCAGTGTGGCTATATTAATTTACCTTCCTACTAGTAATGTGTGAGGCATCTGTTTTTTTTACACTTTTGTAAGTAGTGGGTACTATTATTTTTTAAAAAATATTATTTTTAAAAAATATTATTTTTTACAGATTGAGAGTGAGGTTTTTTTTTTTTTTTTTTTT
>NW_022900913.1:42509835-42538197 GCF_012274545.1 Fukomys damarensis
TTTTTTTTTTTTTTTTTTTTTGGTACTGGGGATTGAACTCAGGTCCTTGTGCTTGCAAGGCAGGCCACTGAACCGCTGAGCTAAATCCCCGGCCCGAGAGGTTTTTAAAAAGACAATAATATGTACTATACACACAGGAATATTCACACATTTACCATTTATTACACATTTAGCATTTCTGGTAGATTTTACTTCTTCCTGTGTGATTTTTTTTCTTTTGCTGCCATTTCCTTTAAGTCCTAAGGACTTCTTTTTGTATGTTCTCTAGGGAGGATCTGGTAGGTACTACTAACTCTTCGTTTTTGTTTATCTGGAAATGTCTGTTTTGTGTTTTCAATGAAATTATTTTTCTAATAGGCTTGGGTGACCCAGGTAATAAGACATGAAAATAGGAAGGTGATATAGCGGATAAGTTTTGAAAATTCTTCTCCTCATTACAGTAGTTTGGTTTTTTGAGACAGACGTCTTATTATGTAGTCCAGGCTGGCTTTGGAACTTGAGGTCCTTCTTTCTCAGTATACTGAGATAGGTGTGTGCCATCAAGCCTGAAAGTTTTGGGCATATTTATTTAAGCTTTGTTTTGTTTTTGAAACAGGGTGTCACTTTGTAGTTCAGGCTGGCCCTGAACTCACTGTGTAGCTCAAGTTAGCCTCTAACTTGTGGCAGTCCTCCTGCCTCTGCCTCCTGAGTGCTGGGATTATAGGCATGCGCCACCACGCCTGGGTAGGACATATTTAAATTTGACACAACCATGGAACATTAATCTGAAATCAGCATACTTTTTTTAGTGCCAGGAGTGAGATCTATACTGGAGACAAACTTGAGATTGATGGTTTAGCATATAATTAAGTTTTGAGAATAGATGAATGAATCCAGGGAAAGTATACAATGAGAAAATTAGAAAAACAAGTCACAAACATTGAAGAGTAATGCTTTGTTTTCCTTAATGGATATATAGAGAAAAAAAAAACCAAAAACAAAAAGTTGTCCAGCAGTACAAGAAAACACCATTTTTAAAAGTAGATGTTCTTTGTCAATATGTAACATCACAGACAGGACAGATAGTTGCAGGCTTAAAAGAGGACCACAATTCGGTGTAAGCATGATCAGTTTGACAAAGGCAAATGGAATGATTATGGATGTAGGCAGGCAGATATCAAGTTGTATTGGCAATGTATTTAAGAGTATAAATAATGGAAATGTAACAGAAATACACTAATAGAAGTGAAAAGTGTGGTGATAAGTATGTAGTGTCATTTTACTTTCATCCTCTAGAAGATAAGTTTAATAATTGCTGATGAGAAAGACAGGTGAGAAGAGATAATTGAGTGAGACTTTTGAGGTGATGGAAGAGAAATGAAATCTAGGTTATATGTTTAATCATAAACCCTGGACAGGAGCAGGGTATACCTTTGCATCTACCTGTTTTAGGATAATCATCTGCTAAATCTTCTCTTTGAAGAGCTACAGTTTATATCTTAAAATATTTTGCATCATTAAGTCACTTTGCCTCTTGGTGTAAACCCAATTTTCTCATCTTAAGTAATGATTAGTTTACTGTGTAATTTTAAATTTGGGTTGAGTATTTAGATCCTTAATTCATAGAACATAAGAAACATGAGTGATACTTGAAAGCAGAAACAACAGTGATTTATAGTAGCAAAGTTGAACTATTACATCAGTTACCTGCCATCTTGAGTGTGGTTATGGTTGAGAATGCAACAATTAACTATCTTTTTTTTGGATACCAGGGATCGAACTCGGGACCTTGCGCTTGCAAGGCAGGCAGAACCACTGAGCTAAATCCCCAGCCCAACAATTAAATATTTATCTTATATTGTATAACCCATATTAAATTTTCTCTAGGTGTAAATGTTTGTTATTGGTACAGTATTCTTTGGCTCTTCATAGTGTTCATAAACCGAAAAGATAAAATAGATTAATAGATCAGAATTTGTATGGGAGAACTGTAAAGTTAAGTCATTTGTTTCTAAATTTTTTCCTGAAAAGAGGGAGCTGATAACTTAAAATTTCATACTTTAGTCACATTTCAGTCAGTGGATCGGAATTGAAGGATGTATGTGAGTTATAAGCTGTTAAAAGATGATACTTTGTTATGAGAAATGTATCATTATAACTTTTGTCCTTATAATGTTATTTTACCTTTAATATTTTTTGGAAGAGTAGATGGTAACTCTTGAACATTTTCAGATAAGTGTTCCTATTTCCATAAGGTAGAAAAGGGGGGACCAAAAATGGATTCTGCCTCATGTAGAGTTACCAGTTATTATATACCTGTAAAATAGTTACATAGTATTCTCCTTGGTCCTTTAAAATTTTTGGAAATAAGGTGAACTGTCAGTTTTAAAAGTTATTTATGTTTGTAAATATATTTATCTATGTGTTTAATACTTTATTTCAGTCATCGCTGAATTTTGAGAAACATTCTGAAAACTTTTCATGGACAGAAAATCGATATGATGTGAATCGTCGACGACATAACTCTTCAGATGGCTTTGATTCTGGTATTGGACGTCCTAATGGAGGTAACATTTGCTAAGGAATGATAAGAGTTTAAGGATAATGTTCTTCATGGCATTTTAAGGACTTTTTTCTTTTTTTTTTTTTTTTTTTTTTTTTTGGTTTTTTGAGACAGGGTCTCACTATGTAGTTGAGACTGACCTGGAACTCACTATGTATCCCAGGCTGGTCTCAGCCTCTTGTGCTGGGATTACAGGCGTGCGCCACCATGCCTGGCTTAATAAGGATGTTTTGATTGCTCTTAATCTTTAGGCATACCTGTCTTTGAATTTATATTATTTTTCTGTTATCAAATAAAGGTACCTTTGGAAGGAAAGAAAAAAATGGATGGCGAACACATGGTAGAAATGCTACTGAAAACATAAATCACCGAGGGGGATACCATGGTGGAAATTCTCGGTCTCGTAGCAGTATTTTCCATTCTGGAAAAAGCCAAGGACTACATGAAAACAACTTACCTGACAATGAAACTGGGAGGAAAGAAGACAAAAGGGAACGAAAACAGTTTGAGGCTGAGGACTTTGTAAGTTTCTTAAAAAGTCCCATTTTAGTATCAAGGCAGACGGGAGGTTTTATCAATATAGGTTATTTTCTATAAGGATCACACTTGACAGGCAAATACTTGTGAAGTTATTTATAAACCTAACATTTTGTATGGGGTTTTTGTTCATCACCTTCCCCCAACCACTCTACTCCTTTTCCTCCCTCCGTTTCTTCACTTAACCCCCCCATTTCTCCCTCACATGCCCTTTTTCTTCTGACTTCAGTTTATTTCTGCATCTCAGCATGTATATAGCTCTAAAACCTTATGGTGTTATTTGTGTTATTTTATTCCTTGAATAAAAATGAATAATTTTGCTGAGAACTAGTGGTTAAGCTTCATAGCTTATTTGCAACTGCATCATAATATATTTTAAAAACTGTTATGCTTTTGGAAAGAGCATTTTACCAATGATTGAGTAATTAAAATAGGGTCTTGCTATGTTGGCTGGGCTGGTTTTGAACTCATTGGCCCCTGTGTTCCTTTATCACGGTCTGGAGTAGTTGAGACTATAGACATGTGCCACCTTGCTAGCTCCAGTACATTTTATGTGGATCCTCATGTATTTATTTTCAACAAATACGTTTACTTACTTAATTTCTTACATGTGTGCACATGTGTATGTGTGTGTGTGTGTGTGTGTGCGTGCTGCTAGGGATTTGAGCCCAGGGCTCTGTGCATGCTAGCATACTATCTACTACAGAATTCAATTCCAAGCCCTACATTGTCAACACTTGATTATTCCTGTATGACCTTAAGCTACTCCTACAATAGCACTCTGTGTTTTGCAGCTATTTCTCTATTCAAGTTTCTTTGTGATCAGGGAGAGCAAATTAATTCTTATCCTAGGTCAGATAAAATTAAATGTTAACTCCACTATTAAAGGTATGAGTTAACAAAGAGCAAAGTTTTTGTAATTTTTTTCCAATTCATGAATCCTATCGTGTTGCTATTCTAAACACTGTCCATCTCAAATTAGAGAAAAATTGGGTCAAGATATGGTCCTATTTATCTAAATAGATAAATAATTTTAAATAGTAATTGTACCTAGTAATTGTGATTCATGATAAGTTTTAATGTACTGTAGATAGAATTTACATTTCATCTTTTTATATAGTTAATTCTTAGCTACATACTTCAGTGGCTATGTGTGATAGTTATTGTCACATGGAATACATAGTACCATTGTCATTGAGAGTTTATTCTAGCAGAAGCAGCAAGAACAAAAAGTAATTCATATTTTTCAGAGAATGTACACAAGAGATTACTAGTTGGATGTTGGGTTTGGAAAGTCAAGAGCTTTTGTAGGAAAGTGGTATTTAATGTGGGGCTGGCATGAAAATGTAGGGAACAAGCTTTGTTTAGACGGACTGGGTGCAGCTCAGTGGTGAGTGCATGTTTAGCACAGGGAAGCCCTGTGTTCAGTCCCCAGCAAGCCCCCTGTCCCCTATTGTTGGGAGAAAAAAAGGAAGAGCCAGTGTAACAGATTTTAGTTTTAAAAGTGTTAGAGTTGTTAGGTCTTGAGTTGATTATCAAGGTAGAAGGACTTGTTATAGACAAGCAGAGGCAGTAGTTTAGGAGAAAATAATGGCTTGAGCTAGGTAGCTAAGATACATGAAGACATATTTCCAAACTACATTTGGAAATAGTTTAAGTGGAGGTTTGAGTAAGGGAAAGAATTTGATAGATTGGATTTAGGGTAGGGAAGTGATGAGGGAATGCAAAGAATAAAAGATTACTCTCAAGTTCTATTTCATATAACATTGGAATCTCTATGCCTTCCCATTTGCGTGATCTTAGGTTTTTACTTGATAGTTACCATAAAATTAAATTTTTGTAACCAAACAGAATAATAGTGCTGTCTTTAGTGTTGTGAAGGTTAAATAAGTAATGCAAATGAATCCGTTAACACAATACTTGACACAGTAAACTATTTAATACAAACTTGTTGATGCTATTGTTGTTATCCCCCATCTCTTCCCCTAAGATGCTGGTTAGCATTTATTATAATTCTAGACTTGGAATATAAACAATGTAATTTCTAATAATGCATTTAATAGCATGTTATAATTAAGAAGTGCAGATGGACATGGTGGCACAGGTCTGTAATCCCAGCTACTCTAGAGATTGAGGTAGGAGAATACCAAATTCTGGGCCAGCATGGGCAATTTAGTGAGACACTGTCAAAATAAAAATGGCTGAGAGTGGGGATGTAGCTCAGTGGTAGAGTGCTTGTTCAATCCCCAGTACTGCAAGAGGGAAAGATAGGGGGAGGAGGGCATGTATAGTCAGCAACAAAATCTTAACCTTATTCAATTTGTATGTATCAAGGGATGAATCATTACGGTATGCATGTATACTCTTTTGAGGCTTTCCAGTAATACCAGTTCAGTGCTTTAGTAATAATTATATAGGTGATTAAAATATATTTACATTAATGTATTATCTTCTTTAAACGAGGCTGACTCTGTTGCCAGGTAGTGTGAAAAACACCTATCACAATATTGAAAGTTTAAGATTCTAAACATATCTACCAAGATCAGGTTTAGAGTACCCATTCAACACTCATCTTTCTTTTCTATTTAATAATCCTGACCATTACTAGTTGAAATATTTTCACTTTGTTTTGAGAACAAGTGTGTTAACTAAAGCAACCCAATGATAATAACCTTCTTCCTCTTCTCTGATCTTGACTTTATGTTAAGGAGGAATTAATCTCAGCCTGATACAAAGACCACATTCTCTCTTGTTTGCTGCTATCTTGCTCAGACTGGCCTGGAACTCTCCTGGACTCAAGCCAGTCTCCTGCCTCAGCCTCCCAGGTAGCTGGGAACTACACACATGCATAACCGTGCTGTTTTTTTTTCTTCCCCCCCTTTGGTCGTTGTTGTTTGTTTTACTCTGTGTGTGTGTGTGTGTGTGTGTGTGTGTGTGGTGCTGGGGAACAAACTCAGGGCCTCATTTATTGGTCAAGCGCTGTACTGCTGAGCAACACCCCAGCCCCCACTTTTTTTTCTTAAAATTCATACTTTCATCAGATACTCATTGATGATTAGAAAATCTTTTTTCTGCCTTCAACTAGCAGTGCACATAGATAGTAAGCATTTTAATGGTTAGCAGAGTAAGCTGAAAATAAGTAAAGTTTATGAGTAACTTGTCATTAATAATTAAGAGTTGATTGTATCAGGTTCTTCAGTTACAGGATTTATATTTATGAGATTGCTTTTAAAGGACTTATTGCTTAAATGGATATAATTGGGTACTTCAAAAATTTTAATTCTAACTTTGTTCCAGCCATCTTTAAATCCTGAATATGAAAGAGAACCAAATCAGAATAAATCTTTAGCTGCAGGTGTTTGGGGTAAGTGGTTTTTTGTCTATTTTTGAGGGGTTCAAAATGTTGATGTTTATGGGTTTTCATTTATTTTTTAAAATAAAAAATAGGTCAGATTAAAACTTTCTAAGTATGTTTTTGATGTGCTAACCTACAGAAACGTAACACAAGAGATTTGAGGTAGTAGTTTTACTTGAGATAATAGATCTGCAGAGTTAGTATCATTAAGTATTCTCAATTTGAGTTTTTTGGAAATGATTATTAATGTAAGTTTTAGAGCAGCCCGATAATCTAAAATCCAAAAAACTTAGTTTAAATTTTTAGTTTTATAGTTCAAAACTTAGTTGAATGGAAAAATAAGTACTCTGATCATAGTGTGACATAAAATTAATTATTTACTTATGAAGTGATCATAGACTGTTAAAATAATTTTATAGAGTTTTTTTTTCTATGGAGCTAGTCTATATTTGAAATTATTTGCCTTTTTGATTTTCAAAGTTTAATGAGATTTCTGGTTACAACTCCCTGTAAAACTGTTTAATTTGATTGCCTCTTCAGAAGATTAAACTGCACTCATACAGTTAAAAAGTAGACAGCTTTTAAAAGAGTTAAGTGAAGTTTAAAATAATGGAAAATCTTGCAAGATTTAACATCTGGAAAATAAATTTAATTATTTGATATCAAATTCAAAGTGCCGTTTCCACTTTGAAACTTGTACCAGTCTTTTGTATTTTTATATTGAAAATTAATTTATTAAAAAGGATTGTGGCTTATAGTATACTAGTCCTAATAGTAAAGGCATTATTTTAAACTTTGCCACTTCCTGTACTGTTCTTAATTGTATTTATTGGGTGAACTGGGGAATTATTTTGTTTTCTTTGATCTCCCTCTTTTATTTAAGGGCTTTTTGAGGGTGGGTGGTGGTGGGGTGGTTAGGCACTTTTGTTAGAACCATGTGAATGGCATTGTTTTTTCTGTATTGCAAATTAGTATTTCTACCACTCTCCCCAGGCCTACACGCCCAGACACACACATACCCAACCAAAAAAATCTCCCAAGCTCCTCTCTTAGGTATGTTTCCTTATTATTCAGTTTTTCTGGGAACAGCTGATTGCATAAGAATATAGAAACCACCTGAAGGTGTTAAATAGAATCTCTAAGAGATTAGGAATAATTTGGATTTTATTAGAATGAAAGTAAAATTTTAAAAAATAGAATGTCACTGAGCATTTGTCATATAAAACTACCTATAGATACTATTGGTAATGATCCTTGGTTGACTTAATAAATCTTAGAAATGGTTTAAAGGCAAAGACATCTTTGAAAATAATGAGACTAAAATGTATTAATATAAAGATTTTGGTTCTACTGTTTCAGGGCTGATCTAAGGATTTTGATACTAGTTGAAAAGATGTTTAAATGGAAGGTATACTCTTTGTGTTTAGGTAAACTAAGAAATGTCTGCATTAAAAAGAAAGAAAGAAAAAGAAAATGGTTAATTGTGGCATGATTGTTAAATTCCCAGTACTTCCCATAGGAATACAATGAAACTTTCATTGTATCACCTCACTATTCCTGTCTCACTTTCCCTCGGGTTCCCAAGTATTGTTTTCCTCATTGCAACATTTAGAATAGCTTTGTTCCTGAGGAAGCCGAGAGAATTTTAGGAAAGACTTCAATAGAACTTTTCTAGTGCTACTTCCTTCCAGGTAAGTAAAAATTTACTAATGAAAATGTTAATATGTATAAAAAGAAAAAAGTATGTTCCCAAAACTATGATTTTATAGATGAAAAATTGGCAGATTCTAATCATTATATTCCAATTTAAAAATACCTTGAGGGAAAGTAGTTAAACCATTTTAAAATAAAGTTGTTTAAATTTATTTCTACTAAGAACTTAGCTGATTTTATTAGAAATACCTTTGTGCAGCTTAAACTTGTGGCCTTTTTTTTTTTTTTGTCTTAACCAGTATCACAACTCTGGTGCATAAGATTAGTAGTTATTAGATATTCTGTCAATATGTTATTAATAATTTGACAAAAACAGGAAATTCAAGATACTTTAGTGTCTGAGAATTTTTAAATGATTGTGTTACTCAGTTATTCAGTGGGGGTGGGGCGTGGAGGTGAAGAGTGATGTGTGTTTAAGTATGTGTTTGCATTTTGAAGTACAGTTGGTGGCTATTTACTGATGTGATTTTCTAATGTCCTTCTGGCTGTTTTTGATGTCAGTGATCCAGTAGTATATCAGCAACATTTCATTGGCAGAGTTCAAACATTTAATGCTTAAGACACAAATGAAAAATGTTCACCAGAAATTAATTTAGTCATGTTTCAATTCATTCTTTTTGTGTATACCTTGATAAACTTCCCTCCATTTTGGAGTACAAACATTCATTGTTAAAAAATTGTGTTTAGCCATGAAAAAGCAAATTAATGACCAGTTCATAATGATGGGTGGTTTTCTAGAGAATTGTAGTTCTAGTTAGCATACAGACTGAGTGACATAATTACATTAGATTAGGTTAGTCATGATAAAAACCAGTTTGGTTGTTTTTAAAATAAATTTTGATAAAAATCGCAGTCATCTTGACAGGATTCTGTTGATAGATAACTGAAATAACTCCACTTTCCTTCTGTGTTTTATATAGAAATTATTAAAACATTAAGAAGGTAATGTAACACATGTTCAAGTTTGAGAAGGAAAAACTGACAAGGGATGTGTAAACAACTTGACGCAAGTAAATTTTATTTGATCAGAGTTAGAAACATTAGTGATTGAAGTTGTTTAGTTGCTGTTATTTGCAGCATTATTTCTTTAAGTCTGTTGTTTATATGACTGGTGTTCGGAACCTCATCTAAAGAGAAATGCTGTGGAACCTTGATTTATGAACGCGATTGATTCCTGCGGGCTGGTTGTAACTCAAGTTGGTTGTAGTTCAGTACAGCTGAAATATGGATGTTTACCTGGGTACACCCTATAGGTAACAAGAGACAGATGAATCTTCCATTAACCTAATGAATCCAGGGTGTGTGTTTGTATGTCAGGCTGGTCGTAACTAGTGGGTCGACAGTGTCTTTATAAGTTGCTATCAAGATAAATATTGTTAGTGAAACGTGTTTTAATTAATACTCTCATAGTACTATAAACCAAAGCATTGTTAATTATATAAAACATTGAAAACCATCAAAACACACATAGAACCAATCTTTTAAAAACTGATCTTAAATTATTTTTCTATATTACATTTGTTTGCAATAGGAATTTGCTTCAATTGCTTGGTAGAGTCTTTGAATTTGATGTGAGTCACTGTTGTCTTATGACCAAGTGTCAACTTCACATTAGCATTGCAAACTCAATTCTAATAGTGTTTACTTTTTTCTATGTTAAGATAGCAAGGTATCTAAAGTAATAACTAGTATCAGAGTGGTAGTAATCCTGACTCTAGTGGTAGTATTCTTAAAAGCCTGTTATCCTGACCTGAAATTCAGTATAGTATTTTTAGTTGGTGATGGTAACCCTTTTGAAATATTTGGCATAGTAATATGTTAATTTCCATTTCCACTGTAATTCTGTGTAGTGCTTAAGAAAAATGGGTTTGGAATCAGATAGATCTAGGCCCTATGTTAGATTTTGGGTAATCTCAATTTTTGAATGAATTTCTTCATTTGTTAGGTGAGTATAGTATAAAAATAATAATGAGAAAAGCATTAAATTGTATTTTAAAAATCTATCATGTCACAATGTCTAGGAAATGTCAGCCTAATCATTTTCTTCAGAGCCAGTAAAGGAAAGTGTAGTTGTAGATTTATTAGAAGACAAATGAATTTTCTGGATTCTAGAACAAAGAAGGTTTTCAGTGAAGTCATTAAATCAGAGACTTTGTATGTAATATGGAAAGTATTGTGAAAAATAGAAAAGAGGTTGAGGAATTGAGATTTCAGCTTGGGTTATATATGTGACTAATTTTGGTTGTATGCTGTTGTATTTTAATTTCTCTTCTGAGGAATTGGGCCACTTTCCCTCCACCACTGATTTTATATTTAAGGGATAAAGCTATTTTTTATATTCACAGATATGGAGAGAGTATCAAAACAAAGTGATATTAAAGGCATTTATTGTCATCAGTTTTTTGTAAGGTAGAGGAAAGTAATAGAATGAAAGCTCAAAACATTTACTTTCCGTGTTTTTTTAAATTTAAATTTGAATGTGAGAATTCCTGTTTACATGAGCTTGAGGCAATAAAGCACATACAGTGTTTTGTAAAGTCATTTGAAGTTATGTATTTTCTGCTTTTATATAGGGATTAAGATCTTTTGTTAATGTATAAATTTTCTCTTTAAAAAAATTAAACACTTATGGTCATTTTCACTAAGTTTACCAATTAACAATAGACAGTGTTTGAATCCAAAAACATACTTGGAAAGTTTATTCTAGTAAAGTTTCTGGAGATAATCTTTGATAGATTATTTCTGGAGATAATCTAAACATAGATTAAAAAGCAGAAGAATAGTATAGAAATATAAATGATACAAATTCAGGCTTGTCTATTCCTTCTATTTAGGTAACTACAGTGTTAGCTTTAAGAACCTTTCTCATATGGCCAAGTTTAGAATAAATAAAGGGACAAAAAGTGGTCTTTATTGTGTTTGTCTAGCAGTTTTTCTCATTTTCTCCACCCTTGTGTGTTATTGTAAAATGTTTGAAAAATCATACCTTTAATTTTAATTATAACTATTCACCATAGTAACTTTTCTGTAGTTTTGTAATTATTTATATATAAAACATTTCACATTATTGACAGTTACTCTCCTTTTTCTAGATGAAAGATTAAATAACTTGAGCAAAGTTGTACAGCTAGTAACCATGGTACTAATATTCCAAATCTGATAAATCAGGTATAGAGCACATTTTGCTGTGTGCTTGTGCAATCCCAGCACTCTGGAGGCTGAGGGCTGAGGCAGGAGGATTGCCAGAAGTTCAAGGCCAGCTAGCCTGAACTAGGCTTTTTTTGGGGGAGAGACAGGGTCTTGCTGTTTAAGTCAGGCCGACCTCAAACTCCTAGCAGTCCTCCTGCCTTAGCCTCCCAAGTGCTGGGATTACAGGCATGCATCACCATACCTATAATAGCACATGTTCTTAACTTTGGTGATAATTAAACATGGATGCTCACAAGTACAGAATTGTATCTGCTTCTCTTTCCTCTCAATCCCTGTGACCTTTCTTCAGGAATCTTTATCTTCTCTCTTACTTTTTAATTGTTTAACTGATTTTAATAATGTGACATGAAGCCCCTAGAACTGATATAATCATTATGCAAAGTACACAGATGAATACTGTTCTTTTAAAAATATAAAATAAATAAGCAAGACGTGAAAATAGGCAAGTTTCCACTAAATAAATGAATACTTTAAAAAAAGAAAGTTTTTCTTTCCATGTTATTTGAAAGAAGGGAAATTATCATTTTAAACACTATTCAAGTTTATCAAATTAAAAAAGGCACTATCAAATGTTTAATTTTCATCAGCTTCAAGGTTTATGTTGCTGAATTTTGCATATAACTAAACTTTCAAATCTGCTAACACCCACTGAATTGATTCTACTCTGAATTCTAAGGCATCAGTTTCTTGCAAATTTTTCTTTGCTTCTTCTACCATGTCTTGTGTTTCTTCTTGAGAATGGCTAATGAAAAATGTCACCAATCTGGTTAAGGTATCTTGGCACTGTCCTGATCTGCAAGCATGATGTCGTCACAAGCATCTTAAACATTCTGGAGTTATTTCTTTTTTTTACTTCTATTTCTTCCTTTACCTCTGTAATTCTACTTGTATTCTTTGCAAATTTGTTTATCTTTTGTTGATCATTGGAAGTAACAATGACATCTTCTGCAGCCGCCTTCTTCTTGGTGGCTACTATCTTGGGACTCTCTTTGTCATCTCTTACTTTGCTATCTCCTCTTCTGTGAGTGATTTCTTAGGCTTCACTTTCTTATTTATAGGACATTCCTTCATTCTTTGCACTGAGGACCTCATTGAAGAAACAGCCAGAATATTTCTTGCTCCAAAGTAATCCAGTTTTAGGACAAGGGAAATTTGTAGTCAAACTATATGAGGCTTAAAGATAATATTCTTTCATACTTACCTACTGCTCATATCTTCTGCCTCATTTTAATCAATAATTGCACTGTATTTATATAAATTGAAAAAAATTTGGGGGGTATTTTCAGCTTTTCGTATGGGAATCTATTATTCTTGCCTGAAACACTATTTAGAATAGAATTTCTTTTGGTAAATTACTTGGTTTTGTCTAAAAAATTTCTTTTCTGCTCTTTATGTTATTTGGTATTTCCAAGTCCCAGTCTCTGATATATTCTGTGTGGCAGATTAAATCACTCTTCACCTGTTAAGTTTGTTAGTGCATGTTCTAAGCTGAAGGTTTATTCTTTAGCATCTCCTTCTAGAAATTGAGATAACTTCTTCACTAATGTTCCTATTCCTATACTATTTTATTTGGTTTACTTCCCCATTGTAGTAATTTTAATGAAAGAATTGATAAGGAAGATAAATTTGTATGCTTAGCTAGACTTACCTTCATCAGTCATGTATAAAGCTACTTGTGATGTATGGATTTTTCTGAGATTAGGCCTTAGTACCTTTTGTGTTTCCAGAGTATTGGTCATCTTTTCAAAATCCTACGTTTTATTTTAATTTTAAGTTTCAGGACAGATTTCCTTTTAAATTTTATTCTTAATATTATGTGCCTTTAAAAAGATTTTATTCATGTTTTTCATGTGTTTACCAAAAGTAATCATTGGCAAACTTACATTATTACGTATAATTTCTAATGCTCTTTGTTGTCTCTGCCTGAGATCTTTATTCCTATTTTTTGTTTTATTCATTTTGTTTATTTTTTATTTTTATTCATTTTTTATTTTTATTCATTTTTCATTCAGAAAAGTTACACTTTTTTTTTTTTTTGGTACTGGGGAACAATCTCAGAACCTTGTGCTTGTTAGGCAGGCAGCCACACCACTTAGCTAAATCTTTGGCCCAAAAAGCTATACTTTTGATTGATGATATACTACTTTTCATTGTGTTCACACTTTTGGAAAGATGAACCTAGCCCTTACTTTTTTATCTGTCAGCAAAACCAGCGTTCTCTTTCAGAGTTTGAAGCCTTTCATGAACCCAAGAGTCCAACCAGGTTCCTCTAGGAATCTTTGTATAATTTTGTTGAGATGAGCCAGTAAAAAGTTCTGTGTAGTTTTGTGGCAGGGAAGAACTCCAGTCAGCTCACCATAGGATACTTTATATGCAGAATTACTGATTAAGATTTTTCTGGGATTTCTCTTTCCCAATTAAATTTTCTAGATGAATCTATGGAACAGGCTTTCTGAATTTTTATAAAGAAAAAGAGATATTTTACTACAGTAATCGTGAATACATATCTGTAGTACCTGTTTGATTATACATGAACATTAATTAAACTTTAGGAATAGTGTTTCATATTTTTAGTAAGTACAGTAGTCTTGAGAACATGCTGTATTTAGCACTTATTCCTAAAGCTATCTTTAAAAGACAGAATTGAGTTGTTGTTCCATCTCACCTGATGCTTTGACTGTATAGTAGTTAGGTGGTCAATAAATATTTGAATTGATATTATGAATATAAGAATTTTCTTTTTTACTATTTTAATTTATACATTTAGCAATAGAGGTAGGTCTTTGCTTATTGATTGTAATTTTGCAATTGGAGTGAAAAAATTCTAAGTATTAAGAGTTAATAGGGTGAAATTTACAGTTTTTCATAAGTTAAAAATGTTAGAATTTAATTAAACTTGGTTTTTGAACATTGTCTACTGAATTCATCTGTATTACATAGCATTGCTCATTTCTTGGCTGTATTCCATCAGATTATGTTTTAGTTTTATTTCTTAAGCTGTAATAGAGTTTATACTTATTTAGCTTAATTATTTAACTCAGGAAACAGCTGCTGTTATTTAAAATCAAGCTTTGGAATATAGTGTTCTTTAGTTGGATTTATTTTTTGATAAAATTTGAAACAACTGTGTAACTCTTGTTTGTGCTTTATTTATGCAGAATATCCTCCGAATCCTAAATCTAGAGCTCCAAGAATGCTGGTCATTAAGAAAGGTAATACAAAAGATTTACAGCTATCTGGATTCCCAGTAGTAGGAAATCTTCAGTCGCAGTCAGTTAAGAATGGAACTGGTCCAAGTGTTTATAAAGGCTTAGTCCCTAAGCCTGCTGCTCCACCTACAAAAGTAAGTTCTGAATTGTTACAAATGAAAACTGTCTTTTATGTATGTATGTGGGTTGTTTGTTTTAATAGTGAATGAAATTTATAGTTTTTGTTTTGCTAGGTACATATGATATATTTGCTAATAATGTGTCTGTGTATATATAAAAAATGCTATGTACTTGGTACTCAGTTGTAGGTTTTTGAAACTAACATGAGTTTTATCAGGTGATAAAAGCCTTACTCTTTATAAATCTTTGAAAAAGTTTTTATCTGAATATTTAGCTTTGCTTTTATTTGTAGGAAAAGACAGAAAAGAACAGAACCATGTAGAAATAATGAAGTAACAAAAAATAATTCTTTATGAACCAAATGTAATCATCTTTCTTTTATTGTGTTCACTTGGTTTTTCTATGTTTTCTATAGTCTGTTTTGGATACCCATTAATGTTTGTGATTTTCTTTAGCCTGTACAGTGGAAAAGCCAAACTAAAGAAAATAAAGTTGGAACTTCTTTCCCTCATGACTCTGCATATAGTGTTGGCAACTTCAATGCTTTTAAATCAACTGCCAAGAATTTTAGTCCATCAACAAATTCAGTGAAAGAGGTATGGCATTAAAAATTACTTTAGAGGAAGATAACAGTTTTAATAATGATTTTTTTGTTTGTTTGTTTCTTTGAAATAGGGTCTCATTTTGTAGTTCAGAATGGCCTTGAACTCAAAGTGATCCTTCTGATTTGGCCTCCCAGGTGCTGGGATGGATGACAGGGTTGTACTATAATGCCCAGCTTTAATAAGGATTTTTTTTTTTTTTTTTTTTTTTTAGTAGGGTCTTGCTGTCTTGTTCAGGCTGGTCTTGAACTCCTGGACTGAAGTGAGCCTTTTGAACCAGCTTTCCAAGTAGCTGGAACTATAAGCATGCGTCAGTGTGCCCCACTGCTAGTCATAAAAATGACTATTATAATTTATTAAATGAATATACATTAAAATGACGTATTTTAATTTCTTTGGTGTGATACAGTTTTTTTATTTTGAGAAAGTGGGAATAATTTTTAAATTTCTAAGATTTGTAAACATAGTAAAGTAATAAAGTGAAGCCCCTATGTATATTAAAAGAATTATGAAAACTGCCTCGGTGGTGGTGGTGTGTGTGGTACTGGGGATCAAACCGAGAGATTGCAGAGCTGTATCCCTGGTCCTTTTTTGTTTGGATATTTGTATTTGATGTTTCTAATAGCTAATGCTGTAGGATTGAACCATGACTAATAATGAGGTTTGCATTATCTTAGAATTATATTATCTTTTGGCGGGGGGGATGTTGAATCTTTCCTTAGTGTCAATACCAAGGCAGGGAGAGAGGAGGAAGAGGGAAAGTAGTATATTGCAACTGCACAGGAAATGAGCACCTGGTAGCTTTGTTTCATTTGACCAAGGTTTTGAAACTCACACACCATGGAGTTCCTCTCACCCATCCAGGGTCAAAGAAAATCTGACTGTATTGTTACACCTGAAATTACTTCTGAGTATTACATTGGAACATCATGAACCCTCGTATACTATTTTTCATTTATATTCTCAGTCATATAATTTTTTTAACTGAAAGGAAAGGGTCAGCATATCTAACTGGTTTAGTGCACTTAGATTAAATATGGTATTCAGACATTAATACTGGCACTTAAACATTGTTAGGATTTATTTCCATGGCCAAAAATCTCTCTGACACAATTATACCAGTTTGTTTTCTATTGTATTCTACTGCTAGAATACCAAAGAACCAAAAACAAAAGCAGTCCATGTCCACTTTCCCCTTATCCTCTCTTTTCTCCAAAGTTTTTAGTGGTGAAATCCATCCAGAAAAATCCTAGGTATATATGTATATGAATAAATGTAAAATAGATTTCACTGGATCTGTTCATTTGGATCCTAGAACTTTAGAAACAATTTGAAAAACTATTAGTATTATCACTCTTGTCTCTGAAAGAATATTCTTTTGTTGACTCAAAGGAAAGGAAAAAATATATAGGGACAGAGAAAAATGAACTTTGAAATAGACCTTAAGATCAGTTGTACATGTAAGTAGGTAAAAAAGGAAGCTGTGACACAGTTGTGAACTTTATATTGACATCAGTTCATAGATACATATTAGCATTTCTGAATTTCTTTTTAGTGTAATCGTTCAAATTCCTCTTCGCCGGTTGACAAACTTAATCAACAGCCTCGTCTAACCAAACTGACACGAATGCGCACTGATAAGAAGAGTGAATTTTTGAAAGCATTGAAAAGGGACAGAGTAGAAGAGGAACATGAAGATGAAAGCCATGCAGGCTCAGAGAAGGTAATTGATTTGTAATAATACTTGAATTGACCTTAACATGTCATTAGAATACTTGGGCAGATATTTAAGATTTTGAAACAAATTTTTGTCTTCCTGAAAAAAGGTTAGCTAACCATTTGTATAATTAATGGCTTCCTTTCTAAAGTAGATTTTCTCGTTTTAATTTTCTTTGAAAACATTCACTTTTAAAAATTTCTGTTCATATTTGTTTTCTTTTGTCTGTATCCATTCTTGTCCTGTTTTGCCTTTGTTGAGTATGTGACTATTTATGGTCAAAAAGTTCTAAATGTCTTTCACAGTTTTCCATTACGAGACTGTTCAAAATTTAATGATTGTAAATATCACACTTATATTCTCCATGGGAATCTAGCTAAAGTTCATTAAAGTTTTATGGTACCTGTTCGTTAGAGCTCATTCTCTCTTTTATACTCCCCAAAAACCAGGATGAAGACTCATTCAATTTGCATAACAGCAATAGTACTCACCAGGAAAGGGATATAAACAGAAACTTTGATGAAAATGAGATTCCACAAGAGAATGGCAATGCCTCAGTAATTTCTCCACAGATCATTCGATCTTCAAACTTTCCACAAACTGATGTTCTTTCCAGTTCACTTGAGGCAGAACACAGGTCAGTATTGATTTTCACTTTTTTTTCCTGGCATTTCCTGTGTTACAGGCCTCTTGTGTGATTTATGGAGTTTTGCAATGCTGTACAACCTAGGTTGAAAATGCTAGCCAAGTACTACACTACTGAGCAGTACCACCAACCCTAATTTATTTTTAACAAGTTTATTGAGATGTATATAAATTTTACTTATTCTGAGTGTACAGACCAATTACTTTTAGTATATTGAGTCAGGCAGTTACCATTGCAGTGTAATTTCAGAACCTCTTTGAGGAAAGCCATGCCCATTGGCATTTACTCCTCATTTTCACTCTGCTTCCTTAACCACTAGTTATCTTTGCCTGTTGACTTGCCTTTTATGACTTTTATATAAGTGGATTCTTAGCATATGTGGTCTTTGTGTCTAGCTTCATATTTTCAAGGCTTGCTTTGTCATGTCTACATTTTTTCTGTTTTCATTGCTGAACACACACTGGCTGTACTACTTTTTTTCGTTGGTTAATAGATGTCAGTTATTTCCACCTTTTACTGATATAGATGATGTTATGAATATATATGTACAAGATTTTGTGTATTTTTTTTATTTCTCGTGGGTAGAGATCTAGCAGTTGAATTGTTTAGATAGACATAGGTAAGTATGTTTAACATTTTGAGAAACCAAAGAGTATTTTGCAAAATGACTACCATTTTTATCATCCTAAGCAATATAGGAGATTTGTTTTTCCCTATTTTCACCAATATATTGTACTATCTATCTTGGATATAGCTATTGTGGATGTGAAGTGGTAATTTTTGTGGTTTTAAATATGCATTTCTTTAATGATTAAAGTATTGAGCATCTTTTCATATGTTGTTTTTGGGAAAACTATTCAAATTCTTTGTCCATTTTTAAGTTATATTTTCATTAAAGTTGTAAGAGTTGATTATATATTTTGTATTTAAGTTTCTTACATGGTATGTCCTTCTCCCATTCTCTTGAGTTGTTTTTACTTTATCAGTGGTGCCCTATTAAGGGTGAAATCTTATAATTATGATTGAAGTCCAGTTTCTGGCTATTTATGTAAGGTTTTTGTGTGGTGTGAAATAGTTTAAAAATCCTTTCCCACATTGAATATCCAGTTTTCTCAGTATGTGATTTTATTTGATGTAAACTCTTAAGAGCCTTTCCTGTTTTCATCATTGTAGTCTTAAAAACATTTAAAAAGTAATAATAATTCTTACATGGTTTAGTCTCAGAATTAAAGAATATTCCAATCTAGTGTGAATTTTAATTTCCTCTCTTCCCCACTTTGGTTTTATAGTTTAAAGCAGAAGTTTTCAGAAAGAAAAAAGTTAACTTAACATTATCATGTATTATTCTACACCTGCCTTGTATATTCTGAATTGTTTTTCCATGAAAAATTCTTACATACTCCAGGACCAGGCTTAGTGAGAAGAGTGACTTTTTGCCAGTTTTTCTATAGTGTTTCTTCTATGGCAGTGAGGAACTTGATTATGCCTACATTAAACTATACTTTTTTATTTATCTCAGTTGGGTGTGGAGATTCTCTAGAGTGAAGCCAGAGTTTGCCACATGCTGAATGCTCACTGGGTTACACTCCTAGCAGCCATTCCTTTAAATTTTTAATCTGTCTACACTTCTACTACAAAATTTATTTAATAAAGGTTTTTCCTTTAAAGACCTGTGTAAATCTTCATACTTGAATTGTGTATTGTTACTTCATCTCCATGATCTATCATTTTTGTTCTGCTTCTGTAAATCATGTTCTGTTGTATCCTTTAGATATAGCTGTGTATGTGGCAGTATAAACATTTGTTTTAATTTTATAGTTTTCCTGCTGTGGATTTGTGACTAAAATGATTTATTAGGCTGGTGATAGGGTGATAAGGTGTGAATATATTTCATGAGTTAATTTAGGTAGATTAAATTAGAGCTAAATTAATCATAAAACAAATTCATTTGTTCCACCTTCTGTTAGTATATATTTAATGTGAATGAATGAATGAATATTTTATTCCCTCCTAAGTTGTAGGTCTCTACTCACGTAATATGGTTTATGACTTGTACCTGGTTTGTGGACTTGTCATGGATGCAGTGTCGAGCCATATAGAAAATAATTACAAACATTATTATTATTGTTGTTGTTGTTGTTGTTATTATTTTGCATACTGTGGATCGAACTCGGGACCTCCTTGCTCTTGCCAGGCAGGCGGTGACACCACTGAGCTAAATTCCCGGCTCAGTTTCTCTTTAAAGAGACTAACAAATATGAAAAGTATTCTCCATCATATCATGCTAATGCATCATCTTGCATTTCCCCTTTGAATCCACTATTGCATGTTATGGTTGTATTTTATGAAACTATTTTTTTCCTCATTGGATTTATTGGTACTTTTTAGGTCTACAGTACATTTATATTCATCATTGGGATCTTGTACCCTTACTTGACAGATCTTGGTTCTCATTTTTTCCCCATAACCCTGCTCTTCCTTCCATAACCCCTTCCACCCTTCCCTGTTTACAAAGACTTCGTTTCAATTTTTTCCTTTTCTCATATTTTTTCTTTTCCCTGCCCTTCCCACTTCCCCTACACCTTTAGCCCTTTGCTTCCTGTTGCACATTATTAGTTATATAATTTGGACCTTATTTACACTTTTTGTTTTTATGAAACTATTTCCTAGTTGATCAAGAGTTAGATTCTCTGTTTTTACAAATCTTTCTGGTGTAAACAACCTTGTATTTATATCCTTCAATATTTGTGGATATTAGATTACTAGGAGTGAAGTTGATTGGTTAAATATTTTAAATGATCAGTTACTGTCATGTTATCCCAAAATATTATGATTTATACTCATCACTATTTCTAAATATTTCTAGTCAGGCAGATGGTAGGAAGAAGGTCTGTGTGTAAAAGAAAAGGTATACAAATACATCTGATATCCTAAGGATGGTAACATATGAATTCTCTTTTAGGGAAGATTCAGCATATGCGATACACTTTTTATGTATTAGAATCTATTCATTATGGCTTTAGTAAGAAAGTTGATGCCTAGTACTTTTTTGTTGCCTTTGTTTCCCCCTTCATTACTTAGTAGCAAGTAAAGTTGGTCCACACTTCTTAGAAACTGTTCTTATAATCCCTCTTAACTATATTGAATGCTTTAACTGCACTGTTTCTCATTTTTAGAGCAAATGTTTAGTACGGAAAACATTTTGGTGGTTTCTTGTTTCATTCATGAGGTCTTTAGTTCCATACCTTGACATAATTTTGTTCTGTGTGACTGCTAATGGGGGAAATGAAGAGAATAGATCTTAGGAACTAAGCCAAAGAAAGCAAGCTGAAAATACCCTCAATTGGAGTAAGTTCTTGGGAGAAAATATTCAGACCCATCATGAGTAAAAGTGTATTAGCGATGACTACCTAGATGTTTATTTCTTACTGATTACCTGAATGTTTGTTTCTTAGATACATGTCTATTTTAGGTTATTTTATCTGTTTAAAACAGTACATATTTTTCTTTTGTATTTAGTTTTGTTTTGTTTTTTGAGACAGGGTACCACTGTGTAGTTTAGGCTGGCCTTGAGTTCATGGTGCTCTTCCTGCCTCAGCCTCCAAAGTGTTGGATGTACTTAGGTTTGCAATTAGAACTTTATTCCTGGGAATTGAACCCAGGGCTTTGCATGTGCTAACTATGCAGTCTGTCTCTGAACTACACTCCTGGTCCAACGTTTGTCTTGTTATGTCCTCTTTTATTGTACTTAGGATAGTATGTTCTGTTGTCTGCATTATTATTCCACGAAGATGCATTTTTTTAAAAAAATGTAAATATATGGATCCCCTAGCAAAAGCAGTTAGTTTCACTAGTGTAAATCTATACATTTTGTATTAGGTGGCACTGAACAGTAAAAGGGAATGGAAATGCTGTTCTAAAGAGAGGCCATGTTGCCAACAAGTAAAGACAGTGCATTGGAAAATAAAAATCAAGTGATCAGCAGTAATAAAGGAAATAATATTGACTGTGATGTTTTGGTTAGGGCAACATAGTTTAGTGCAGTATCTAACTTTGAGGGTAGAAAATCAAAATTCCATTCCTTCTTTGCTATATCAAGTAGGAAATTTGTAAAATATAGATAGCATGTTGAATTTTACTCAAGATTACTGAGTAGTAATAACTCTTTGAGACTTGCCAAAAGGTATGATGTCTACAGGCTGCTCATAAATGACAGGCATAAGTTGAAAGTTAGGTATGTATAAGTAGAACTAAAAAAAAAAACAAAAAAATTTAAGAAGTGCAATTTAGAAAACAAGAAACCTGTCAGACCAATATAAGGTAAATGCCCTCACGGGCAGCAGAAAATTGAAATCATGAGTCAAATTGCAGTAGCTATTGCTGCAGTGTTTGTGTTTTTGCACAGCTAGAGAGAAAGAGTTAATAGTCATTTCTTAGCTCTGCGTAATGTGAAAGTAACTTCTTTAAAAATTGGAAAGTAAAGAATACATATTACTTATTTTTACTTTAAATAATTGGGCTTTTAAAATTTTTTGTTATTATAGAATATAATGCCTCTCATTTATTTAATTATGTGTTTTGATTGGCATATACCTAAGGTGCTATCTATAAAAGAATAAATTATAAAATGCAAGATAGGCTAATCTGTCCTACTTTTTTTTGTTTTGTTTTTGAGATAGGGTCTCACTCTGTAGTTCAGGCTGTCCTGCAACTCCCAGTGGTCTTCCTGCCTCAGCCACCTGAGTACTGGGATTATAGGTGTGCGCCATGCCTGGCCTCCTACCCTTACTTTTCAGAATAGTAGTAAAGAATATGTTGGAATTGTGGTATTGAACAAAAAGGGGAGGAGTATTGTTACTGCTTTTGGTATAAGAATTTGCAAGATTTTCCTTTCGGTCTTCTCTGTCGTAGGTTTCTAGTCCAGCCTTGACACTAGTGATTAAACAATTAAGCAGTTTATTCTTATTTTACTATTAAATTTAGTTTATTTAACTTAATCTTTTCTATTTTCAGAAAATATTCAAAGCATAAGTGGAATTTTCCTATGTGTTCATTTTCTAAGTCAGACTTTATGATTTCTCTTCTTTTCAGGTTGTTAAAGGAGATGGGCTGGCAGGAGGACAGTGAAAATGATGAAACATGTGCTCCCTTAACTGAGGATGAAATGAGAGAATTCCAAGTTATTAGTGAGCAGGTAAGAAAACCTGAGTCATTTGTATTCACTTCTGAACGAGTCTTCCTTAATTAGCATAAAGAAGCATGGGAGAGGTTTATACTTTTATTTAGAAATTTATTAGATCCTGTATTATAAAGTCTCTTTACCTTCCATCCTTTCTCTTACACAGAATATTTCATATTCTTTAACATTTTGTGTGTATAAACTTCTGGTCACGCAGAGTCTCTTCTGTATGAAGATATAGTATATTTATATTGTGATCTTCAGAAACACTTGTAGTAGCTTTTCCATTAGTAAGATAAAATACCTGACACCCAGAGCAGGAAAGGTTTAATTTAGCTAATTGTTTGGTGGAAGGAGTAGGGATGGAGCAGAACTGCTCAGTTTACGACAGCCTTGAAGTTCATAGTGTCAAGAGTGGAACCAGCAAGAACCTAAGGCCACCCCTCCATGGCCTACCCTGACACAGCACCCAGGATCGTGTTTTTCTAATCTATTAGGCATTATTCATCCAGTAGAGTTGGCATTTGAGTTTAAGGGTCACAACTTTGGATAGAATCTTTGAGAAAATTAGTCATGGTAAGTAACTTCATATTTAATGGACTTAATCATCAGACTTACATATTTTAAAGAGTGAAATATTTTTTCCCTTCATTTCTCTTAAAACCTTAAAATTTACTGCTGTAACCATTTTTTTGCATATATGGTGCAATGGCCATAAGTACCGTTAAATTCTACATCCCTTTTTTTTTTTTTTTTTTTGCAAATATCATTGCCACCTATTTCTGCAATGTGTTTCGTGTTCTTAAATGGAAATCCTATACTTACTAAGCAGTAGCAGCCTCCTGCCCCCAAATTCTGCCATGTCTGGTCCCCAAAACCACCGTCTATTTTCTCTGAAATTTGACTATTTTTCATATGTCATATCAGTGGAATCATACAGTACTTAGCCTATTGTGAAGGAATTATTTCACCAGTGTTATACTCAAGAGTTCAACTATGTAGCATATGTCAAGAGTTATCTTCCTTTTTAAGGCTAATTAATACTCCATTATAGGAATATATACCTTTTTTTAATACATGCATCTATCAAAAAGATACTTGGGTTGATGTCACCTTTTGGGTGTTGTGAATAATTCTGCTCTGCAAACAAGTGTGCAAGCCCTTGATTTCAGTTATTTTGGGTATATATCTAGCAGTACAATTGTTGGATTTTATAGTGGTTACAAAATTTTTGCAGGAACTGCCATACTATGTTTCAGGGGCTCTGCCATTTTATGTTCATAACAACTGCGCAAGAGCCTCAGTTTTTCCATGTCTTTGCCAGCAATTGTTATTTTGTTTTTTAAAAAATAATAACCCTTCTAATTGGCAATTCAGCTTGGGATGTGGTTTTTATTTCTATTTCCTTAATGATTAAGTCTATGTCAGGATCTACGCTGTTTTGCTTACTGTAGCTTTGTGATAAATTTTGGAATCAGGAACCTCGGGCATGTTCTGCATACCTCTAATTTCAACTACTCTGAAGACTAAAGCAGAAAGATTGCAAATAACAATTTAGCAAGGTTCTATCTAAATAAAATTTAAAAAAATAATAAAGTGCTAATAGTGTAGCTCAGTGCTCCTTGGATTCGATTCCCAGGACTGTCAAAAAAAAAAAATTGTTTCGGAGTCCCTTCAGATTCCATAAGGATTTCTATTTTTTGTAACACATGCTGTTGTGATTTTGAACGGTATTGTTCCTGAATCTTTTGATCATTTGGGTAGCTTTGACATCTTAATAATAAGAAATGTTCCACACTTGAACATGGGATGTCTTTCCATTGCTTGGTAGCTTTCATTTTTTTATTTTTTGAGCAGTGTTGTGGGTTTTGGATGTACATTTTTACCTCCTTAGTGAACTTTATTGCTTGTGTACTACTTCTAAATTTTTTTCTTTTATACTATTACAAGTGGAATGTTTTCTTAATAATACTTTTGAATTGTCCGTTGTTAATGTTGTGTGTTAGAAGTGCAACTAAGTTTTGTGTGTTAGATTTTGTTTTCTGAAACTTTGCTATGTTTATCTCAGTTTAGGGGCAGGTTATTGGGATTCTCTACATTATGTACTTTTCCATTTCCTTTTCTTATATTGTCCTTTCCATTTTTTTTTTTTTTTTTTTTTTTTTTTAAATCAAGTCTCACTATGTAGTTCAGGCTGGTCTTCAACTCACTGTGTAGCCCAGGCCGGCTTTGAACTCTCAGTAATCCTCTTGCCTCAGCCTCTTGAGTGCTAGGATTGTAGACATCCCTATGCCCAGCTCCACATTTTTTTTTATTTAGAAGTTCTTAGTGAATCATTTTTAAAAAACACAGTTGTGAAGTTGGTTGTAGATTTGATTTTTTAAAAGATTCTTTGTCAAGTTTGTAGTATAATTTACATATAAAATTCACTTTGTACATGAATTTTGGCAAATATATGTAATTGTGTGACTGTGATCATAATAGAGAATATTTCCATCATTCCCCAGATTTCCTTTTACACACAGTCTTTATCATTCCCAAATTGAGGCCGTTGGCAAGCTCATAACCTATGTTGTGTCCCAGAATTTAGCCTTTCTAGGATATTTTTAAAATACATCCATGTAACACACACACACACACACACACACACACCCACCCCACCCACCCCCATTGGGGATCAAACTCAGGACCTTACACTTACAAGGCAGGCACAGTACCACTGAGCTAAATCCCCAGCCTACTAATGTATATCTCTTGAATCTGCTGCACTACTATATTTGAAACAGGTTCAGATTTGCGTAGTAGTATTTCATTGTATGTTAATTTGCTTGTTTGTAAATCTTTTTGCAGGATTTTTTTTCCTGCAGTTTTGAGAATCAAACTCAGGGCTTTGTATAAGTGAATAACCAAGTGCTCTACCTCTGAGTTCCTTAAGAGCCTGAAAGATTTCTTTTTAAATCTGAAAAATGGCATCCAGAGAAATCTACTTGGTACTATTACCATAGAGTAGTGTTCCAAGGAACCATAATACTACCTAACCAAGATTATTGGCTTTCAAATCTTGTTATGACTGGAGCAGGTAGATAAAAAGCCCTATTGATAATAAAATAACTGATAGTTGCATATATTCTGGGTTGCAGATCAATGATATATGTATTTATAATATCTATAGTTTTTGAAGTAGTGATGAAGCATGGATAGATACATTTATATTAAACATTCTGTAGCACTAGATATATAGATGCCTAAAAAAATTAGGGCTGATGCTGTTTTTAGAAAGATTTATATTATTCCTGATAACAGAAGCTTACAATCCTGAGTTCAGATTTCTACTTTAAAAGACATTTGAGGGCTCAGTAATGCCCTGGATAGTACGGAATTGTGCTCTTCCTTTACACTAATAGTTTAATGAGGGTAGATTCCCATGTAAAAGCAGTTGTGCTTTTAACAGCATGAGTGGCAAGGAAGGAGAAGAAAGAGGTACATATTTAAACTTTATTTTGTATTAGTACATATTTGGCATACATATTGACCACATTTTTACCTCTACATAATATCTCTTAATTATTTCTTTTTTTTTGTACCGGGGATTGAAGTAGGGACCTTGAGCTTGCCAGGCAGGTGGTGGAGACACTGAGCTAAATCCCTGGTCCTGCCTTAATTAAATTATTTCTATTACCCTCCCCATCTTTTTGATTTCCCCTCCCCTTTTACAAAAGCTTGTTTCATTTTTTTTCTTCATTTGCCTTTTGCTTTCTTCCCTACCTCCTTTCTTTCCCTTGTTCTGTTCCCCTTCCCATGTAAAAATGTTTCTGAAGTGCGTGTTATTGTTGTAGATCGTTGCGAAAAAGAAAATTGTTTATCTAGAGAGTAATTTCAGTTGTGGAGTTCTGGGAAAATGTAATGAAGGAGTTAGATTTAAATTGGCCTTTGAGGCTAAGATAAGGCAATGACATTACTGGTGCAAGGAATAAAATAGAGACAAAAGGTACAGCGAAGGGGATGCTGATGGCAGAAAAAGTACTGGGGCAGACAACTTTTAAGTAAAGGTCATGATAATATTGTGTGCCTGTCGTAGTTTTCTTAGAAGAGTCTGTTTTTGCCTAGCATCCTGGTGTAGTTATTAAAAGCGAGTGGTTATTTTTTCTTTTGAAGTACTGTTTTGAGTGATAAATGACACCACCTCTCATTAACATTGCTTGAGTTCTTAATGCCTACTATTTATTGTGCTAAGTGTATTTTCGAAGCCACTCTGTAAAGTAGGTACTATTACTAATCCTCTACAGATGAGAAAACTAAAGCTTATTTTGTTTCTAAGTAACTTCTGGAATTTTGAGTCCACATTTGGCCAGTTTCCTAGCCTGTGCCTTTAAACATGATAAAGATTACACTAAAGAAAGATACAGTTAGACCCTTGACTTATGAACTCAATTCATTTGTGAGGGCTTTTTGTAACTCAAATAGTAAATGCTGTTTTCCCATTAAAATATTAGAAATACCCATAATGCATTCCAAACCTCCCAAAGCACCCCTTTTCATGATAATAAAGAGTTGTATAATGTGCATAATTTACCAGAAACACCAATAATTAATGTATTCAGCAAAAAAGTTATGAAATGTGCCTAGTTTACCAGAAACAATAATTTATGCTGTACTCACCATTCAAGTTGACTCTGGCTTCCTGGAAGCGGGGAGGATGAAATGGAAGGTGGTTATTGTTTGGAAGGAGGGTGAGTCCCTTTCCATAAGAGCATCAAGAATCTGGGTCTGTGGTATCCTTTCTCTCCTTGGGAGAGTCCGTAGCCCACTAGGATCTGCTCTGGCTTACCAGGTCTCAACCTTGTCTGTTTCTGTCATTTCTTCTGTAGCATGACTTGACATTGTCATTAAGTAGTTGAATGCAGTGATCGGTTTTTTTCTCTGTCTGGATGGGTCTTCTCCACAAATGTTTGTAGCTCTTTTCACTTTTTCAGGATTTCCTTTATTTCAAAGAAGAACTTTGCAGCCCTGATTTTTGATAGTCCCCCTTCTCATTAGAAAGCTCCCCAGCTGCCATTCTCTCTTCCTCAGCCAGAAGTTTCTGAAGTTCCTCTGTAGACGATTCCTCTGAGTATTTGTTACCAGTTCCTCAACATCACCCCTATCTACCTGCAAGCCTATGGACTCTGCTGTGGTTGCATTGTCATCAACCACAGGGTTAATTGAAGGTTCAGTCTCTTCTACACAGCTTTCAAATTATACTCCTGTATAATTTTAGGCCACATTTTCTTCTAGGCAGATCTCAAGTGTTCTCAGAGAGACATTGGCCCAGGATTTCTCAGTTAACTCAGCATATGCAAGATTGTTGTAATGTTCCTTCCAGAATTGTTTAAGGGTTAAATCTGTATTTTAGACTATCTGGAAGCACTTCAGGAACAGTTCGTTCTTGTGCAGTTTATTATTTTAGCTATAACCTGCTGGTCCATAGACTTCAGTAGAGGAGTGTTTTTGTGTGTGTGTGTGTGTGTTTTTTTTTTTTTTTTTTTTTTTTTT
>NW_022900913.1:42538276-42560424 GCF_012274545.1 Fukomys damarensis
TTCTTCAGCCACTTCTTCCAAATCTCATGGCTGAGCAGGATAAGGAGAGCCTTGAGTGGTAAACCTTTGTCCTCTGGACTTCTTAACACTAGGACAGAAAGCCTCCTTGATCCACTCAAGAAGTATTCTTGTTATCTAGGCTTTTGTATGAATCCTAGCCTATTCATGACTTTATGTTTTCCAATAAGGTTAGCCTGTCCTTCACAGGCTTGTGGCCTGGCATTTTCTTCTCTTCCTTGGTAATATATGTTCTCTTGGGCATTTTCTTCCAGAAAAGGCCAGTTTCATCACAGTTGAAAACTTAAGAACAAAAATAATTTCTCTTTGTTACTGTTTCGAAGTGGCGTGTAACCCTTACTGGCTTGAAATGTTTCACTATTACTTGTTTATGAATTATCTAAGATCTACATTTATAGCCCCAGCCTTTTCACAGATTATAGATTCAGATAGGCTATAACCTGCCCTCTGTCTTTTGTTTATCCACACTAATAGCCTTTTTGCCTTGCCTAACACTATTGATTGTTACCAGTTTGATTAATATCTTATATAAATCTTTTCTCTGTAAGATTGTTGAGATTGTGGATTTTGACTTGCAGTATATTTTAGTGAGATTGGTTACACGATCGCCATGTTCATATTTCTCCACAGTTTCGTTCTTCTTATTGTGATTTCTGTGCCTTCCCTTCCTTAGCTTCTTTACTAGCTTTTTGGGAGCCATTTTCATTACAGTAACCATAGTGATTATTTAAAGCACTGAAATCACCTACCCAAACATGCGCACATGGACCCAGATTGACACTTACATACACTTTTCTGCTATTGAGTTTTTTTTTCCTGGTACTGGGAATCAAACTCAGGTCTTTGCGCTTGCAAGACAGGCAGCAGAACCACTGACCTAAATCCCTGGCCCTATCAAGAGTCTTTGTTTACATTTGTCCCTGTGGCCAGCATTCAGGTCATAATTCAAGACTTTGGTTGCAAGTTATAATGCAATTCTGGTCATAACTCCAGGGTCCACTGTACACGAGCCAGATTATGAAGGAGTTTGAATGCTATGACAGGTATGTGAAGTATATAAATACAAGTTCTTCAGAGGTTTTATTGGAAATGAGAACAATTTTTTTTTTTTTTTTGTTCCGGGGATTGAACATATGTCCTTGAACTTTCAAGGTAGGTGGCGGAACCACTGAGCTAAATCCCTGGCTAATTTTTTTTTTTAACACGAGGAAATGAAGTTATAGTATGCAATGCACACTAAAAGTATAATTTGTCAGAGTAGAATGGGATGATCTGTTGGAAATATATTGCGTAATTAAGAAGAGGGCCTCAACTAGGGAAATGACAATAAAATGATCTTGATTAAAAATAAATCTGTAACAAAACCAGTAGAATTTTGAAATTCTAGCCTTTGAACTGATGATAGTATTGTAAATAGGAATATAGAAGAAGAAACTGGTTTAGGAGGCTTTAAAATTTCTTTGTTAAGGGCTCCCTAGGGTGATCCACGCATTTAGAAATTGAATGTTGAGGCATAGAAACTTGCATTTGTTTTTTATCAAAATTCTCCACAGCTGATATCAAGCAGTGGCAAGATAAGGTGGAATTTATTGGGTAATTAACAATGTGAGGCAAGAATTGACCTTTGGTGAATGGAAAAAAGATAATACTTTTAAAAGAGGGACCAGGTGTATTTCTGTAACTCATGGTAGCCGAGACCATTGAAGGTTGATGCATTATGTTTTTTCCCAGTGAAGATGGTGAGATTATTTGTTCAAAGTGAAGAGTAATAGCATCAATGAATTTTAGCATAAAATTGAGGTGGGACAGAAAATCTGTGAAAAACAGAATTGAAAGGGAAGGGAAACAAGATCCTAGATTTGTTATTGTGCACATAACAGTATGTATTAGCCATGGTGGCAGTGGCTCCCTTGGGTTTGAATTTTCTCCAGATTATTTCATAATCCTTATGGATAAAGAATTCCTTTTATAATAGGACACTTTAAGCAGTTCCAAATCTTAACTTAGTCTTAGATTTTTCTTGAAAGAAACTCATTAGGCCAGAGTTAATAGGATATATATTAGCATTAGTTTTATTTTATTTTACATCCTTAAGTTATTTCTATTTTGGCTAAGCCATCAGTTTCCCCCTGAGACAGGTAATCTTTTGATTCAATTCTTATTTATTACCATACTATCCCTACTCCTTTAGTTATGATCTTCTTTATTCAGAAATAGCAGACTTTGTTTTTAGTATCTTTTAATTTTTGTAGTTAATCAAAAGACTCTGATTTTGTTACTTTGTATGCCTCATTCTGCTTTTTCTACAAAGTGATTAAAGCACATTGTGGGCTGTGTTGACTTAGGTCATCATAATAAAAATAGTAGCTGTAGTTTAATGGTTGCTGAGCTATGCTAGGCCAGTGATGGCAAACTTTTTAAAGTTTTCAGTGATAACAGGCAGCTGGGTGTGGCCTGGGTGCCAGAGGTTCCCATCACTGTGCTAGGCAGAATCTGAAGGTGTCTTTATTACAGTGTTCATGTAAGGAAATGAAAATTTGGAATAGTTTAACATCTTGGTAAGTGTGACAGTATATTCACATCTACCCTGTCTAGATCCAAAATCTACTCACTCTTATGCTAATCACATTAATTTTTTTGTAGTAGTTTGGTGGATGTATGTACTGTTTATTCTCCCAAAGAATTCTACTAGGGAATATTTTGTTAGATCAATTAAATCAGTTACAAGTGTCTATCTAACTATCTTATTTGCCACATATGATATTCACTATGGATTTTTAGGATTTAGGATACAGTTTCGTAAGTTTTTTTATTATATTCATGGTTGTACTTTATTACAATATTCTTAATGGGTAATACTTGGAGGAAATTTTATTTATTTGTTTGTTTTTAACATTTTAGTTACAGAAGAATGGTCTGAGAAAAAATGGTATTTTGAAAAATGGCCTGATCTGTGACTTCAAGTTTGGACCCTGGAAAAACAGCACTTTTAAACCCACAATTGAGAACGATGACACAGAGACAAGTAGCAGTGACACATCAGATGACGACGATGTGTGAAGGATTTCTTAACAGCTTTAGAAATTTTAGTGTGATACATCTCTCATGCAGTTTGGGGTGAATTGTAAAAATGAAGAACTATAATTTATGTAGTGAAATGCCCCATTAGAAGATTTTTTGGGGGACTTCAATATGAAGAAAACCAAGACTATTGTGTTGGGCTGTGTTGAACATTATTTCTTTGTAAATGAATGTTGTAGAAATGAGGACTTTGGTTGATCCAGCATTGACTCTCTTCATCACTGCAGCATTTCTCTGACTAGCAATGTGACGATGTAACAAATGAGACTTTCTCATTTAATAATAAAAAGTTGTGTAATGTTTTGCAAAGCTTCTGTCTTAAAATGTTCAGGTCTTAAGGAAAAAAAAAAGGGCAGCTTACACCGTTTTGCTTGCAGAGTCATATCTTTTTCGTACAGTGGAAATCTTCAAGTCCACTTTGTGCGCCTCCCAACCCCATTCCTCAAAAAGCAAAAAGGAAAACATAGCATGTTGGCTAAAACTGGAGCAGAGTGCACTAAAACATTAATTTCCTGAACTCAGCTGTGTACTAGTCACCTTTTAAAACAAATTCCTCTTTAGCTATTTGTAGTGTACTAAGTATTACAGGAGAGACTTCCCACACTTTGTTCCAAATTTTAAAAGGGTATTTTCAAGAGCTTTAAATATTCAGGTATGTTGTCAGATTAGGATTTTCAGAGTTGATGGAAAAGAGTTGTGGGAAAACTTATTTTGATAAATTATTACACATGCAGAAAAACTGATCACACTGACTGGATCTGTCCACAACATGAAAAATAAACTGGATTTTCAGAATATTGTTGTTCTCTGTAGTGTTCAAGGTATTGGTTTCTAAAGAGAGCATGTGTTACTTATACTTAATTAAAGGTGGTTACTTAGTGAAGTCTTTATCCACTGCACAAGGAATAAATTTTGACCATTTTCATTTGCCCATTTTAGTATTTATATATTTTTTTCCAGTACTGGGGATTGAATCCAGGTCCTTGTCCTTAAGAGGCAGATGCGGTGCCACTGGGCTAGATCTCTGGCAGGATTTATATATCTTTTACTGCTGACTAGAAGAATATTTCATCTCTGTGTTTGTATTTCAATTTTTCTGGCTTTATTTTCATTTGCTTTTAGCTTTCCCTCTTCCTTCTCCCCATGTAGAAATATGTCCTGATTGTAAAGAGCACCATTTTAGACCAAAATTATTTAGAGTTTTATATCAGATTGATCTAATTCTAAACAAAGAGCTGGTTGGATGTTTCTTAGCAGACTGCAGTGGTTTTTCTGTTTCCACATCAATACCATGTCCAAATTCCGCATTCACTGCAAGCTGTGTTTCTGTTTTTTGCTGTTGCTGTTCTCACTGAGACTAGTGATGATGAGAAAGTTAAGTTACATATACCCCAAACTTGCACTCCTTTAAACTTTTGAGAATGAGTTAGTAGTAATAAAAAGTATTAAGTACATCTTGCTACAGTTCACTCTTATCAGCTAGAGTTATATGTAGCATTAGCCACAAGAGAAGTTAAAGCAGGGTGGTAAACCTTTTAGATCTTTCAGTGGTACAAATAGCCCGCTCAGGCATGCATGGCATAAGTTCACCACCACTGACCTATAGTGTCTTGGTAGTCTTAAATTGCCTATTAATGGGATGATGGAATCTATCAGATGCAAACCTTTTTTGCTAAAATAACGAGACCTGAGAAACATTTACATTTAAAAATCTACCTTAGTGAGTTCTAATTTCAGAGATTTAAACATTTTTTTGTCTTCTCCATTTTATGTCCAGATAATGTGATAACTTTAGGACAGTTTGTTACCTGAGGTCTACAATGGTTACTTTACCATTGAGATGATAGGCAGCAGACATTTCAAAAAATAGCAAAATTCCTAAAGCCTACAGTGGTACAGTGCTGTTTTCTGTTAATTCGCTTTGTAAGGTAAGACTGAATATTAGGCTTTCATGATGATGGGACTCCAAGGACAGAGCTCCAAGTGATTTTTATCAAAGATTTTATTTTTATTATTACATGATTGTACTATATAATAATTATATTGTGGGGAGTTGGTACCTGTACATAACACATCTTAATTCTTTTTACTCCCATTTCCCTCCCATGAGCAGTAATTCTTTTAATATAAACTTTGCAGTTTGAGACTTGGGAATATGTAATTCTGTAATTAATTGAAAATGTTTTCGAAGTTAAATTTTATTTACGAGATATAACTTGTGCAAGTTAATCGCTTGTCATTTAAATTTAGTCTACCCTAAAGGGTATGTGGGTAAAAGTATTTTGTAGAAACAGTCTGGCGCAATGATTGAAGTTACGGTTGTGTCATATCTTTAAATCTGTTAAGACACTGTTGCATTGAACATTGTAATATATAGGAACATATGTAGTTGTGGTTTCCAAACTTACCTATATATTAATAATACTAGGGAGTTAACTAGTAATAGCTATCACTGTTTCTAGAGATTGTGGTTGTATTAGACTGGAGTGTGGGCTATGGGATATTTAAAAATGCCCCTGGTTATTCTGATGCTTCAGTACAAAATGTTGGGCATAGTTACACCTACTTTGAAACTTGGCTTTGTCCTTTAACTAGTGGTAACCTTAGTCCTGATGCTTAGTCTCTCTAGAAGCTATTCCCTAGGGTTATTTTGAGAATGAAAAGGGTGGGGGAAGCCTGATATAAATTGTAGCCTTTGTTAGGTGTTTATAAAGCTGTTTCACTACTATTAATACCATTTTATTTAGGAGCAGCAGCAGTATCTTTTACTGTATCTGTTTTTAAAATTACATTATAAACAGGCAGGTATTCTTCTAAATGTTTCTAAATGGCGTGGAACAATCGAGTTCTCTCAGTGAATTAAAAGTGACCTATTTCATTTCTACTTTATTTGGCTTTATGCTCAGTTATGTGCCAAGCTTGATCTGATATTATTCATCTTTTAAATATGAAATTTACCAGTTTTGTGAACTGTGACTATTGAACTTTAATGCTAAGTCACGTTTTTGTGAATTAATTACAAGGTCCATTCTTTGATGTTATTAAGAATAGCCTCAGACATAGGGGAGATAACTCATCTTATTTCAGTTACCTATTTTTAATATGTACTAGGTAGCCTAAAATAAGCTCATTGATAGATATGTATTTTTTAAAAGAGGCCAGTGTGGGCATCTTTTCTCAGTTGGAAATATATTTTTATCATAGCCTTACAGCTATTTTAATATAGGTTTGTTCAGTTGCTATGAAAGGGGGGTGGGGGTTTGATTAATCCAGTGAAATTTTTCTTTAGTTGGAATACTATAGTAAATACATGCTTTGTAAGAAGTTGACTTACTGACGTTAAAAGGCATTTTATTTGGAGTTAATATTTTTTCTTTTAAATCTGGACTTTCTATTGTCTTTATTTTGGTAAATATAGTAGTAAAGTGAGTTATTTGACAGAGTTTCTAAAACCTGGGCTTTTTCCCTGATGGAGGCCTCATGCCAGTTAAGATGTATACAATTTCTTTTCTGGAGTTTCTTTTTTGGTATCAGGGATTGAATTCAGGACCTGTGCTTCTGAGACAGGCGGTGGTACTGAGCCTAAATCCCTGGCCTTTGGAGATTATTTTTTTAATTTGGTGTTGATAAAATTACTGTGTAAAGGACCATACAGTAAATACTTTAGACCATGTGATCTCTTGGAACTACACAACTGTGCTGTTTCACCAGAGCAGCTACAGATTTCAGTGAAACGGTAGTAGAGTGCTGGTCCCTGCTTTTAAATTTTAAAACCTAGGCATTTGAAAACCAAGATGAATATTCAGGTGTGGATTTGATGTTACACCCTTGTATTTGCATTCTTCAGTTGTATAAAATACAGGAAAATATTTTCCTATATGTCAAAATATAACACACTAAAATAGTGCACCCTCAAATCACAGTGAAAGAAATGCAGATATGTCAATGCACTAGGGACTTTTACTGATAAAATGGGAAAATAGTGAAATAGGCAGTGACAGACCTTACCTGTCCCTAAAAGTGTAATAATTTTTTGTTGTCATCTGTAACAGTAGCAGTAGTCTGTGCTTTTGTTCTGACCATGATGAGAACCAGGAGGATCTCCTTACTAGCAACAGGAAATAAATAGGACAAGAGTTTTGAAACGTGATTCAGCATTTGGCATTGGAAGTTGCTTTTGCAAAGCATTTGGTTTATAGGATTTTGCTGCATTTGTGTGAAGTTGGGCAGGCGCAGAAATCTGTAGGTCATGATACTTAATTTCTACCGCAGGCTGAGGGAGCCAGGCACTGTGAGACAGGATGCATGAGATAAGTGAAAGATACATGAGTGAAAAAAACAAATGAGTGCATTAGATCTGGAACCTAGAACAGTGATGGAGAATATCTTAAACAGTTCAGCCATTACAGAACTGCCTGCTTTGTTCAGGAAAACTTAGGGAGTTCGTGTAGGCATAAAAAGAAAGGGAAAGGCTAGAGAGGTGGCAGGAGCCAGGTCATAAAGCATCTTCACATTGATGGAACTGATTTTATTCTTCATGTGGTGGGGAACTGGAACATCAGATTTCATCTTCCTCTGTTTATGTTTAAAGTTATAAAACAAGACCCATATATGATTGCTTAATGGTGAAAGGTAAGGCACAAAGGGAAACGATTCATCTTTCCAGTGTGACTTTAGGTGAAGTCATTTAGAATATATGTTATTGTTACAGTGGAAGGACATGCTGGAATGGAGGAAAGGTTGAATAAGGCATAATTCAGGCAAGGATCCTGGCCAAGTTACAATGCAAACTGCAGCTCCTGCAAACTTCCCACTTGGTGGAACTCCAGCAGAATCTCCTCACTGCTGACATTCAGGTGTTTGGAGTCAGTTTCAGGGTGGAGGCTCTGTCACACAGACTCTGTACTGTTGTTAAACAATTGGGACGACATATTCCCTGAAGGCCCAAGGCCATTCTCTCGTGTGGAATTTGTGGTATTGAATGAGGTCAAATCTTTGGCTGAAGGCTTTCACACTGTTGTCATACATTCACTGAATTAATTGAACTCTGGGTTGTGAGGTTTTTAATACTGAAAGTAGACTCTTCTTTGAAGCATTGCTGTGAATCAAACCCAGGGCCTCATGTATGCTTAGCAAGTGCCCTGCCAGTGAGCTACATCTACAGCCCCAGAGTAGACAATTGGCTACAGACATGAGGCCTATATCTGGTATGACGTTTCTGGTGTCCCTGCAGTTGGAGCAGAGGCATTTACCAAGTTCATTGTACTCACACAGCTTTGCTCCGGTGTAAACTTGTGTTTAAAAAGGCTGGAGCTTAGTTTAAAGAATTTCTCACATTTGCCATACTCAAAATGTATTGCTCCAATGTAAATTTTCTGGTGCTAAGCAGAGTTTATTTTTTCTGGTGTTCTGTTGTGGTTCTGGGATTGAATCCAGGCCCTCATGTGTTAGCTAAGCAAGCACACAAATGGGCTGCCCTCCAGCCTTCAACAAGTTTGGGTTTGTAACCCAAGCCCTTTCTACATTTGGCACATTCATGAGGCCTTTTTCTCCAGTGTGAATAGGCTAGTGCTGAGCAAGTTTATATTCGAACCTGAAGGTCTCGCCACATTCGCTGCACTCCATTGTGGACTGTCTCTTGCTAAATAAATGTGTGCTCGATACTGAATGTATCTACACACCCACTAAACTAATATAGACCATTGCCAGTGTGGATTTTCTAATGCTGAACAAGTACCTTGTGGTAGATTCCTACACTCACATTTGTGTCTTTATCATTCCGCAAGGCCTTCTCACACTTAGTACTGATGTGTGGCTCCATCTCTTTAGAGTGGTCTGGTGCTGAAAAAGACCAACAGTGACTGAGAGAAGTCCGTCCCAAGCTCCCTGCAGGTAAAGGGCTTCCCTAATGCACAAATTCTACAAAGGAAGCCCTTCCCACATCCCTACTGGTTTTTTTTGTTTGTTTGTTTGTTTTACCCTGCTGTGCACCTGGTTTTAGGTTTGCACTGAAACAGACTTGCTTCCCACTCATGCACAATTTCGGCTCACATGTTTTCCTTAGCGTTCAGCCAGATATGAAATATCTTCCATGATAGGGACATATATTTCACAAAGATAAGCCTGGGTTAATGGGTCTGGCTTTGGAGTCCTGATTTGTGACATTCCACAGATAATCTCAAAATGCCTCCTCAGTATCCATTCCAGGCCATCTACTCAAGACCCAAGTGCAAAATTCTCTAGGACCACATCGGGGTGCAAGTGTCAGCTTCATTAAGGAAACCCCATTCCACCCAGGAGAAGTACAGAGCCTCATTGTCAAAGAGTATGTTGTCCTGAGTAAAGTCCTTCAACATCACGCTGCTGTTGGACTGAGTAGAGCAGGGACAGGAGCAACATGCCACTAGGAGGAGCCCTTGCAGTTCTGAGTGGCATCACCTTGCTTCAAACCTGCCTATGTGCAATGGGGATAATGACTCCTCTTGCTCCTTCTTGGTCCACCCAGTGCTCCAGGGAAGAAACAGCAATTTTTCCTCTCTAGTATGTAGGCCTATTTTCTCTGTTAAAAGTAAGTCATATCTAAGAATAAAATAGATAGTTAATTATTGGTCAAATCCCATAAAAAAAGTTTAGTGTTAATGAATGAGGAGACTCAGGATATGAAAATGTGGCCCAGCATCAAGAAACGTCCTCTATTTTATTTACATATCGATATCTGTATAATTTCTCCAGGGAAAATAAGTCATTGACTTTCTAACTGGACCTATTTTCAATACCTGAAAATTTGCTTGCTTCCAAAAAACTCCAAAATACTTCTTTTTGAAAAGAAATTTTGATGTTTCTAAAAATATAACTAGTTTAAAGCAGGTACAGTATATTTCAGGCATGCCCAAACAAAAGTGCATATGTTTTGTGCACTCTTCTGTGGTTTATTGCACAACGGGAGGAAAAAAGAATCTCCTAACTTATAGAACACGGTCTTCTGGGGAGGGGGATGCCACTATCAAAGATACTCAAAACACATCTTGACTTTAGTCTCGAGATGCATCTAAAAGAATAGTACCAAAAGGTTCTAAGTAGTGGCCCGCACCACCAGACCCCCTTCCTGGACTGGTGCTGTGCTGTGACTGACAAGTGCAGAAACCAGCAACATGACTTCTTGGAAGGCAGCAGTTGCCATTTGGACGGTTTGGTTACAGGGTAGTACAGGAGAACACATTTCTTTGTTTTGTCAATTTGTATCTTCAGTGAAAAAACTAGATGAAATTTATTAACTTTCTTTAAAAGTTGTCATTTTTCATTGTGACTTACTAAAAAGTCATAGGTAGTGTAAGCTGCTTCTCTAGATACACTGGTATAGTTTATTTGCCTCGTGCTTTCTAAAAAGTAAAATTTGAGCAATATGGAATATTTAGGTTCTGGTGAATGTCTTATTTCATCACAATATTAAAAGAGGTATGCTCCAGGTTTGAAATTTAATAAATTAATGCTTTTACTGTTTTAAATAGAACACTTTTCAATAAAACTGGCATTTTCCCCCTTTGATACTGAGTACCCATGTTTCTCAGTCCCTCATATCTAATTCCTCCACATCTAAAGATGTTGAAAGGCTAGACACCAGAGTATTTTCTGACTCATGGAAGAGAGGAATTGTACTCCAAATAAAGTGGGCAAAGCTCTAAGTAAATGAGAGTAGGAGGAAAGCTATCATGATGGTTAGCTTTGGGTGTCAAGTTGTTTGGTTTAAAAGATACCTAGGGAGAGATAAAACATTATTTCTGGGCACATCTGTGAGGTGTTTCCAGAAGAGGCTGGCGTTTCAATCAGTGGCCTAAAAGGGAAACATGCCCCCCTCCCCCATCGTGGGTCTGGAAATGACAAAAAAGTGAGAGGAAAGGTGAATTCTTTCTGTTCCAAGCTAGGACCCTTCTGCCCCATCCCTGGACATTAGACTCCAAGTTCTCCCAGCGATATCCCAGTTTGTCCGCCTTGGACCAAGAGTCATACCACTGACTTCCTTGGTGCTCAGGCCTTTGAACTTACCCTGAACTATGCTGTCAGCTTCCCTGATTTTTCACCTGCATGCAGCCCATTGTAGGACTCCCAGAAGTCTGGGCTGACTTACATAATCACTTACAAGAATAGATTCGACATGTTTAGACTTAAGGCTCGTAGCTGTTTTGAAACATGACATTTGGGCTGGGGTGCAGCTCAGTGGTGGAGTCTGATCCCCCAGGACCTCAGCAAACAGGCAAACACAACCAAGAAAACTCTTAGAACATTCTCCTCTAAGATGATTCCCCCACCTCAAACTCGAGTTCACTGACCAAGACCAGTAATCCTGTTTCATTTATGTTTGTATCATTATTATAGCTCTTTGGCCATAAAACGCATAATAACAATGCTCAAGAAATATTCATTGAAAGTATTTGAAGAACTTTTATTTCAGCAAAAAACATGAAAAAATGTTTAGTTCTTTGCTTCCCTCTGGTGGCACAATGTTGCAAAGCAATTTAGGGAATAAAGCCTTAATTATTTTTAATCTTGAGATGTATTTGGATTTAAATTACCACTTCTCTGTATTAATAAGACTTTTCTTCCACTCCAAATTACCTTGATAATGTCAAATAAATTATTTGAATGAGTCCCATCTCACTTCCTATTTCATTTTGACACACATTGAAATGATAGTATTCATTATGAGGTAGAGTCTAACTACATTTCTCAAGTTGACCAACTTACCACACTTTCATTCTTACTCTCCTATTGGCAAGGAAAGGCTTAGTGGTTCTCATTGTTGCACTTAGTTTTCTAATAAAAGAGATGACTTGTACACTTGGCAGGATTCTTAAGATTCTAGCCTTTATATTACTTTACCTGTCAGGAATGTGCATTTCTTTTGAGAGTAGACATTTATTTCATATTAGAATGTAAACCATATTTTTGTATACTCATTTAACTTTTCTTATCAAGCCCTCTTCTAAAATAGATTTTTTAACATGGTGAATATGTAGGTTTATGTATTTCTAACTGAAGAGTGAGGGTGAATTTACTGGGGACTTAGATATATGGAGAATGTGGGTGTTGTCCTTACTATTATTATGAATATGCAAATCTGATGACATGCTGTAGATATATTGGTTTCCCTTTGTTTCCCAAACTGTTCAAAGACGTTCAGATCACTGGATCACTCTGATGACTATACAGTCTGCAAGTAACATATCCATTCATCCAACCAACTGAGAATTTAAAATATTTGGAAAAAATTATTTGTACAGGACATGTACAAACTTTTTTCCTTATTATTATTTACTACAACAGCTACTTATATAGTGTTTACAGTTTACTAAGTACTGCAAGCAATCTAGAGATTATTTATTTATTGTGCTACCAGGGATCGAACTCAGGACCTTGTGCTTGCGAGGCAGGTGACAGCACCACTGAGCTAAATCCCTGGCCCCTAGAGTTGATTTAAAGTATACAGGAAGATGTGCATAGGTTACATGGAACTACCACATCATTATATAAGGATTCTGAGAATCCTTGGATTTTGGTACCTTAGAGGCCCTGGAAAAGATTCTTTGTAGTTATTAAGGAATACAAAGAATCAGGAGTAAGATATTTATTGTAGAAATGTCCAATTCAGGGCAATGGAAGAACCTAGAGAAATGATTTTGGAGGTTCACTAAAGTGATTGAAATGAAAGGTAAAAATACTTTGATTAGGAAAGTCTGCAGTGAAGGTTTCCACCAAGTACATTTATAATATAACAACTTTTATTATTTAAGCATTTTTTCATTCATTTGTGAAACAAAAATTTATGGAGAGTCTATGACATAGTAGCCACTGTGGAACTTTGAACACAAGTAATGAAAAGGGAGGCCCATCTTTCATGAATCTTTTCATCCAGTGAGAAGAGAGGGAAGCAAAGAAGCAGCAGTATGAGTGTTTTACATACATAGAGGCCAGTCAGATCATTCTCCACAGAGACAAATCTGACTCATGTTTTGGGAAGTAATTAGGCACTAGTTGGGTAGAAAAAGGTTTAAAGAAAGAGGCTGTTGCGTGAATCACTTTGAAGAAGTGTGTGTGAATAGCGAAAAGCAAGAATGGCAGATGGATCTTGGCAACCTAGATGTCTGGAGTAGTGGAGATCTCGACAACCTAGATATCTGGGGTGCTTTGCTGGAGGCAATGAAGAAGTACCAAAGGCCTTCAGCTAGGAGAGTGCAGTGGACATGTGCACAGAACATCGTCTGGAAACAGTGTAAAGAAAAGATTAGAAGGAGGCAGACTGAGAAATAGGAAAACACTGAAGAATGTTGCACTACTACTGTAATTAAAAAGAACTAAACTAAAGCAGTTTTTTTCTTTTGCTTATTAGTGATTTTTTTTCTGCACATTAGTGATTGCATTTATCATGGGGAGTTGGTACATGTACAGAACGTAACTTTTTTTTTTTTGGTTTTTTGAGACAGGGTCTCACTATGTAGTTGAGACTGACCTGGAACTCACTATGTAGCCCAGGCTGGTCTCGAACCCACAGCAATCCTCCTGCCTCAGCTTCCCGAGTGCTGGGATTATAGGTGTGTGTCACCACGCAGTAGGAGACTGACCTGGAACTCACTATGTAGCCCAGGCTGGTCTCGAACCCACAGCAATCCTCCTGCCTCAGCTTCCCGAGTGCTGGGATTATAGGTGTGTGTCACCACGCCCAGCTCAGAGCCTATTTTATTTCTTTTTATTTTTCCCTCCTCTCCCTCCCTTCTCCCTCTATCTCTAGATCCCTTTCACACTTATAAAAAGCCTATCTCCCTAATTCCTGTATCTTTCTTTTACTCTTTATTTATACTTTGAGTTTCTTATATAAGAGAAGCCATGGATAATTTAAGCTCATGTATCTATTTCATTAGCATTATGGTCTCAAGGTGCATCCATTTTCCTACAAATAATTCAAATTTATCCTTCCTTATGGCACAGTAGTGCTCCATTGTTTATAAATACTACATTTTATTTATCCACTTATCTGTTGATAGACATATAGGCTGCTCCTAAGATTTAGCTATTATGAGTTGTGCTGTAAACATGGGTGTACATATGTCATTGTAATATGACATCTTTAATTCTTTGGGAAAGATAACTAGAGGGGGAATTGCTGGGTCAGTGGAATTTGTATTTTTTGAGGAATTTATATTCTGATTTGCACAGTAGTTGTACTAGTTTACATTTCCAGCAAGGTAGAACAGTTGCTTTTTCCCTGAAGCTTTGACAGCATTTGTTAATACTTTTTTTTAATGATAGCCCTTCTTTCTGGAGTAAGATAGAATATCAGTGTTATTTTAATTTGTATTTCTGTAATGGGTAGTGCTGTGGAACATTTTTTTTTTCATATATTTTTGGTCATTTGTATTCCTTCTGAGAAGTGCCTGTTCATTTCAATTGTCCATTTTTTGTTTTGCTTTGTTTTGTTTTTGGTACTGGGGATTGAACTCAGGACCTTGCACTAGCGATGAAGGCATGGTGTTACTGAGCTAAATCCCTGGCCCACAACTGTCCCTTTTTTGATAGGATCTTTTATTTTGAAGTCATATTTTTTGAGCTCTTTATATATTGTAGATATTAATCCTCTATCAGAAGGGAACCTGGCAAAGTTTTCTTCCTATTCAGTAGGTTGCCTGTTCACTCAATTGGTTGTTTCCTTTGCTATGTAAAAGCTTTTTAATTTGATATTGTCCCATTTGTTGACTCTTGATGTTATTTCTTATGTAATTGGGGTTCTTTTTTGAAAGACCTTACCTATGCATATGTTTTTAAAAGTCTCATCTGTTTTTTCTTCCAGTAAATTAAGTGTTTCTCTCTTACTATTTAGGTATTTGGTCCATTTTTATTTTATTCTAGTACATGGTAATAGGTATGAGCCTAGATTCAACCTTCTGTGTACATGCAACCAGTTCCCTGCCCCATATTTAAAGAGGGTATCTATCCTTCAGGGCAAGTTTTTGGACCCTCCATCAGAGATCAGAGATGACTGAATGCGTCCGGGGAGGTTTTTGCAGCCTAAGTTATGTGTCATTGACCCATATGTCTATTTCTGTGCCAATACCATGGTATTTTTGTACTGTAGCTTTGTAATATAACCTGAAATCTGGGGTTGTGGGGCTTTGCTTTTGCTGCCTAGGATTGCTTTTGCTATTCTGTATCTCTTCTGGTTCCATATGAGCTTTAAGGTTGTTTTTCTAGTTCTGTGAGAAATGCTTTTGGTATTTTGATTGGGGTTATGTTCAGTCTGTATATAAGCTTTGGTAGTATGGCAATTTTGACAGTATTGGTTCTTCCTACCCAGGAAAATAGGACACCTTTCCATTTTTTTTAAATTATTCTCTTTGGTCTCCTTTTTCAGAGTACTGTAGTTTCATTGTAGATATTTTTCACTTCCTTGGTTAGGTTGATTCTTAAGTATTTAATTTTTCTTGAGGCTATTGTGAATGGCATTGTTTTTAAATTATTTTCTCAGCAGGTTCATTATTGGTGTATAAGAATACTACTTATTTTTGTGTGTTGATTTTGTATCCTGCAACCTTGCTGAATTTGTTTATTGTTCTAGGAGTCTTTTGATGGATTTTTTTTTTACTTTTCTACGTAGAGGATCATGTAGTTGTGGATAATGATTGTGTGACTTCCTCCTTTCCTATTAATATCCATTTTATTTCTTTATCTTGCTTGCTTGGTCTGGCTCATGTTTCAACTATTATATTGAATGGGTGTGGTAATAGTGGATGTATCAGTCAGTGCTTACTAGAGAAGTAGATTTTATGCAAGATACATAAATATATGAGGATTTACAAGACAGGCTTACAATGGCCACTCACAGAGTCAGGTGTGGATGAGTGCAGAGAGTCTGTCTTCACACTAGAGATCCAAAGGATCCAGTTGAAGGCCTGGAGCTCCCTGTAGCGTCCTGTGCGAGTCTGTATCGGGAGGCTGAAGGGTCTGCACTGGAAGACTGAAGAGTCTGTGCTAAAAGCCGTGAGACAACCTCTAAGGGGAAGGTGAAGACGGGAGCTCCTCTGAAGAAACAGAAGTGAACCTTCCTTCTTCATTTCCCTTTTATTCCATTCAGGCAGCAAGCCTATTGATTGGTGCCACTCATACCCAGGATGGGTCTTCTGTCTTCCGTAAATCCCTTCAGCCACACCCAGAACTATGCTGATCTAATTTAGTTGGGTGTTTCTTACTCCAGTTGACACAATCAGTTAGCTATCACGATGGACATCATTGTCTTGTTCCCAATTTCATATAATGTTGGCAGTAGGTTTGTTATAAATGGCTTTTATGAAATTGAGATAAAAGTCTTCCTTTGCCTATTTTCTTCAGAGTTTGTTCTGTAAATCATGACTAGATGTAGAATTTGGGAAAGGTTTTTTTCTGCATCTTATTGAGATGATCATACATTCTTTTCTCCTGTTTATGTAGTATATTACATTTATCGATTTTCATATGTTGAACCACTGTTACATCCTGGGGATGAAGACTACTTGGTCATAATGTAAGACCTAAATTACAAGCCCATGCTAAATAACAAAGGGCCTAGGAGATGGTGCTCTAACCCCCTCCCGTTGTAGCCATAGCCCCGACCTTTGTTCAAACCCTGGCTCAGGAATGTAAGGCAATCTTGTACTGTTTGAAGTTCAGATCCTGATTAACATGTAAGTTAATAGTTCTACACTATGAAATACGTAGAGACCCCATGTTTATTGCTGAGCTATTTGCTCATCCTGAATGTCCTGGTGCCCTTTGAACCATCCTATAGGTATCTGTTAATCATCGATGTGTGACTGCCCAGTACATGACTGGTGACCACCAGCTCAAGTCAGCAGACCTTTGTCCCCTGCCTGCACGCTTAACATGTTAACCCCCTTTTTTACCCCCCCTATAAGGACCTCAGCCCCTGAGCTGGCACCTCTCTGAGCTACTTAGTTCTGAGAGTGCCGTCTAATAAAGGCCTGTTTACCATCTAGCCTGGTGTGTTCCTTCCTGGGTGACTCTCGTTACCCCATCAAGCTCCCCGAGCTTCGCTGGGTTTTAGGACCCAGCATCGTGGAGGCCTTTCTGGCTATTCATGCTCCGTGGAGTAAAAGTGAGACTTTAGGTCTTACAATAATATATGATATTTTTGATGATTTGCTGTGTACTGTTTTCCAGTATTTATTTTCAGGGTTTTTGTATATATGTTTATTAAAGAGATTGGCTTGTTTTCTTTTTCAGTTTGGTCCTTGTCTGGTTTTTGAATCAAGGTACTGCTAGCTTCCAACAATAACTTTAGAAGTACTTTTCTTTCAATTTTACTAAAGAGTGATGAGTATTGGCATTAGATCTTCCCTAAAGTTCTTGTAGAATTCAGTGATGAATCCATTGGGTCCTAGGTCTTCCTTAGTTAGTTTTTTTTTTTTTTTTTAATTAATGCCTCAATTCATTGCCTGTTATTGCACTGCTCAAAGTTTTTGTATCTTCTAGGTTCTGTTTTAGTAATTCACATATTACCCAAACTATATGACTGTTCATTTCTTTTAGATTTCTTAATTTGTTGGATTACAGGTTTTAAAGTAGATATAAACAGCTGGGCATAGTGGCGCACGCTGGTAAGTAGAATTTTGTTCAATTTAGTAACTGGTAAATCTTTAAAGTTATTCAGCGTGAGAAAAATTCTAACAAACATATTTCACATATAAGTGAACTGAGAGGTTTTAGGCATGTCAAGTTTTCTTGGTCAGTGTTCAACAATCTTTGAAATGATGATACTCAACAACCAGGTTGTTGTCATTATTCCCGTTGAAATGGTATATTCTAAATTATAGACTGTCTTTATTTAAATTGGCATTGCATTAAAAATTACAGGGAATTTACAAAAACTGTGGATGAGATTGGATTGCAGGCAGAGCCTGTCCTGAGGCACTAGCTAGCAGAGGACAAGGCTGCAGTGGGCAATAAGACTAGACAAGTACATTGGAGCCAGGTATGGAGGTGGAAAATGGTTTTAAATACTGAAAAATGGCTGAAGAGAGATCATATTTTATGATTAAGTGTCAAGATCTTATACCACTAACTGCTTGAAACACATTATGGGAAATGTTAAGGTCATTACCACTGGAGTTAGAAAAACTTTGGTTTGAATCCTAACTCTGCCACTTAGAAACATGGCAAAGCAGAAGGAAGTTGATGGCAGTAACTTACTGTATCTAGAACTGGCAGTGAATTACATAAATAAATCCCATTGAATCCACATGAACAGAAATATGTCCTATTCACACCTAACTCAAACTACAGTAAATCCTTGATTTACAAAACATTTGAGCTGTGGACTTCCACAGATATGAATGGACCTTGCATTACAAACATTTTTAGATGTGAGCAAGTTGTGGAGTCAGCTCACATGTTTGCCAGAGAGTATCACAGTTGTGCTGCTGTGTGCTTGTTGTGCGGTGTGATAGGATTCAGTAGTACAGTGTTCAGTCAGAGCCCAGGATGTCCAGAAGCAAAGGAAAAGAAGTGGTGATGTGGAAGGGACAGCTAGCAAGTACAAATCAATAAACATGGAAACAAAAGTGAAAATAATTGAGAGACTGGACCAAGGCAAAAAGATGGTAGGCCTTGCTCATTCTTACAGTATGAATTGTTCAACCATTAACAGAATTCTAAATAATAGGACAAGATTATGGAACATTTGAATTCTGTGTGCCAGTGAAGTCAACAATAATACCTGAAAAGCATGGTAAAGTGATAGAGGACATGGAGAAACTCAGTGTGTGGATGCGGGATCACCATCAGTGTTTAGTCCCACTCAGCATAATGCTTATTCATGAAAAAGCTAAAAGCCTGTCTAAAGACTTGAAGAAAAAATGTGGTCTACAGGGTGTATTTTTTACTGCCAGCCATGGATGGTTTTAACAGCATGAAGGCTAGAGCCAACTTTCACAATGTGAAAGTAAGTGGTGAGGCTGGGAGTGCAGATATTATAGCTGCCCAAGAGTTGTCAGCAATACTTAGAGAATTTATTGAAGAATTATTATTTACTCCAACAGTTTTTGAATGCTGATGAGACAGCACTGGACTGGAAGAGGATGCCAGAACGAAGTTACATCAGGAAAGAGGAAAAGTGATGCTGCACTTCAGTGCAGCAAAGGACAGACTCTGTTGTTTGGTGACAATGTTTCTGGCAATATGAAACCTAAGCCACTCTTAGTTAGTTCAAATAACCCAAGAGCCCTCCAAAACATAACCAGATGCTCTTTACCTGTTGTGTGGAAGAGTAACTCCAAGGCTAGGTTACACAGGCCATTTTCTAGGACTGGTTGTTTTCACCACTTTATCTCACAGAGAAATACCGTTCGCAGAAAGATATCCCATTCAACATTCTTTTGCTGCTTCACGGTGAAGTCACCCCTTATTTATGGATGAATTTCATTCCAACATCTCAAAGTACTGCATCTACCATGGGATATCATACCACTCATCCAGCCTAGGCACCAAGGAATTATTGCGATTTTCAAGAAACATTATTTACAGCACACTTTTTATCAGGCAGTGAAGGCAACTGATGAAAGAGGAACAAGAAGCTTGTGACAATTTTGGAAGGACTATAACATCTACAAGACCATAAAAACATTAACTTTGCTTGGTGTGAGGTTTTTGGCTGTCACTGTGAATGGGGTTTGGAAAAAACTTTGCCCATAGTTTGTTCATGAAGTTTATGCTCTTGAAGAGATGGATAAGGAGTCCAAAGACATCTTTGACAATTTAGTGATCCTTAGCAAGAGGCTGGAGTTAGATCTGCAAGAGGACAACTTCACTGGACTCCTTCTGTGCAACATGGGGAGCTTTCTAATCAGGACCTGAGGGAATTAAAGAACCAGCACAAAGATGAAGAGAGCCAAGAGGAAGATCCAACTGAAGAGCCCAAGAGATTTGCAACACAGGAAAAGACAAGGGGATTTTCCTTATTTGAAGAGGCACTGTGTTAGTTTTTGAGATACAGAGCCCCAATATAGAATGACTCACAAAGATTGCAGCAGCATTCGGAATGCATTCAGTGCTACAGAGTCACCAATGATGACAGGAAAAAGAGCTACTACTTAGATATCATGATCTTTTTTTTTTGAGAGGGTAGACAAATTAATACATCAAAACACGTGTGATCAACATCAGTTGTGAGTAAAATTTCATCTTGCTCTTCATCTCCTACTGCTGATGATCCTTCAGCTTGACCATCTCCCATCTACCCAGTCTCCAGTTAGTAACTCTCTTCTTGTCAGTTCGCTGCATGCAAACCCCCATGTGCCTGTTGTTGCACTGTACTGCACCACCATGTTAAGGTAACAGTAAAAGGAAAATAATTTACCGTTGTACTATACTGTACCACCATTTTAAGGTAACTTAAAAGTAAAAATAGTTTATTTATAGTATTTGTATATATGTGAAATAGGAAGAAAAGGGCTAAAGGTGTAGGGAAAGTGGGAAGGGTAGGGGAAAGGTAATAAGGGAAAAGGAAAAAAAGGAGAAAATGAAAAAATGGAAATAAAGTGTGTATAAATGGGGAGGGGAGGAAGGGGTGAAGGGAGGGCAGGGACAAGGGGAAACAATGAGAACCAAGACCTGTCATGTAAAGGTATAAGATCCCAATGATGACTGTAATTGTACTGTATACCTAAAATCTACCAATAAACTTAATAAAAGAAAAAAACATATAATATTTGTGTATGTATGTGTGTGTTTATTTTTTTTATGCACTACTTTGTGTATTTGTGCCAAAGGTGTATGACTCACTTTGCCATACTACAAACAAATCAGACTTACGAATGTTCTCCTGTAATGGAATTTGTTTGTAAACTGAGGACTTACTCTATATGGATCCCTGACTCAACTTTCCCTTCACAAGATCAAAAAAACGCCTGTGGCCATTTCAGTGTCATCCAGTGGGAAGAAATGGAGACGTAGAAGATATTCCCAGGACCTTGGTAGGTGCCTGTGCAAGAGAGGGTCCTGAAATATGTTTCATTAGCTGTTTGCTAAACTAATTTCTAATATAAAGAAACCTAGTAATTCCGTGAGTTTCTCTCTGCTTCTGTGTCACCTGGCTTATGGGCCCATAATAACAGAGAGAAGATGGGGCACTTGATTGGCTGACCTGGGTCTTGTGCTAGCTGTGAGGTAGGGGTAAGGACTCCGATCAGTAGTTCTTTCACAATTCTGTGGGATGAGTACAGGCAAAGTGTTTCAGGGAGACCATAAATGATGTTTCTAGAATGGTCGCCACCCTCGTTTTACTCAAATGTTCCTTCTTCCTTGATTTCTCTGAGGATGACATCTACTTCTCAAGTAGTCCTCTTGCAGATCTAGCTCTGGCTTCTCGTGAAGTATTAATCAACTTTCTATCACTGTACAAAATTCAGCTGAAAGTGGGGATATTTTTTTGGCTCACAGTTTTAGAGGTTTTAGTCATGGTCACTTGGCCCTTTGGCTTTGGGCCAGCGGAGAGGCAGAACATCATGATGGGGAACACACGGCACAGCAAAACTGCTGACATTATGACAGCCAGGAAGCAAAGAGAACAAAAGGCCAAGGTCCCAATGCCCTCTTCACTGGGAGTCCCCCAGTGACCTACCTTCCTCCCACTAGGCGCTAGCCCCTCCCAACAGTCACAGGCGGGTGAACAAATCTAGAACATGAGCCTTTGGGAGCTATTTCAGTTCCAATGCATAGTAGTCTCCCTCCCTGTGCCTTTTACCCCCCCATTTTGTTTAATGCTTATTTTGAAAGAAACAAACTGTTCCTTGAACTCACCTTTCTCTTCTTCCTTTTGTTCTTTGTGTGTCAGTAACACGAAGAATCTTTCACAACTGGATCTCAGACCCTTTATAAGATTCTCCCAAGTTCCAACAAAATATGCATATAAATTTCAGAGGTATAACCTATCCCTCTCCTCCTAACCTGCAGGGGTACTGCTCCTTGCTCAGGTACTTTTTTTTTTTTTTTTTTTTTTTTTTTTTTTTTAG
>NW_022900913.1:42560457-42591126 GCF_012274545.1 Fukomys damarensis
TTTTTTGTAGCAGGGATCGACCTCGGGTCCTTGCACTTATGGGGCAGGCTACAAAACCACTGAGCTAAATCCCTAGCCCATTGCAGTACTTGTTTAGGCTTACTTTAATCCCCAGCTTTGTGATATACCTCTGATGTCTCCAGTGTGAATTGTAAGGGATTTCTGGAATTATAATAACAATAGTTAAAAGTTAAAAGCTGTAGATTTTACATTGCTTATTATGTATTAGGAACAGTGGTGCCAAGCATTCTTTGTAGTCTCATTTAAATAACATGTCACTTCCCAATCTCTTATCATGCTGTGCCCGGTTTGCTTATGTCTGCCTTTCCTAGTAGACAAAGGTCAGCGGCTCAATGCTCTCCATCCTTATTTCCCTGCCCTTGATACTGAACAAGCACACAGTAGAGACTCATGCTCTGTTTGTGTATTAAGGAACTGCATTCCATACAGCGACCACGGAACATAAGGCTATCTGAATAGGCCTCAACTTTAGTCTGACTGGTGGAGCTGATATTCTTCAGCCTGACACAGAATAAAGAAAAATTTTAAGGAGAATTGGCAAACGTTTTATAAAGGGCCAAATAGTAAATTTTATTGGATCTGTGAGCTCTTTCATTTCAGTTACCTGATCAACTCTGCCTTTGTCATAGGAAGGCAGCCAGAATCAATATGAGTGTAAGTGGGTATGGATATGTTCCAATAAAACTTTATTTTCAGAAATAGCCCCTCTCAAATTATAGATCAATAGACTCAAAATTGCAACCAGCAGGATGACTCATAATAAGAACTTTCTTGTTTTTTTTGGTACCGGGTATTAAACTCGGATCCTTGCGCTTGCAAGGCGGGCCACCGAACCACTGAGCTAAATCCCTGGCCCAAGAACTTTCTTACTAGGGGTCAGAGGAAAGAGCTGAAGATACTATAAATCATGGTATTTGTCCCCAGGTGGGCTACATAATCTTAAAGATTCCCAGAGAACATTGTATTTTAAAAATGTTTACATTTTTCACTTATGCTATCACTGAATAATGTTTTTCCTTTCAAACCTAAATTCATTCATGTTTATTAACTGAAATTCGATTCTTCTTATTATTCAATGAAAGAAAATGACTGCCCTGGAAACTTGGTTATTGCTGTATTAACTATATCAGTCTCCCCTCATTTGTAGGAAATGCACTCTAAGACCTCCAGGATGCTTGAAACTGCAGAGAGCACTAAAGTGTATATATATATATATATATATATATATATGCACATATACAATACATGATAAATATACCATCTTTCTATGCATACATACTTATGATAAGGTCTAACTTATAAATTAACACAGTAAGAGATGAATAATGCTATAGGACAATTGTAATAATATAGTGAGACAGGCGTGGTGGCATATGCCTGTAATTACAGTAGCAGTTGGAAGGCTGAAGCAGGAGAATTACTGCAGTTTTCAGGCCAGACTGGGCTACAAAGTGATTTCAAATACAACCCGCATGACAAAGTGAGACCCTATATCAAAAACAAAAAACAAGACAAAAAAAACCAAAACAACCCAAGTAAACCAATAGAGTATAAGTCATGTGAATGTGGTCTCTCTCTGTCTCACAACGTCCTGCTGTAACATACTCTTATTATGATGAAGTGAGGTGATGCAGCGCCTACCTGAGATGAAGGGGAGTGAATAATGTAGCGCTGTGATATAGCGGGGGGCTACTTCTGTCACTTTAACACAAGCGTTCCAATGCCTCAACAGTTAATGTGGAAACCAAGATGACTGCTAAGTTTCTAATGAGTGGGCAGCATCTACAGTTGGGCTGCACTGAACAGAGAAGTGATGCATGTCCCAGGTAGGATGAGGTAGGCAAGTGGAAGATTTCATTACCCTGCTTAGACCAGGCTTCGATTTAAAACTCACAAAATTTTTTTCATTAAGTTTATTGGTACCCTTTAGGGATACAATATGATGACATTCACCAGTGGGAATTTGTACCTGTACATGATTTATCTTGGTTCTTATTTTTTCCCCATTCCCCTGCCCTCCCTTCAACTCCTCCACCCCTCCCAATTTACAAAGACTTTGCTTCCACTTTTTCCTTTTCTCTTATTTTTTCCTTTCTCTTCTTTATTTCTTTATTTATTTTTTTTGGTTTTTTGAGACAGGGTTTCACTACATGGTTGAGACTGACCTGGAACTCACTATGTAGTCCAGGCTGGTCTCGAACTCACAGCAATCCTCCTGCCTCAGCCTCCCGAGTCCTGGGATTACAGGCGTGCACCACCACGCCCGGCTCCCTTCCCTTCTTACCTTTCCCCTATTCTTCCCACTTCCTCTTCCCCTTTAGACCTTTTCATCTTGTTTAACATTATCTATTATACATTTTGATTCTTACTGACACTTTTAGTTTTTCACAGCAGAGAAACTATTCGGTATTTACTCATGTGTCCCATTTATTTCACTTAAGAGTATGGCCTCAATGTGCATCCATTCAGCTATCAAGATCTCTAGTTTCTCATTCTTTATGGCTGAGTAGTATTCCATTTTATGAAAAAACCACATTGTCTTTATCCAGTCTCCAGTTGATTGGCATTTGGATTGTTTCCAAGTTTTAGCTATTAAAAACTGTGCTACTATAAACATGGGTGTGCATACATCACTGTGGTATGAGTCTTTTAATTGTTTTGGAAAGATACCCAGCAGAGGGAGAGCTGGGTCAAATGGGATCTCTAATCCTAGTTTTTTGAGGTATCTCCACATTGATTTTCACAGTGGTTGCACCAGTCTGCACTCCCACCAACAATGGAGATGGGTTCCTTTTTCCCAATCAAACCTGCCAGCATTTGTTATTGGTTGATTTCTTGATAGCAGCCATTCTTTCTGGGGTGAGGTGGAATTTTAGTGTTGTTTTCATCTGCATCTCTCAAATCACCAGTGATGATGAACACTTGTTCATGTTTATTTGCTACTTTTCCTTTTTTGTCTGAGAAATGTTTGTTCATTTCAGATGCTCATTTTTTAATTGGGTCTTTAAATTTGGGGGGTCTGATTTTTTAGTTTTTTCTATATTCTAGGTAGTAGACCTTTGTCTGAAGAACAACTAGCTAAATTTTTTTCCACACATTGTAGGTTGTGTCTTACTCTGCTGGTGGTTTCTCTTGCAGTGCAGAAGCTTTTTTTAAAACCAGAACCACTACAAGACTTTATTGTAGGGACAATGTGCCAGGCTGTCTCTGATCAAAGGAGAGCGATATGGCAGAACAGGGAGCTTCTTTTATAGGACGTGGATGGGGCTTATAGGAGCTGGGGTGGAGTTAAGTGAGGTAGTATTAAGGGATTGGAGGAGCCTGTGATATCATTAGGAGGAGCTTGTGACATCACATTCGGAGGTAGCAGGTATCTGGTTACTTTTTGGTGGGAGAAGAGGCATTATGGGAAGAAGAGTGCTGTCCTTTGGTAGGTGGGAGAAGCCATCTTTTTAGGTGAGAAGCAAGGTATTATGGGAAGGGGAGTGACGGCCATTTTAAGGTGAGGGAAATCTAACATTCCAGGATTTTGTTTTATGGTTATTGGATGAAGTTCTCTTCTTCTGGAGCCGCTTCAAACTGACAAAGAGGTGAAGTATGGGGCTAAACCTGGATCCGATGTGGGCAGCGGTACGTGGGGGCTTCTTTCCTCTGCCGCAGTGGCTGATACTCTGCCATTATGAGTTCCGTGACTGGTTGGTATAAATGCCCTCATGAGTTCCTGCAAGAAATTTTGAAACAAGAAAACAGACAAAACCCTATCATGATTAAAAGACATATACAAGCCAGTGGGCCCAGCAAGGGGAGTAGCCAAGGCATAAGGCATAACTCGGAGAAGCCAAGAATAGCTTTGGTCTATTCCCCCAGAATTCCATTGTCTTCCGCTCTTCAATGCACAGCTGCACTTCTTTAACCTTTTCTTTAACAATACCTGACTGCTTAACAAAATAACAGCATTCCATTTTTTTTCACTTTTTTTTCTTTTTATTGAAGTTATTGCTACAATCTAGGTATACAATACAATTACATTCATCATTGGGATTCTGTACCTTTACATAATAGGTCTTGATTTTCATTTTTCCCCTTGTCCCTGCTCTCCCTTCACCCCCTCCTCCCCTCCCCATTTACAAACACTTTATTTCCATTTTTTCAGTTTCTCATATTTTTTTTCCTCTCCCTTATTACCTTTCCCCCACCCTTCCCACTTTCCTTACACCTTTAGCCCTTTACTTCCTATTTCACATTATTAATTGTCTCATTAGGATCCTGTGTACTATTACAGTTTTTCACACCAAAGAAACTATTTGGTATTTCAGTTAAAGAAATCTCTGTATGAACATTAAAAATAGGGAATCCTAAAATAAAACTAAAAAGGAAAGTAAAAGAGAAAAGGCAATGATGTAACATCAAAATAATCCTTAATTCTGGAGATGAAAATGGTCCCTGAATATATTTAAATTGCTTCTCGCTCTTATAGTCTTATATTATTCTTTTTTCATTATTTAGAGAATATTTTATTAGTTTCTGTAATCAAACCCATGTAGATATGACCTTACATATTTAGTACGATGTGTTACCCCTGTACAAGGAGAAAAAAATAAAAATAAAAATAAATTAACATTTCTAGACCAATATGGTTGTCCATTTCTGTACAATGCCAAGTTAACACAGTAAATTGGGATGACTTTTTCCAAAGTTGGCAGCACCGTTAAAGTTTCCCAAAATTCAATTTATATATATATATATATATATAAAGACTAATAATAGTATGTTATGCATCGATAGCAGCAACAGCTTTTCCAGGTTCTGCAGTCATCTGAACAAAATTATAGACATTCAGCACATTCCATTAAAAAAAAAAAAAAAAAAAAAAAAAAAAAAAAAAAACAAAGAAAAGAATAATATCCAGACAACAGCAAAGTTCTGTTGCTGTTGTGGTACCTGGCACCATTTTTTCTATTAGCCTCTTAATCATCATCTGGAAAGAGAACATTCTAGAGTAATATCATTAAATGTAGCTCTGATAAAGCACGGTCCCTACTATGTATCATAAAGCAGGTACTAGATATTTTACATTCATAGAGGTATGATACAGTACTGTCCTACATCAATAATACTAGATTCAGTTTTGGTTTGAAATTTACTTTGTCTGCAAATAAGATTGCTACCCCTGTTTTTTTCTGGGCTCCTGTCACATGGAGAATTGTTTTCTATCTTTTCACTTTCAGTCTATGGGCTTCTTTTTGCACTAGGTGTGTTTCTTGTATACAACATATTGTTGGATTTTGCTTCTTATTCCATTTTGCCAGTCTATTTCTCTTGATTGGTGAGTTGAGGCCATTGACATTGCTGGTTATAACTGATATGTACTGACTTATTATTGACATGTTATTGGCCTTTTGTTGACTCTTTTTACTTTTTCACCTTCTCCTTTTAATTTCTTGCCTTGCCTATTTGATTTGCTCTGTTGGGCCTCATGGTGTTGTTGCCTTCATTGTCTTTTTCTAGGATCTTGTTTAGAATTGCTTGTAGTGCTGGTTTGGTATTCATGTAGTTTCTCAGGTGTTCTTTGTCGTGGAAGTGTCTTATTTCCCCATCCATTTTGAAAGAGAGTTTTGCTGGATACATCAGTCTAGGTTGGAGGTTGTTCTCTTTTAGTACTTGAAATATCTCATTCCAGGCTCTCCTTGCCCCAAGGGTTTGTGTTGAAAAGTCTGCTGTGATTCTGATGGGCTTTCCTTTGTATGTGATTTGTTTCTTTTCTCTTACTGCTTGTAGTATTTTGTTCTTCTGTTGGGTTTCTGGGATCTTGATTATTATATGTCTAGGTGTAGATTTTTTTTGATTGTAGCTAGTTGGGGTCCTATATGCCTCAGTTATCTGAATGTCAAATTCTTCCCCTCTGTTTGGGAAGTTTTCTGTCATTAATTCTGCAAACAGCTTTTTTAAGTCATTTGTATTTTCTCCTGCTACTTCATGGATTCCTATCAGTCTTATGTTATTCTTCTTTGCATCATCTAGGAGTTGTTGGATCGATTTCTCATGATCTCTTACTGTTTTTAAGAGACCTCTCTTTTCCTGGTCACTGACTGCAATCTTATCTTCTATATCTGAGAGCCTATCTTCGCATTCTTTTATTCTGTTGCGTACACTTTCAATAGAGTGTTCAATCTCCTGGATATCTGTTTGAACCTGTTTTATGGATTCCATTTCTTTCCTATGTTGGGCATTTATTTTTTCCATTTCTTTCTTATGCTGGGCCTTCATGGCTTCTATCATGGTCCTGAGCTCATCTATTTTTTTGTCAGTTTCTGCTCTAGAGTCTCGAATCAAAACTTCCATTTTGCTCACTATATCTATGGTTATCTGGGAAATTATTTCTGTTTTGAATTTTTGTAGAGCCTGATTGATCTGTTTTGTTACTTCCTGTGCTTTGATTCAGGGTGTCCTGGTGGTTCATTATCGGCCTTTTCATCCTCATTTTCCCTACTGTTTGCCATTGGTGAACTGGAAGTCTGTCCTTGTGTCTTGCTTAAGTGTTTTCTCATTTTAATTTTTGTTGTGGGACTGTCCTTGGTTTAATCTCTGGATTACCACCCAAATCTTCCTGATATGGTTGCAACCTAGCTTCTGTGTCTCTAACGACCCACAGACATTCTCATCTTCATAACATCAGAGAAAACAGCTCATCAAATCAATGGCAATGCTTTACCCCAACTGATACAATCAGCAACACATTAAGATCAAGCACAACTTGGACACTGACCACCTGTGGTAGTCACTAGTCTATCACCCTTAAATCATTTGAATTAAATTGAAATCAAGAAGCAGTCCAGAACATGTCTGCAGTGAACAAAATTTCAATATAGTGTATTTAGCATTGAATGGCTCAGACAGAGCGAGGATGCAAGACCCCTGATCTCAGTTAGCTGATGGCTGAACCCCCTGACGCTGACTGACCTCGGGCTGCAAGGCCCAGATTGAGTTCCCTATGCTTCTGAATGGTTGAACTCTGCAACGTTCTATTACAGGTTTCCCACACCCTTTCTTTAAGGATGTTCAAAGTTGGGAACTCAGAAAAAAACCCTTGATGACCACCTCTGCCTCTGCAGAGTGGGTCCAAAGACTGGCACAGTCAGGAGGACTGAGAGTGTGTGTGGGGGGGTGGTTACGGGGGTTCAGGGGCTCCCACGCGGCTACCTTCCCAGTGCTTGAGCAATGGTTGCTGGATTGGGAGCAGGCGTGGTTCTCCTTCCCGCAGTGGATCGGGCTGGCCTACCTCCTGGCACTTGAGCGATGGTGGCTGGGTCGGGAGCAGATGTGTTTCCAATAACAGCATTCTTCATCTATCACTTGGCACATTCTCCCTTGGGCCAGTGTCTGTTTGTCAAGGGCCCCTCTATTTTGTAACATGACTGCTGCTAGATAATTTATTTGATTTTGTACTGTATTTAAGGACTGGCTTATTTTATCCATGTCTCCTGAATGCAGAAGCCTTTTAATAGGATGGGATCCCAGTTGTTGATTCTCTGTGCTAGTTCCTGTGCTTTTCTTCATAAAGACTTTTCCTATGTCAGTGTCTTCAACAATTCTACCTAACCTATCATTTAGCAAGTGTAGTGTTGATGTTTTAATATTTAGATCTTTGATCTATTTCGATTTTAGTGTATGGTGAAAGACATGGGTCTAGTTTTAATTGGTGGCAGGTTGAAATTTAGTTTTTCTGGCACCATTTATTAAAAAGACTATCTTTCATCCAGTGAGGGTGGTTGGCTCATTTGTCAGATGATGTGGCTATGTCTGGAGTAGTGTTTGCATCTTCTAACCTATTCCACTGATCCACGGGTCTATTACAGAGAGAGAGAGAGAGAGAGAGAGAGAGAGAGAGATCATCTGATACACTGTATTTACCCTGACACAGAGCCAGTCCAGTAGAAGCATTAATCTTTCCCTCTGCTGACTCTAGAATCTGCTAGAAGCTATGACCACTAGTTGCCCAACTGGTCCTAGAAATAGTTACCCACCAAACATATATGGACTCATGTACTTTACTTTTCCTTCAATTATAGGTTTTTGCCCCCTCCTCTTCTTTTTCCTCCTCCTCTGTGTGTGTGCATGTGTGTGTGTGTGTGTGTGTGTGTGTGTGTGTGTGTGTGTGTTTGCAGTACTGGAAATTGAACCAAGGCCTTCACACTAAAATATATGTTCAGCCCTTTCTTAATTTCTTATTTTTGACAGGGTCCTTTTTAAAATTTCTTATTTTGAGACAGGTTCTCAAAGTTCCTAACCTCTGCGGGCCAGGGTTGAATTTGTGGTATTCTAACACACCCAGTAGTTTTCCCTTCTTAAAGTAGACGACTAAGTGTTCCCTTTTCAAAGTACTCTCTAACACTTGATCTTGGCCAAGAAGCAGAGAAGCAAGCAGAGCACTTCTTTAAAAAATTATGCCTGAATCTGTTTCCCAAACCACAATTCCTAAGATCCCTGAGTCAGATTCTTTTTGACTTTATAGCTTCAATATTAATTACTGAGCAACCTTGGATAATTTCCCTTTTGCAAGATTCTTAATGACATCTGAAAAGTCCCTTTGCCATGCATGGTAACATAATCACAGGTTCTGGAGGTTAGGGTGGGACAATTTCAGAGGGCCATTCATTATTCAGCCTAGTATACTCTTCCCAGTCAGGGAAGTGCTATGAGGAAAAGGAGGAAATAGATGCCAGGCAGGTAAATTTGGGTTCTAGTTTTAATTAATTCATTTAGGTGGCTACACGTTTTGGGTAAATGATCATTTGTTAAGTCTGAGCTTCCCTGTCTGCCCAGTGGTCCCCTTGGATATAGGCTCCCTTGTTAGAGCTTAGCTTCCCTTCCAGGATTTGTGCTTGGTGGTAGATAACATCCAAAGCTGTCGACAGTTGGTGTAGTGTTAGTGGGAAGGTGGATCTTTTGGGATTCTTACCTAATAAACCATCCATACTATGGATTATTATAAAACCATTAAAAAGAATGTACTACCCAAAGAGATACCTTTGAAATATTCAGTGAGAATTGTACAATGTTATGTAAAGTCTTATCATATTATGGAATATTTTAGAAAAGAAAAGAATCAAGTATTTGGATGTATTTTTTTTTTTGTGCCTTTGAGCACAGAGAAAGTCATCAAAGGCTTCTTAAGAGTGATTACTTCTGTGGAGGCGGCATTGGGTGGGGGTAGAGAGATAATTATCTTTACACTATTTTTTTCTCATTGAATTTATTGGTACATTTTATGTATATAGTACAGTTACATTAATCACTGGGATCTTGTACCTTTACATGACAGGTACATTAAGTTTTAATTACTTAAGTAATTAACAAATCCATCATGTCTGCAAACAATTAAAACTTTCAGCCAAAGCTGGCTCCTTTGAACATCATTTCTGGCCTTCTTTCTAACCCACTCCATTGTTACTCATTTAATATGAGGATTTTCTCATATTTTTATGCCTTTGTATGGTTATATATGAATGTAGAGACAATTTATAATATTTAAAAATATATGATACCATGATATATGAATTTTTTTGAGACAGAATCTTATTATGTAGTTCATGCTGGCCTTGAACTCACTATACAGCCCAGGCTGGCTTTGAATTCACTGTGCAGCCCAGGCTGGCCTTGAACTTGTGGTGAAATTCCTGTATCTTCCTATAAATACTGGGATTATAGGCAGGTGCCACCAGGCCCAGCTTGTATTTTTTTTTTTTAACAATACTCCAAAGTGTGCGGGACCACCCTATTGATTATGTCCAACATAGACTGTAAGCAGTGCAGGGTGTAAAGAGTTAACCTCACAATTAGCTTGTTTTGATAAGCGAGTCTGACTAAAGCTGGAGTTACTCTTACCCAAATTCCATTCCCAGAGTTAAAACTTTCTTTACTAAAAAGACAAGGTTAATTGTTAACCACAACCTATATTTTCTATTCTATTCTGTTCTTAATTCAAGAATGCTTTGTCTCTTCCTTTGCAAACCTTGTCTGCATCAGCAGCATGTATATAGCAACTGCATGTCTTCTCATGTAGCCCCTTTACCTCCATCTAACTGTGATGTCACCAGTAAATATTGACAGCTCTGGGTGTTCAGGGTCTTTGCTGGTTCTGCCTTGCTTGCACAAGTAATCCATCCTGACCGTCCATTTCTTTGTCTCTTTAATTCTGTCTTTGAATTTTTCTTTTAACTGTGTATCATAGCACCAAGCAGGAGATAGGCACCCACTGCAGGGGTCTCTGACACCAAAGTATTTTTTATATCCTGATCATCCCTAAATTATAATTTTTGACTTTATGATGGTGTAATACAATTCCTATTTTGATGAGATAGGGCATGTTCAGGAATTGCCATAAATACAATTCCTATTCAATAGAATCTATACTTTAAATTTTGATCTTTCCCTGGGCTAGTAAATATGTGGTAAGAAACTCTCTTGATGATGTGCACAGTAGGGAATGACAGCTCCCAGTCAGCCATGTGAGCAGAAGGGAAAGAACCCTACTTTACTGTGTACATGTTGATAAACTGTGATGTGCAGTGGCTTAGATGCAGTCAGAGTGTTCTGAGATACTGTCAATTGATGATGGGTTTTTCAGGACATGCCCCCATTGTAAGCTGAGGAATATCTGTGTATTCATGTTAGGATAAGTCAACTTACCTTATTCTCTTGAATGACTGTAGTAGAAATCATAGCATAAGTGACCATTTTAAAGCGTGTCTCTACTGATAAGCAGCTAAGTTATTTCACTTTCTGCCTCTGAGATAGGGTCTTGATATGTAGCCCAGGCTAATTTTGAATTTGGGGCCCTTCTGCCTCCAGCATCCTAAGTGCTGGCATTATAGGAGCGTGCGGTCATACCTGGCTTTCCACTTTAGTCTTGCAAGAAGTACCACTGTGGCCACTGTAGCACATGCCTCCTTGAACACATTCCTTTTTCTCTAGGAGAGCCAGCAGTAGTGAAATCACTGGATCATAAAAACATGAAACTAAAAAAGGCATTAAAATAACGTTTAAAAATTTAAAAGAGGCCATGCCAATTTGCATTTCACAATCTGAAAGAAGTTAAACTACATATTGGCTAGCTTTTAAAGCAAGGATGTATAACTTAGTTAATTACAAAAATCCATACAAAAAAATCCATACTGTAATTCCCTGTGTTCTCCAGATAGGTGGGAGACACCAACTGGAATTTGACAGGTCCTGGATCTCTGAAGGGAGTACCCTCGTGGTGCAGGAGGTGTCCTATGTGAGCCTCACGCAGAAAAGAATGATGATCCTTCAGAAAACTGGTTTTTGTCCCTGCAGCCTCTGGAACTTACCTGACAACAAGAAAAAGTCATAAATTCATTACTGGGTGCTCCATTTACAGACCTGACATAAGAACAAAGTATCTCTGAGCTGTACAAAAATATTGGCTGAGGAATTCACAGAAATGGAAATGCCCCATCTGAGATGTCTATGAATGTAGAATAGACCTGAAGAGCTTAATGGATTTAGAGAAATTAAACTACTCAACTAATGCATTCGTTAATTTAAGTGAGGTTCTTAATGGGGGCACGAAGAGTATAGCGCTTTCATATGCTTTCACAAGTGTCTCACTTACCAGCAGAGGGGGCCAAAGAGCTCTCTGTGATTTGTGAACCTCAGGCTCAGCGTGTCAGTATTTCCTTGCTTGTCTAATGGTGCAGTGTAAGTAGTACTGTTTAAACTTTGCATCCACCAAGAAATGCCATAGCTTTAATTTTCTTAAGGAGGTAAGGTTAATTCATATGTGGAATGATGTATTCTGTTAACAATGTGCATATAACAAAAATCAATGTGGAAAGATTTTTTTTTATATAAAACACAAAATGATACAAAGTTGCTTCTCTCCATCCTTTCATTCTCTCCAATTGTTTTTCCTAGAAATAGTCATTTTACACTCTTGCTTCTTTTTACCTTGGAGAAAACCATACATCTTTTTCATAATCTGATAACAATTTTCAGATCTGAAAAGTACAGAAGTGCTCTTAGTATTCTGAGTTTCTCCTTCTGTACTGTGCATTAAACCCTGGGACTTATGCATTCTGGGCAAGTGATCTACCACTGAGCTACAATCCTAGACCTTTTATTTTATTACTAATGTTGCCCAGGCTGGCATGAGCTTGTGATCCTCTTGTCCCAGATTCCAGAGTAGCTGGAATTATAGATGTATGCCCCTATACTCAGCTTAGTTCTTGTTTTATGCTTTAGCCAGACATATATTTCAGGTAGTCATTTTTTTCCTGTAGAATGTCTGCATTGCCTTTCAGCATTTTCTGTTGCAATTCAGAAGTTTCATGGCATTCTGGTTCCTGATCTTTTTTTCTCATTGTTTATTGGTACTTTTTAGGTATACAGTACAGTTACATGTATCACTGGGATCTTGTACCTTTACATGACTATTTTGGTTCTTATTTTTTTCCCATTGCCCTGCCCTCCCTTCACCCCCTCAACCCTTCTCTATTTATAGACTTTGTTTCCATTTTTTCCTTTTCTCAAATTTTTTATGTTCCCTTCTTACCTTTCCCTATCCTTCCCACTTCCCCTACTCCTTTAGACCTTTTCTTCCTATTTCACATTATAAATTATACAAGTTGAACCTGATTTACGCTTTTAGTTTTTCACACCACAGAAACTATTTGGACATGTGTATCCTATTTATTTCACTTAAGAAATAAATGTGCATCCATTTAGCTATAACTGTCTCTAATTTCTCATTCTTTATGATCAAGTAGTATTCCATTTTATGTAAAAAAATCTTTATCCAGGCTCCAGTTTGGGCTGTTTCCAAGTTTTAGGTATCACAAACTGTGCTGCTATAAACATGGGTGTGCATATATCACTCTGGTATGATTCTTAGATACCCAGCAGAGGGATAGCTGGGTCAAAGGAGATATCTAATCCTAGTATTTTGAGGTATCTCCATATTGATTGCACCAATCTGCACTCCCACCAACAATGGAGAAGGGTTCCTTTTCCCCAAGAACCCTTCCAGCATTTGTTATTGGTTGATTTCTTTATAGCAGCCATTCTTTCTGGGGTGAGGTGAAATTTTAGTGTTGTTTTCATCTGGATATCTCGAATCACCAGTGATGTTGATTCATATGTTTATTTGATGTTTTTTCATATGTTTATTTGCTGCTTTTACTTTTTGGTCTGAGAAATGTCTGTTCATTTCAGATGCCCATTTTTGAATTGGGTCTTTATATTTGGGGATCTGATTTTTTTGAGTTCTTTATATATTCTAAATAGTAGACCTTTGTCTGAAAAACAGCTGGTAAAACTTTTTTCCCACATTGTGGGTTGTCTCTTAGTTTGGTTGATGGTTTCTCTTGCAGCGCAGAAGTTTTTTTAATAAGATGAGATCCCAGTTGTTTCTTTTTGCTAGCTCCCATGCTACTGAGAATTTGTTCATAAGGTCTTTTTCCTATGCCAATGTGTTCAAGAGTCCTACCTAATTTATCTTCCAGCAAGTTTAATGTTTCTGTGTTAATATTTAGATCTTTAATCCAATTGGGTTTTAGTTTAGTGCATAGTGAAAGATAGGGGTCTTGTTTTAATCTTTGGCAGGTTGAAATTCAGTTTTTCCAACATAATTTATTGAAGAGACTATCTTTCCTCCACTGAGGATGGTTGGCTCCTTTGTCAAAGATGAGGTAGTTGAGTAGGTCTGTAGTTTTTTCTGCATCTTTTAACCCATTCCACTGATCCTTTGTTTGATCCATGGCGTTTTTAATGATGATGGCTTTGTAGTGTAGTTTCAAGTACTCCCTGTCATGTCTCTGGTTCCTGATCTTTTATGTGTGATCTTCTTTCTTCCCAGAAGATTTGTTGGTGGAATTTTGTGGTGATATCATTTTGCTTTGATCTTTTGAAATTTATTTTGCTAGGCTTTGAGCAGCAAAGTAAGCTTTTGAGCTTTTCAGTTCATGGCAATTTCTTGAATTTCTTCTCTTCACTAGAATATCCATTGTTACACCCTTCTCTGTAACTTCCTCTGAGTGAGCTTATACCCCTCATGCTCCTTTCCTGTTACTTTGGTAGAGTTGGAAAAGGAGAGGAGCCCCATTTAATCAGGGATCTCTGTCCCAGCCCTTTTGGAAGGTTTACTGCAAGAGGACTGGGAGCCTGATGTGAATCTATGGAAATTATCCTTCCAAACACTGGAAACAAAATGCAGCAGAGTCTATCTCATAGTGAATAGTTCTATAAGGGAAGTGTTTCAGAAAAAAAATTGCTTCTCTTTTCACTCTTGTCTTTATCCTAAAATTAAAGTGATTAGTGAGAAAAGGTCGAGAGATGGATGAAGAACAGGATTACCTGGTTGTGGAGAAGACTAAAGACAGAACAAGTGACACTGAACCTTTTGGCCTTGTGGCCCAGACCAGCAGGTGCAGGTGAGTGGCAGGTGTTCCCTTTCTTCAGAACCCCACTCCCCATAACAATATCCTCTCAATGAGGACTTCTCCAAAATCGTAGTACTAGCCTCCATGGCCCCTTCTTAGTCCCAGACTGAATCTTGAACTCAAGGGTTGGTTTCTTGCTCTTCTCCTCTATCGAAGTTTAACTAAAAAAAAAAAAAAAAAAAAAAAAAACAAACCCTCTATTAAGCCAGCTTGATACCCATTGGGCCCTGCTTATGTAATAATTCTGTAGTTCCTGAGCCTGAAAGTATAGAGAAATTACTCGGGGAGCTTTAAAAAGTATAACCGTTCCCACAAACTCTGGGGCTAGGCCTTGGATTGTATATGATAAACAGTGCCCTGTGGACTGCTAGCCTGCTTTGGAAGCCACTACGGAGTTAGTGCCTTCTCAGGTAGCCCATCACCCTCTCCTGAGAGACCCTGTTAAGGGGACACAGGTGGTAACTTCTGTGGCTCTGGCTTTGTCATGTGGTCCTTCAGAGTCTTTCCCACTTTGCTGATGACAGTTGTTCAGTGGGTGGTGCCTGGAGGAGAGACAGAGAGAACATTTCTGTGCCAAGCAGCTATCACGTATGTATCCCATTTTAAATTATTATTTAAAAATTGGCACATAAAACTGCATATTGTGGGGTAAATGTTTCCGTACATGCATACATTGTGTCATGTTCAATGAGGGTAAATATATATTTCCTTAAACATTTATTATTTCTTTGTGATGAAAAAATTCAAAATCTTTTTCTGGCATTTTTGAAGTATACAGTGCCTTATTGTTATTTACACTGTGCAACATATTACACATGGACAAAAATACCCATGTGTTCAATTGAATATATTTTGTGATTTAATTTGATGATTGCAATGACGGTCAAGAGATGATTATTTTCAGAGATTGGGAGGGAAAGGAAGGGATGCCAAACTAAACTCCTTTTTAATAAAAACAAACACAAGGGGGCAGCAAAACACTGTTTAGAGGTGTGTGTGCATAAAATTCAGGGACTGTTTTCTGTTTGAGGACTGTTTTCCTGAAAAGATATTGTTCAATATCTTTTAAAAAGATCTGCGCAGATATCAGAGCTGTGTCCACCTGAGTGATATTCTAATCCCTGCGCTTTGTTTTTCATTGTTTTCCTCCACACTGCACTAATAGACCCCTATTTTCTAATAGGGTACATTCACATCTTGCACTGCGGGTGTTTGAACATGCCCAGCCCCAGCAGAACTCTCCTAGCTCCTCTCCAATGACTACCGACTTCGTTCCTACAAGGACATGCACCTCTTCTGGAGAGAAGCACTGTTAGCAGTTCATTTCATGCATCTTGAAGGATGAGGAGCTGGAGGTCTCCATGCACCGGGTCCCTCAGTTTATAGAGACTTTACTAAGACTCCCTTCTCCCCCATGTGATAGAGGACCTTGTTCATGTGAGCAGGTTCACAGGGTTGCCTTGCAAGGACATTCTGTATAGTCAAAGCCTAATTTTGTTTGGCTAGATAATTTATTTTAAATCACATAAATCTATTTCCTCTGCTAACTCTGTGAATTATCATCCTGGATATCTTCTTAACTGAGACTTTTCATATTCCATCCAAGTTAGGAAAAAAGAAGATATGCTATAATTTGGTTGTATAAAGTGGCCAAATATAGTTGTTTCTGGCATGGCACAGCTCTTTGTCTCATCTCACAATTTGGGACTCATGTGGCCTTGGTGCTGTATGATGTTTTGTGTTGAGTTCTAATTGAGGTGCATTTTTGGAGTACTGGGCTATGGTATTGTTCCTTCATGAGCTGTATAACCTTGAAGGAGTCACAAAAACTCTATTTCTTTATTTATAAAGTGAAGTAATCCTAGATAGTGGCTCTTTTATGGGGCAGTGTATTTTGATTTTTAAAAAATTTTTTACATTTTTTTATTAGTGCATGTTGGTTTTACAGGTGAATGGGTTTCATTTTGGTGGATTTGTACATGTATATGACATACTTAAATCATTTTCCCCATACACCCCCCCTTGCTCCAATCTCTCTTGCATTTTCACATTTTTAGGGGGGGGCTCACTTCATAAAATATATTTTTATATCTGTACCCTTATTACCTCCTCTCCCTCTCCTTTATTTATTTCTTCTTGTCTAATAATAGTCTTCAATCTGCTTTTCTGTTATTTCTAAAGACTCCACATATTAAGGAGAACATACAATGTTTTTCTGAGTCTGGCTTGTTTTGCTCAACATGATAATCTACAGATCTTTCCATTATTTTCTGAAAATTAAAAATTTGAATATTTTTATGGCAGAATAATATATATTCACACACATATATATGTACATACATATACACAGTGGTGCCTCAGTTCATGAACGTTTTTGTTGCAAACAACTTGTTTTGCAAACAGAAGCTGTAGGTAAAATTTTGTTTTTGTTTGCAAACTGCATTGGGTGTCAAACATAATTGTGATCATCTTTCCTCCACAAACACAAACATGGCCATTTTTTCAAAATAAAAAATTATAGAACAAATTAAGTTCAAGAACATATATATATATATATATATATATATATAATCACATTTTCTTTATCCATTTTTTGGTGATAGACATCTAGGCTGGCTGCATATCTTGGCTATTGTATGTTGTGTTGCAATAAACATGGGTATGCAGATATCCCTGTGGTATGCTGACCTTAATTCCTTTGGGTATATACTAAGGAATTGTATAGCTGGCTGAAATTGTAGTTCCAGTTTTAGTTGTTTGAGGACTCTTCCTATTAATTTCTATAGTGCTTGTACTAAGTTTTTGAGTTCTTTATATATTTTAGATGTCAATTCTAGGTATCGATTCTCTGTCAGAAGAGTAGCTGACAACATCTTTCTCCTACTCTATAGGTTATCTCCATTCTGATGAGTGTTTCCTTTACAGTGCAGAAAAATTTAAATTTGATGTAGTCCCATTTACTGATCCATGCTATTCATTCCTTTGCTGTTTGTAGTCTTATTCAAGAAGTCTTTGCCTGTACCTATGGCTTCAGTGTTTCCCCTATGTTTAGTTTCAGGTCTAATCCTCAATATTCAATTTTGACTGACTTTTGTACATGGTGAGAGATAGAGACCTAGTTTCAACCTCTACAAGTGGATATCCAGTTTTGTTTAAAAAGATTGTCTTTTCTAAAACTATATTTTTGGCTTTATTATACAGGAAGAGATGACTATAGTTGCATGGGTTTGTTTCTGTGTCCTTAATCTGCTTCATTAAAGCCACACATTTATATTTGTGCCAGTATCATGCTGTTTCTGTTACTACAGCTTTGTAGTGCAAGTTGAAATTGGGTACTGTGATGCCTTCAGCCCTGTTATTGTTGCTTAGGATTTTTTGGTTATTCTGGATTTATCAGCTTTAAAAGTCTTGGGTGGAATATTTGGGGAGTTCTAAGTATAGAGTCATATCATCTGCAAAGAAGGATAATTTCACTTCTTTCCTGTTTGTATCTCTTTCATTGCTTCTTCTCGCTCAGTTACTCTAGCTAAAATTTCAAGAACTGCATTGAATATGCATGATGAGAATGGACACCCTTGTCTTCCTCCTGATTTTAGAGAAAATGCTTTCAGTTTTTCCCCACTCAGAATTATGCTGAATATGGGCTTGTGCTACATGGCTTTTACTATATTGAGGAAAGATCCTTCAATGCTTAGTTTCTTCAGGGTTTTATCATGAAGAAAGAAAGGTTGGATTTCATTAAAGGTGGTGTTTTCTGTGTCAATTAAGATGATCCTGTGATTTTTATCCTTGATTCTATTTATGTGGTGTATTATGTTTCTTGACTTGCACGTGAATCATTCTTGCATTCCTCGAATGAAACCAAATTGTTCATGGTATATGATCTTTTTAATATGTTTCATATTAAGAATTTTTGCATCCATGTTTATGAAGGATATTGGTCTGTAGTTTTCTTTCTTGTGTTCTTGTCTAGTTTTGGCATCAGGTAACAATGGCCTCTTAGAATGAGTTCAGAAGCATTTCTTTGATTTCTACTTCATGAAATATTTTGAGGAGCATTGTTGTTAGTTCTTCTTTAAAGGTCTATTAAAATTCAACAGTGAATCCATCTGGTACTGGACTTTTCTTTGTTGGACGACGGTCATATATGTAGGAATTTTGTATACATTCTCCAATTATTAGAATATACATCTCCAAAATAGTCACTTATAATTTTCTGGATTCCAGTGGTAACATGCCCTTTTAAATTTCTAATTGTATTATTTTACCTGTCTCTTTCTTTTGGTTTCAAACTTGTTTATGTTTTCGAAGAACCAACTCTTTATTTCACTGATCCTGTGTATTGGTCTTTCAGTTTCTATCTTATTAATTTCAGCCCTGCTCTTTATTATTTCTTTCCTTTGGCTTGGTTTGGTTTCAGCTTGTTCTTGTTTTTCCAGAACCTGGAGAAGCCTCACTAGATTATTTGCCATCTCTCTAATTTTTTTGATATAGCTATAAACTTCCCTCTCAGAACTGCCTTTGTGGACCTCAGAATTTCTAGCATATTGTACTTACATTTTCATTTGATTGTAGGAATTTTTATTTATTTTATTTTTTAAGTACCAGGGATTGAATTTGGGCCCTTGTGCTTATGCAGAACCACTGAACCAAATCCCTGGCCCGATTAGGAATTTAAAAATTTCCTCTTTGATTTTTTTCAATGACTCATTGATCATTCAAAAGTAAACTATTTGATCTTCATGTGTTTGTAAGCTTTTCTTGCTGTTGAGCTGTTGATTTCTAGTTTCATTCCATTGTGATATAAGGTAAAAGAAATTATTTAACTTTTTGTATTTGTAAAGGTTTGCTTTATAGTCTAAAATATAATCTATTTTGGAGAATGTTCTACAAGCTGTTGAGACTAATGTTCATTCTGTAGTTGTTGTATGGAAAGTACCGTAGACATTGCTTAAATTATAGCTTAACTCCGATGTTTCTCTGCTGATTTTTTGTTGGGGTGACCTATCTATTGGTCGGGTGGAGAACCAAAGATCCTTACTAATATTATCTTGGACCCTATACGTTCATTTATGTTGAGTTGGATTTGTTTGGTGAAGTTGGAACACTGATGTTTGGTGAACACATATTTAAACTGTTATATCCTTTTGGTGGGTTGTTCCCTTTATTAATATATAGTGGCCTTCTTTGTCTCTGACTAATTTTACCTTGAAGTCTGCTTTGTCATATATAAGTGTAGCTATTCTTGCTTGTTTCTGGGTTCCATTTGCATTGGATAATTTTTCATTCTTTCACTTTCAGTCTGTGTATATCTTTGCTAGTATAATGTGTTTTTTGGATGCAGCAAAAAGTTAGTTAGCTCTTATTTGTAAATCCAATCTGGCAGTCTTTGTCTTTTAAAAAATTCTTTTCTTTTATTGAGATTATTGGTACTTTTGAGGTATACAGTACAGCTCCATTCATTATTGGGATCTTGTACCTTTACATGACAGGTCTTCGTTCTCATTTTTTCCCCTTGTTCCTGCCCTCCCTTCACCCCCCCTCCCCTCCCCATTTACAAACACTTTATTTCCATTTTTTCATTTTATCATATTTTTTTTCTTTTCCCATATTAACTTTCCCCTACCATTCCCATTTTCTCTACACCTTTAGCCCTTTTCTTCCTATTTCACATGGTGAATTATCTCATTAGGATCTTATGTACAATTATAGCTTTTCACACCAGATAAACTATTCAGTATTTACATATGTGTGACTTATGTATTTCACTTAGGAGTATATCCTCAATATGTATCCCTTTTCCTATGAATGAATCTAATTTCTCATTCTTTATGGCTGAGTAGTATTCCATTTAATTAGAGAAATAAGGCCATTTACATTCAGAATTATTATAAAAAGGTGTGTACTAATTCCTGTCATCTTGTTGTTTTTGTAATATTTAATTCTTTCTTAATTCTCAATAGCTTGTTTACTCTTCTTCCTCTGTGTATAGGTTACCTTTAAATAATTTCTGCAATTCTGGCTTGGTGGTCATGAATTTCTTTAGCTTTGAGGAAAGCAAACAAGCCACTGAGTTCTGTGCTGGAAGTAGGTATTGAGAGGGGACTAAGCAGTTCACTGGACTCAGTCCCAGACCTTTCAGAACCATCCCTCAGAAAACCCCATGAGACTGGCCTGGCTTCTCACCCCAGAGGGTGAAACCACTGTACACTCTACAGTTTAAGCTTATTGCTGCTTAAACTTCTCAGGGGGGTCTGTGACTATTCTTCCCCAAGACTGTGCTTCTTGTAGCCATCTCCCAACTAGTCACAGCAGTAGGGTGATCCCAGAGACCTTGAAGTGTGGTTGTCCCATGACTTCTGATTCCTAGAGTAGCTAGGCCTTAAACCATAAACCCCTTCCCAAAGGCTTTTGGTTATGTCACTTCCAAATACAGCAGGCTCTATAGTGGACTTCTCCATCTCTTATCTGCCATGTGGAAGAAGTTACTTTCAGAGTTAGACCCTACACAGTATTTGCAGCTTAAAATAACTGTGGGATTTTTCTGAGGCTAGCACCACCTGTCTGTTGTTTATCCCAGGGGCTGCTGGCCCTTTTCAGACTTACCTTGTATTTGTGGAGTCAGGTATCTCCCCCCAGGAGCCACGGTTAGTGGTCTAGACAGTTTCATTCTTTTTTCTACATTATCTTCAATTTCTGTGTGACATTTAGCTTTTATGTCTGCTCTTTCTTGATTGCTAGAGCTCTTCTCTTTCTCTTCACTAAGTTGTTTTCCAGGTGTCTTAATTCTAGGTCCTGGAGAGGGTGTGACTTGCTGCCAGCTTTTACTCTGGCACCACAGCATCTTGTGCTAGATAGCGGCTCTTAATCAAAAGCGTATCACTGAATCTGATGAACAAGTAGATCCTCAGCCTTCACCTTCTCCTATAGAATCATATTTTTTGTTTTGGTGGGGAGTGGGTGGGTCCCTGGCATGTATTTGAATGTAGACTGAGATGGGTTCTCAGTCTGTTGTCTGTGGGTGATTTTGGTTTTCTCCCCAGGACATGAACATCCAGGCTAGATCATTGCTAGTATTCCTTCTGACGTCCATCCACCAATTTATCAAAAATTCATCAAGAATATGCTGAAGGAAAGGTCTTTATTAGTCCATTTCAAATTCTGATGCAGTAAACAGCTTCCTAAAGAATTATATAAACTAAGATGTACAAGTTTTAGTAGATTCCAATTAGTATATTAATAGGAATTTGGTTAGGTTACATTTTATATAATTTTTGTTTATTTTTTAAATTTCAGTGACTTAATTGTATTTGATAAAATGCAAGACTCTAGGATACAGGAGCCCAGAAGTGAGTGAAATTGAATCACATAGCTGATTTATGGGTATTCTTGAAAGAAATGAAAGTTCCAACACTAGTGACCGCTGTGCCACTTACTTTACAGGACTATATTGGTGAAGAACATTGGCAAAATGCCTTGTTTCCTTATCGTTACTAATTGTTAATTTTCACAGGGGATTATAAAAATTTATGGCTGATTTCCTCAGATGAAAATTAGAATTAAATGAGATAATGTGTGCAAAAATATTGTATGTATTTAAAGAGCCACAAACCTTGATGTGAGTATTGCTTTATTACCAAGCAGGCGTGGTGGAATTTTGCCTCTCATGAACTGCTGTTAAAGGTTGCAATACACTAGGTTGTTTTTTAGTTTGTACACAGTGAATGACCTCTGGATTTTCTTTCATTTTCCATGAACCATAACAACTCATTTTTTATGTTTGCTTCTTTAGCCAACTCTTCTTCAAAGTTGCCCACATATAGCATCCATCTAATCCACTAAAAAAGTTTATCCTGTGGTCTAAAGAACCCAACATGAAGCATTCCTATTATAGTTGCTTACTTCCCCTGTAAATGTAAGGTTTTGTGGTGAACCATGGCTTTGGAGATACAAAAGCTCCATCTTGGTTTGTTTATTTGGAATTGGCTTTCTAAGACAGCACAGCAAAGAGAGCCCAAGAAGTGGAGACTTCAGTGCACACTTTATTGTCCTCTGCGTCCTTTCTGTAAGGCTTTGGACTTTCACAGACTCCTCTTAGGCTTCAAATTAAGCCTTCCTGCCTCAAATGCGGAGGTTCCTTTTGCATGCCCCCATCTTCTTTCCTAGAGCGAGGGGAGGGGTTGGTGCATTTGTGTCTTCTTTCATAAGGAATGACCCACGCAAAAAAATTTATCAAGAAGGTATTTTGGGGTCAGACAGATTACTAAATGAGTCTGGAGGTGCACACAGAGGATCACATAGCTTTTGGGGAGTGTGGCACTCTGCCCTCATATTTCTCTTCCTCAAGGGAAAGGGGAGGCATTAGATGATCTTGTGCTGGGTCACTTTTAGTGTTAACATACTAATGATCACTCTGCAAGAAGCTAAAGCACAATTTCGCCCTAATTTTCCATGCCCTCTATATTGGAGAATTCTGAATCCCCCAAGGGGACTTTAGGGGATGGTTAACTGTGAGTTGCACCACCTTCTTGCTCTGCCCCTACGTCTTTGCACTGGCAAGGCAGGTCCTTCCTTCTCAGGATACATTGTCTGCCACTAGCAAAGAGTCCTATCAAAGGCAGGTGGGATATGGGCAGCCTCATCAGCCTTGAACGTAGGAGTCTCTATGCTTCAGGACCAGAGCTCTTCACATTCTCTGTGGCGGAAAACCAGCTTCTAAACTATCCTCATTCCATCACACTGTGATACTTGTGCAAATGTGAATTTGTGCCTTTGTGAAAATGAAATGAGAAAAACAAACACTTTAAATGTTCTCATGTAGCTAACAACACTCTTTCAAACCAAGCCCTACAAACCTTTGTCCTCATTGTCTGGATTTGTTCAGACTTACTATGAATGTGGATGATGGGTTTAATTAGGGTGTTTTTTTTTTGTTTTTTGTTTTTGTTTTTTTTTTTGTAAAATGTGGCAATCTATTCCTGGTATTTAATTTTTTTTCAAGTAAATATGAAAAAATGATTTAAATATTTGAACTACTTCAATCTTACTGGTTAAAAATATGCACTTGAAATGGATAAATATCTCTTCAACCCCTTCAGGCATGGTGTCTGTCACTAAGGCATGGGATATAGCATTGCTCCTAATATCCCATGAAAAGGGAGGTCACCAGAGGATATGTGCTCCTAGCTCACTCTCTCTTTTTTTTTTCTGGATCTCAACTCAAACATGATTGATATTTTTGCTATGTACTTTATTTCTCTTATTAACACCCATCTTTATTCCATCCATTTGCTCTCCATGTTTTATTTTCTTTCTTTTGATTTATGTTCAAGTTCACTAAGTCTTTCTTTTGCTTTCTCTTACCTGTCAATCTCTAGTACATTGTTTTTATTTTGGTTATTGTATTTTTCAGTTTTTGCATTTCAGTTGAGTTTTTATTTGGTACCAGGGATTGAACTCAGGACCTTGCACTTACCAGGCAGGCTGGACACCATATCTCTGGTCCTGCAATGTCACGTTCTACTTTTTCCAATTTCTTATCAAGATTGTGTAGTTTTGTTTTGATTTCTATGAATACATCGATTAATCATGATAGTCTTAGTATGTGTCGAGGAATTTCATTGCTTGGACTATGTGTGTGTCCAATTCTGTTATCATCTGTATTGGTTTTATGTTCTGTTTCTTTGAGGCCTGATATATTTATATATTTTTTCTCCATTAAGTTTATTGGTACATTTAAAGCAAACAATATAGTTACATTTATTATTGGAATCTTGTACCTTTACATGATATGTCTTAGTTCTTGATTTTTCCCCCTACCCCTGTCCTCTCTTCACCCCCTTAACCCTTCCTTATTTACAAATACTTAGTTTCTATTATTTCCTTTCTTCACATTTTTTCTTTTCCCTTATGTCCTTTCCCCTCCCCTTCCCACTTCTCCTTTAGCCATTTTCTTCCTATTTCACCCTCTCAATTATACCATTTGAACCTTATTTACACTTTTAGTTTTTCACACCAGAAAATCTTTTCAGTATTTACTCAAGGGTGTCCTATTTATTTCACTTAAGAATAAAACCTCAATGTGCATCCATTTAGCTATAAATGCCTCTAGTTTCTGATTCTTTTTTTTTTTTTTGTACTGGGGATCAAACTCAGGACCTTGCACTTGGGAGGCAGGAGTGGTGCCACTGAGCTAAATCCCCAGCCCTAGTTTCTCATTCTTTTTTTTTTTTGGTACCAGGGATTGAACTCGGGACCTTCCACTTGCAAGGCAGGCAGCAGAACCACTGAGCTAAATCCCTGGGTAGTTTCTCATTCTTTATGGCTGAGTGGTACTCCATTTTATAGAAAAACACATCTTTTTTATCCAGTCTCCAGTTGATTGGCATTTGGGTTGTTTCCAAGTTTTAGCTATTACAAATTGTGCTGCTATAAACATGGGTATGCATATATCACTCTGGTATGATTCTCTTAATTCTTACACAGGAAAGGGACAGCTGTGTCAAATGGAACCTCTAATCCTAATTCTTTGAGGTATCTCCATATTGATTTCCACAGTGGTTGCACCATTCTGCACTCCACCAACAATGGAGAAGGGTTCCTTTCTCTCAAGCCCTGCCAGGATTTGTTGTTGGTTGATTTCTTGATAGCAGCCATTCTTTCTAGGGTAAGGTAGAATTTCATTGTTGTTTCTTCATCTCTCTAATGACCAGTGATGTTGAACATTTTTTCATATATTTATTTGACACTTTTCCTTTTTTGTCTGAGAAATGTCTGTTCATTTCTGATGCCCATTTTTGAATCAGGTCTTTGTATTTTGAGAGGTCTGATTTTTTTTGAGTTTTTTTTATATATTCTAGATCGTAGTCCTTTGTTTGAGGAGTAGCTGGTAAAACTTTTTTCCTATATTGTAGGTTGTCTCTTAGCTCTGTTGGTGAATTCTCTTGCACTGCAAAAGCTTTTTAATAAGATGAGATCCCAGTTGTTGATTCTTTGTGCAAGTTCTCATGCTGCTGAGGATTTGTTCATCACGTCTTTTTCTATGCCAATGTCTTCAAGAGTTCTACCTAATTTATTTTCCAGCAAGTTTAGTGTTTCTGTTTTGATATGTAGATTTTTAATCCACTTGGACTTTAGTTTAGTGATGGTGAAAGATGGGGATCTAATTTTAATCTTCTGCAAGTTGAAAGCCAGTTTTTCCAACACCATTTATTAATGAGGCTATCTTTCCTCCAATGAGAATGGTGGGCTTCTTTGTCAAAGATGAGGTAGCTGAGTATGTCTGGTGTTGTTTTGCATCTTCTGTTCCATTGATCCTTGAGTCTGTTTGTTTGCCAGTACCATGCTGTTTTTACCACAGTGGCTTTGTAGTATAGTTTCAAATTGAGAATTGTGATACCTCCTACCATGTCTCTTTTTGCCTAGAATGATTTTTGCTATTCTGAGTCTATTCTACTTCCAAATGAATTTTTGGATTGTTTTCTCAAGTTCTGTGAAATATACTGTTGGGATTTCAATTGGGATTGCAATGAATCTGTATAGAAGTTTTAGAAGTATGACCATTTCCACTATGTTGATTCTTCCTATGCAAGAGCAAGGGATATCTTTCTATCTTCTTATATCCTTTTCTCTCTCTCTCTCTCTCTCTCTCTCTCTCTCTCTCTTTAGTGGAACCAGGGATTGAACTTGGGTCCTTGCGCTTGCAAGGCAGGTGGTGGAACCACTGAGCTAAAACCCCAGCCCATCTTCTATCTCTTTTTTCAGAGTGCTGTGGTTTTCAAAGTAGAGGTCTTTTGTTTCCTCATCAGATTGATTCCTAGATATTTCATTTTTTTGGATCTTATTGTGAAAGGAATTGTTTCCCTAGTTTCTCTCTCAGTGAGTCTGTTATTTGTGTACAAGAAGGCTATTGATTTTTGAGTGTTGACTTTGAATCCAGCTACTCTACTGAATCTGTCAGTTAAGTCTATCAGTCTTTTGGCAGAGTTTTTTGGGTCTTCTATCTAGAGTATCATATCATCAGCAAATAATGACAGTTCAGCTTCTTCCTTTGCTATCTTTATTCCTTTTATTTCTTTCTCTTGTCTAAGTGCTATGGCTAATGTTTCTAGAAATATATTTAACAGGAATGGTGATAGTGGACATCCTTATCTGATTTTTAATGTGAACATTTGGAGTTTTTGGCCATTTAATATGATGCTGGCTTGTTGGTTTTTCCACAGATAGCCTTTATCAAGTTGGGATAAAGACCATCTATTTCAATTTTCTGCATTTAAAAAATCATGAATGGGCATTGAATTTGTCAAACACTTGTTCTGCATCCATTAAGATGATCATATAGCTTTTGTCCTTGACTCTGTTGATATAGTATATTACATTTATTGATTTACTTTTGTTGAACCATCCTTGCATCCCTGGGACAAATCTCACTTGGTCAGGGTGTATGATCTTGATGATCTTCTGTATTCTGTTTTCCAGTATCTTATTGAGAATTTTTGCATCTATGTTCATTAGGGAGATTGGCCTGCAGTTCTCTTTCTTGGTTGGATTTTTCCCTGGTTTTGGAATGGAAGTGATACTTGCTTCCATAAATGAATTTGGAAGTATTGCTTCCCTTTTAATTTCATTGAAGAGTTTAAAGAGTAGTGACAGTAGTTCTTCTCTAAATGTTTTTTAGGATTCATCAGGAATTGGGCTTTTCTTTGTTGGTAATATTTTAATTACAATTTCAATTTCACTGAATGTAATTGGGGTGTTTAGACTTTTTATATCTTTGTTCAACTTTGGAAGTTCATATGTATCTAGGAATCTGTCCATTTCTTCTGTATTTTCCATTTTATTAGAGTACAGGTTTCAAAATAGCTATTGATGAACCTCTGGATTTCTGTTGGATCTGTTGTGACTTCGCCTTTTCTATTCCTTATTGCATGAATTTGAGCCTTTTTTTGATAAGGTTGGTTAAAGTTTTATAGATTTTATTTATTTTTTCAAAAAACCAACTCTTTGATTTGTTGATTTTTTCTATAGTTCTGTTAGTCTCGATTGCATTAATTTCTACTCTGGTCTTTGTAATTTCATCCCTTGTATGAGCTTTCAGTTTGTCTTGCTCTTCTTTTTCTAAAAGCTTAAGGTTAAGCATTAGGTTGTTTATTTGTGCTTGCTCTATTTTCTGAGTATGGGCATTCACTGCTATGAATTTCCCTTATAGAACTGCTTTCATTGTGTCCCACAGGTATGTTGTATTGGCATTATCATTTAAATGTAGAAACTGTCTAATTTCTTCTTTAATTCCCTCTATGACTCAATGGTTGTTCAGCAGGGCATTATTTAATTTCCACATGTTTGTGAAGTTCTTGTGGTTTCTTAAGCTATTGATGTCCAGTTTAATTGCACTATGGTCTGATAATATACAGGGGATAACTTCAATTCCTTCGCATTTACTTAAGTATGTTCTATGTGCTATCATATGGTCATTTTAGAGAATGACCTGAGTGCAGCCAAAAAGAATGCATATTCTGATTTTGTGGGGTGGAACTCTGTAGACATCTACTAAGTCCATTTGTTCTAAGACTTGGTTCAGTTCTGTTATTTTGTTGTTGATTTTTAGTCTAGATGATCTGTCTATTTGTGTCAGTAGAGCATTGAGGTCCCCCCACTACAATTGTATTAGTGGTCATTTCATTTCTCATATCCATTAATATTTGTTTTGTACAGTTGGGGCCGTTAGTACTTGGTACATATATATTTATGATTGTCATTTCTTCCTCTTTACAAGGAAGTAGTTGCCTTTGTCTCTTTCTTTTTTTTTTCTTTTTATTGAGTTTATTGGTACACTCTAGGCATACAATACAGTTACATTCATCATTGGGATTCTGTACCTTTACATAATAGGTCTCAATTCTCATTTTTTTGTCTTGTCCCTGCCCTCCCTTCACACCCTCCTCCCCTCCCCATTTACACATTTTTTATTTCCATTTTTTCAGTTTCTCATATTTTTTTCCTCTCCCTTATTACCTTTCTCCCACCCTCCCCACTTTCCCTACACATTTAGCCCTTTACTTCCTATTTAACATTATTGATTATCGCATTAGGATCCTGTGTACTATTATAGTTTTTCACACCAAAGAAACTATTTGGTATTCCAGTTAAAGAAATCTCTGTATGAACATTAAAAATAGGGAAACCTAAAATAAAATTAAAAAGGAAAGTAAAAGAGAAAAGGCAATGATGTAAGATTAAAATAATCCTTAATTCTGGAGATGAAAATGGTCCCTGAACATATTTAAATTGCTTCTTGTTCTTATAGACTTATCTTATTCCTTTTTTCATTATTTAGAGAATACTTTATTAGTTTCTGTAATCAAACCCACGCGAATGTGACCTTACATATTTAGTATGATGTGTTACTCCTGTACACATGGAAAAAAAAATAAATAAAAATAAAAAAAATTAACATTTCTAGACCAATATGGCTGTCCATTTTTGTACAATGCCAACTCAACACAGTAATTTGGGATGACTTTTTTCAAAGTTGGCAGCACTGTTAAAGCTTCCCAAAATTCAATATATATATATATATATTTATATTTATATAAAAAGACTAATAATAGCAGTATGTTATGCATCAATAGCAGCAACAGCTTTTCCAGGTTCTGCAGTCATCTGAACAAAATTATAAACATTCAGCACATTCCACTGAAAACAAAACAAAACAAAAAAACAAAAGAAAAGAATAATATCCAGAAAACAGCAAAGTTCTGTTGCTGTTGTGGTACCTGGCACCATTTTTTTTATTAGCATCTTAATCATCATCTGGAAAGAGAACATTCTAGAGTAACATCATTAAATGTAGCTCTGATAAAGCACGGTCCCTACTATGTATTATAAAGCAGGTACAAGATATTTTACATTCATAGAGGTATGATACAGTACTGTCCTACATCAATAATACTAGATTCAGTTTTGGTTTGAAATTTACTTTGTCTGCAAATAAGACTGTTACCCCTGTTTTTTTCTGGGCTCCTATCACATGGAGAATTGTTTTCTATCTTTTCACTTTCAGCCTATGGGCTTCTTTTTGCACTAGGTGTGTTACATGTATACAACGTATTGTTGGATTTTGCTTCTTATTCCATTTTGCCAGTCTTTTTCTCTTGATTGGTGAATTGAGGCCATTGACATTGCTGGTTATAACTGATATGTACTGACTTATTAATGACATGTTATTGGCCTTTTGTTGACTCTTTTTACTTTTTCACCTTCTCCTTTTAGTTTCTCGCCTTGCCTATTTGATTTGCTCTGTTGGGCCTCATGGTGTTGTTGCCTTCATTGTCTTTTTCTAGGATCTTGTTTAGAATTGCTTGTAGTGCTGGTTTGGTATTCGTGCAGTTTCTCAGGTATTCTTTGTCGTGGAAGTGTCTTATTTCCCCCTCCATTTTGGAAGAGAGTTTTGCTGGATACATCAGTCTAGGTTGGAGGTTGTTCTCTTTTAGTACTTGAAATATCTCATTCCAGGCTCTCCTTGCCCCAAGAGTTTGTGTTGAAAAGTCTGCTTTGATTCTGATGGGCTTTCCTTTGTATGTGATTTGTCTCTTTTCTCTTACTGCTTGTAGTATTTTGTTCTACTGTTGGGTTTCTGGGATCTTGATTATTATATGTCTAGGTGTAGATTTTTTTTTTTATTGTAGCTAGTTGGGGTCTATATGCCTCAGTTATCTGACTGTCAAATTCTTCCCCTCTGTTTGGGAAGTTTGCTGTCATTAATTCTGCGAACAGCTTTTTAAAATCCTTTGTATTTTCTGTTGTTACTTCATGGATTCCTATCAGTCTTATGTTATTCTTCTTTGTATCATCTAGGAGTTGTTGGATCAATTTCTCATGATCCCTTACTGTTTTTAAATGACCTCTCTTTTCATGGTCACTGACTGCAATCTTATCTTCCATATCTGAGTCTATCTTTGCATTCTTTTATTCTGTTGCTTGCACTTTTTTTTTCCTTTTTATTGAGGTTATTGGTACAATCTAGGTATACAAATACAGTTACATTACCTTACTGTTTAAATGACCTCTCTTTTCATGGTCACTGACTGCAATCTTATCTTCCATATCTGAGTCTATCTTTGCATTCTTTTATTCTGTTGCTTGCACTTTTTTTTTCCTTTTTATTGAGGTTATTGGTACAATCTAGAGG
>NW_022900913.1:42591150-42591444 GCF_012274545.1 Fukomys damarensis
CTAAAAAGGAGTAAAAGAGAAAAGGCAATGATGTAACATCAAAATAATCCTTAATTCTGGAGATGAAAATGGTCCCTGAACATATTTAAATTGCTTCTCGCTCTTATAGTCTTATCTTATTCTTTTTTCATTATTTAGAGAGTATTTTATTAGTTTCTGTAATCAAACCCTCGTAGATATGACCTTACATATTTAGTATGATGTGTTACCCCCATACACATGGAAAAAAAATAAAATAAAATAAATTAACATTTCTAGACCAATATGGTTGTCCATTTCAGTACAATGCCAAGT
>NW_022900913.1:42592592-42593005 GCF_012274545.1 Fukomys damarensis
TTATCAGGTATTCTTTGTCATGGAAGTGTCTTATTTCCCCCTCCATTTTGGAAGAGAGTTTTGCTGGATACATCAGTCTAGGTTGGAGGTTGTTCTCTTTTAGTACTTGAAATATCTCATTCCAGGCTCTCCTTGCCCCAAGGGTTTGTGTTGAAAAGTCTGCTTTGATTCTGATGGGCTTTCCTTTGCATGTGATTTGTTTCTTTTCTCTTACTGCTTGTAGTATTTTGTTCTTCTGTTGGGTTTCTGGGATCTTGATTATTATATGTCTAGGTGTACATTGTTTTTGATTGTAGCTAGTTGGGATCCTATATGCCTCAGTTATCTGAATATCAAATTCTTCCCCTCTGTTTGGGAAGTTTTCTGTCATTAATTCTGCAAACAGCTTTTTTAAGTCATTTGTATTTTCTCCT
>NW_022900913.1:42593640-42603075 GCF_012274545.1 Fukomys damarensis
TCATCTTCATAACATCAGAGAAAACAGCTCATCAAATCAATGGCAATGCTTTACCCCAACTGATACAATCAGCAACACATTAAGATCAAGCACAACTTGGACACTGACCACCTGTGGTAGTCACTAGTCTATCACCCTTAAATCATTTGAATTAAATTGAAATCAAGAAGCAGTCCAGAACATGTCTGCAGTGAACAAAATTTCAATATAGTGTATTTAGCATTGAATGGCTCAGACAGAGCGAGGATGCAAGACCCCTGATCTCAGTTAGCTGATGGCTGAACCCCCTGATGCTGACTGACCTCGGGCTGCAAGACCCAGCTGGAGTTCCCCAACGTTGTGAATGGTTGAACTCCACAACGTTCTATTACAGGTTTCCCACTCCCTTTCTTTAAAAATGTTCAAAGTTGGGAACTCAGAAAAATACCCTTGATGACTCCCTCTGCCTCTGCAGAGTGGATCCAAAACTGGCACAGTCAGGAGGTCTGAGAGTGTGTGTGGGGGGTTAGGGGGTTCAGGGGTGCCCATGTGGCTACATTCCCAGTGCTCAAGCGATGGCAGTTGAGGTGGGAGAAGGCATGGCTCTCCTTTCCGTGGTGGATCGGGGCCCAGCCCTTTGTCTCTCTTAATTAAGTTTGCTTTGAAATATATTCTGTCTGCAAATAAGACAGGTACCCCTACCTTTTTCTGGGCAGTTGTCGCATGGAGAATTGTTTGCCATCCTTTTCCTCTCCATCTTTGAATTTCTTTGTGGATTAAGTGATTTTCTAGTATACAGCATATTGTTGGATTTTGTTTCTTAATCCATTCTGCCAGCCTGTTTTGTTTGATTGGTTAATTGAGTCCACTAACATTGATAGTTATAACTGTTATGTATTGACATTTCATTGTCATCTTATTTTCCTGTTGTTGGTTCTTTTATTTTTTATTTTTCCCTTTCTCTCGTTATTTTTTGCCCTGCCTGGTGTATTTGGTCTGTTGGCCCTTATGGAGCTGTGTTCTTCATTTTCTTTTTTCAGGATATTATTTCAAAGTGTTTGGAGTGCCAGTGTGGTCTTCATGAAATTTCTCAGGTGTTCTTTGTCATAGAAGTATCTTATTTCTCCACCAATTTTGAAAGATAGCTTTGCAGGATACATCAGTCTAAGTTGGATATTGTTTTCTTTTAGAACTTGTTATATCTCACTCCAGTCTCTCCTTGACTTGAGGGTTTGTTTTGAAAAGTCTGCTGTGATTCTGATGGGCTTTCCTTTGCATGTGATTTTTTTTTCTTTCCTCTAAATGCTTGTAGTATTTTGTCCTTCTGTTTGGTTTCTGGGATCTTGATTATTATATGCCTAGGTGTAGATTTTTTAAACATAGCTAGTTGGAGTCTATATGCCTCACTTATTTGTATGTCAAAGTCTTCACTCTGTTTGGGAAATTTTCTGTCATTAATTCTGTGAAGAGTTTTTTATTTGACCTTTCTTCTGCTACTTCATGGATTCCTATCAGCCTTACATTACTGTTCTTTGCATCATCTAAGAGTTGTTGGATTGATTTCTCATGGTCCCTTACTTTAGGAGATCTCTCTTTTCATGGTCACTGACTGCAATCCCATCTTCTATTTTTGAAATTCTATCTTCACATTCATTCATCCTGCTGTGAATGCTATCTATAGAGTTTTTCATCTCCTGGGTATCTGTTTGAATCTGTTTCATGGATTCCATTTCTTTCCTGTGTTGGGCATTCAAAGTTTCCTTTTGTTTCCTATGCTGGGCATTCATGGTTTCCATCATGGTCCTGAGATCATCTGTTTTTTTAATCTGTTTTTGTTCTAGAGTCTATAATCATGTCTTTCCTTCTTCTTACCATCTCTTTGGTTGTCTGGGAAATTATTTCTGTTTTGAATTTTTTTTTAGCCTCATTTATCTGTTTTGTTACTTCCTGTGCTATTGGTTCAGGGTGTCCAGATGGTTGACTGTCAGACTTTGCCACCTCATTTCCCCCAGAGTTTACCTTTGGTGAAGTGGAAGTCTGTGTCAATGCCTTGTTTAAATGTATTCTCATTTCTATTTTTGATGTTGGTACTGTCCTTGGTTTCATTCCTGGGTTAATATTTCAGTCTTCCAGATATAGCTGGTCTTTAGGTTTTGAGTCTCTAATTACTCTGAAGCAATCTCATTTTCATTATACCAGGAAGGACCACTGATTAGATCAATCACAACACCTTAGCCCAAGTGATACAATCAGCAACACTGTAGCATCAAGCACAGCTTAGAAAATTAAAATTTGTGGTAGTTATTAATCTATCACCTTTAACTGTGTGAATTAAATCAAAATCGAGGACCAGCCCAAAATATGTTTATAGTGAATAAACTCTTCAACATAGCAACATTACCCTTTGTGATGAGGATTTAGAAGGAGTTGCAGAGGGAGGGATAGATAGGATAGAGAAAGCTTAGAAATGAGGTCAGATGACAGAGGAAAATCATACACACTCTAGGGAGCTGTTGAAGAGAAGAGAAGACAGAGCAAAATATGCCCCCAAACAGAACAAACTAACAGCAATAGGGAGGGTGGAGACTGTAATGACTTTCTTTTCAAACTAGTGGCAATTGAGAGAAGGAAAAAGCGGAGAAAAGGTAAAGAAAGAAAATAAATTCAAATTATGATGGGAACAGGAACAAAAAGGGAGAGTGTTGGAAATCAAGGTGGGAGAGACAGAGGGAGAGAGAGAGAGAAAAGAAAATAAGAAAATGATAAAAAAAGAAAAAATTGAGAAAAGAAAAGGATTGATAATTTTTTTAAATGTTTGAAAATAAGAGAAAAATATTACTTTGAAAATAAAAAATCGATATAGAAACAGAAGGCTTCCTTCAGGGTATGCCTTTGTTGATACAATAGACAGTGTGGGCAGGAGTGTACAGGTTTAAGTTAATTATTCTCAGCAAGCCAGCAGCTGTCCCCTGAGGTTCAGGTTAATTTCTGGCTACAAGGCCCAGGTTGAGATCTCTGACCTCCTGCTGGATTGAACTCTTCAAGTTTCTGCTGCAGGTTTCCCCTGAAGTTAGACCAGGTTCTGATGTGAGGTGCTGCTCCCTCCGACTTACCAACTATGGTGGTGTGGTGTGCCTTTATCACAGAATTCCTTTGCTTTTCTAGTGGGCTTCAATTTTCATCTTGAAGTCTCAGAAAAGCACTCTTTCTCTTGCTTGCAGGGGTTGGGGGAGGTGGTGAGTAGGGTGGAGGCATGAACACCACTGTGTTGGTGCCCACATGGCTGGGCTCTTCTGGCGTGCCTACCAGAGGTTAGTGAGATGCTGCCAGGCTTCTTTGGCATACTGGGTCAGAGGGGCAGGCCTTCCAGAGCTGAGGCCTGGTTATATTTTGTGTGTTGGACATTGTAAAAAATACAGTGTATTTTTGTATTTGTAGACATATTTGAGGCCTACAGTGATATCTTTCACCAGAGAGGATATTCCCTGGCTTCTTCTAAGAGCCTAGAGGTGTTATCCAGGATCATGTTAACCTAATTGCAAGATCTGAGACTTTGTGGGCTACCCAAACAACTTACAATCAGGCTATGCATGGCAGTAGGTTTAATGGAAGTTTCTACTGATTTTTAGGATATGGTCCTCAGGAAACAACCACAGGGACTGGGTGGCTCACTGGAGCCCCCTTTTATGGAGTCTAGACACCCTGCTATTCTCATAAGTTGTCAAAAGTACTGCTTTACTTTTTACCTGCCTGTTTAGGCAAAGGTAGCCCCAGATGTGGGTCTCATCTCTGTGAATATCCACATTTTACTAGTTCATTGCCAAGTGATTCCTCACTCTCTTGTTAACCATTTGATTCTTTTATAAAAATATATTCATGTAGTATATCATCTGACTTCTAAAAGTTGTCTTCAGCAGGACAGCTGGCTTGAACAATTTAGTCTGTCTTTAATGGAGCTTGGGAACAGATGTGTAAAGGTTACCGGTGCCGGTTTCTAAAGAGAAATATTTCAGCTGCTTGCTTTCAATTCTGACCACATAAGGAGTCAGTCCTGAGCCCATAGGAGCTGTCTAGTGGCACGAACCCTCTTTACAACAAAGAAAATCAGTTGCCTGAGGTCCTATGGTCCTGTTTCACATGCACAGGCAAAATAAAACTTGCATGAGATTAGCATTCTTAGTACACAATTACACTCTCCCTCTGTTGCCCAAATCCCTGGCCTGTCCTCACCTGATGGTTTAGAAAAGGCAACATTCCCTGGAGCTCAGGCATAGCAAATAGCTGCTTCTACACTGCTTTGTTACAGGGATACTGCACAGATATATGATCATCCTTTTCCAACTGTTGTATGTGTTTTCATACTTTAGCATGCATGGGAATTATAGCAGAACTTTTCTCAATGCAAACTAGTGACTCAGCTCTGAGCTCTGAACGCATCTGGCAAGAGCCTAAGAATTTGCATTTCTCCAAAGTTTCCATATGAAAGTGCTAGATTGAAGACCACACTTTGAGAATTCCTAGTCTACTTCATTCTTTAGATTATGAATCTTTCAAAGATAGAGACTGTAATTCATTGCCTTTGGGCTTCCTCACTATCTATCTCTGCACTATCACACCCATAGAGCCTACTTATATAATATTCACAGACTGTATAATTCGGGCTTTGTTGTTCCTTTTGATATTGGAATTTCCCAAAGTATAGTGTTTCATGATCTTCTGCCCATGGTAAGAATCACAGGATACTTGATTTAATGGTGTTCCTGCTCCAGTTGTGCAGAGAGATAGCTTTGAGATCATTAACTTTTACTCAGATATTTTGCTCTTGAGGGTAGGTTTTCACTTTTGTCCTGAGAAAGGAGCATCCTCTCTTTACTGAACAAATGCTAGTCATGGCAAATCATAACTGCTAGAACTCAGGATTGGTTAAATTCAGTGTAATCACAGAGGCAAGGGCGTATAGCCAGGAAGAGAGGTAAAATGAATGGGAAGATAAACAGTCTAACAGTGAGATAGAGAAAGAATCCATAGAGCCTGAAGCAGGCAGCCGTATGTGAAATCCGGGTACCACCTGAATGTGTGTCTACTATGAAATTTACTGTCCCCAGGTGATGGATAGAGAAGGACTGCCCCATAGGGTGGGGCAATGAAATAGGCAAAGCCTTTTTTTGGCACTAGTTGGTCTTCTATGTAGTTGCCTACAGCTGCCTCTGTCTTTCTCTTTAGCTGCCTACAGTCCTTCTGATATTAGAGGTCTTTCCTGTACTATAATCCATTAAGTAATTAGACACTAGAATGTTAATGAGTGAAGAGCATTTTAATTTAGTTAAATTCAACAAATGATTGACTAACTGCTACATGCCTGGTATTTCCAACTTTTGAAAGTAAAGTAAGAAATTCAACATGGTCTCTTTCATTTGGACTGTGGCTGGGGTGGGCAAATGACAAGAATGAGTAAATCAGTCAATGACGAACAAATTGGGACGTTTTAGAAAGTGAAAGAGAATGCTAAAAATTGCAGCGGTACAGTGGAAAGGAGGATATCAGGTCACTCATCCTATCATGTGAAGGATTATCTGAGCAATGGAAAGGGTCTATTTAGCAGGGCCTAGATTGGTGGTTAGTTGTGGGTGAGAGATGAGAGCGGAATCCATCCCCAAAGGTCACTCAGTGGAGGTTGTGCTTGAGTTGAATCTTGAAGCCTGAGTTGTTGCATTTTCAATTGAGAACTCTGAAAAGGGAGAAGGGGCTTTAAAAGATTAAGATCAATTATGTACATGTATCACCTCCTCACAATGAATGTAATCATTATGCACTACAAACATGTACAAATAAAAATTTAAAAAATTAAAAAAGAACCCCTGAAAAGGAACAACATTTCCCACCAATGACTGCTGGTGGAATTTAAAGTAGGATAACCCTTGTGAGTGAACACAGAGAAAGCTTCCAAATCACACTACTTTGAATGGTCTCCTCTGGAACTTTACTTAATGAATATTCATCATTTGTAGAGACAGCATAAGTCACTTAGTAGCTTACCACGCTTTAGCTCAGAAAAATAAAAAGGTGAGCTGATTTTCTCAGAACTCATGGAAACAGAGAAATATCTCACTCCTCTCTCTCTCTCTCTGTGTCTCCTCCCACCCCCACTCCAGTACAAAGTAAGTAAAGCTTATCTTTGAGCCAGAGTTGTATGTAACAAGGTCAATTTTAGGCTGGAATACAGCTAATCTCCTTGTATGGCTCTCAATATTTACATAGAGCTTAATTCTTTGAGTTAGAGCTAAATGGTGTCTCCACAGAGTTGGTGTTCCCTCACCTTGCCTTTGCCTTTCCTCTTTCCTTCATTCTAGGTTTCTTTCCCAATTACCTCACTGCAGTTACTTTCTCACCTGCTGTGAGCATATTCTCACAGTAGCATAGTTGCATAGCTGTGGCTTATAATTTCCTACTACCTTGGGTACAGTTTGCTGCAAATAAGGACATTCACATCATTAGGAGATGTTGAAATAGTCTCAAGATAGCAGACATGCAAATGCCTTGCCTGATTAGTTGCTACTTATTAAAACATATGGTTTAAAGATTGGGTTGTCAATTTAATGTTTCCATAAAGTACTGTATGGTTTTTGTATAATGAGGCAAATTGCAGAATGCTGATGTTTATGGAGTAGTCAAATCTGTGGATTTCAGAGGCACAGACCATGAATTTTAATTTGGAGTTTCAAGTTAATATAAGCTTCTTGCATTATGTATTTTCAGTAATGTTTGCTCCTGCAAGAATTGAGCTCTGTTTCCCTCATTGGGTTATACCTTAATCTGTTGTCCTTGACCTTGTAGTAAGAGATATTTTCTGGGTGCAGCCAAAGCGGAAAAGGCTTAAGGGTTTTCTTTCAAAAGTTTGCATTAAAGCAACCCCAATATCTGGCTGTTATAGGTTGAAGTATGACTCTGAAAAAAATTATGCTGAAGTTCTAACACCCAGCAATTCAGAATGTGACCTTATCTGGAAGTAAGTTGGATGTAATTAGTTAAGAGGTAGTGAGTTAGCAGTTAGTTAAGTGGACATTATCCTGGAGTGGCCAGGCCTCTAATTCAATATGATGGTGTTCTTATCTGAAGATAGCATGTGAAGACAGACACACAGGGAGAATACTGTAAGAGGATAGAGGACTGGAAGGATGCATCTATATGCTGAGGAATGCCGAGATTTTTAGCAAACTATCAGAAGCTAGGACAAGGCAAGGAAGGATTCCATCACAGCCTTCCAGGAGTAGCATGGACTTGCCAATGTCTTCTCAGACTCCAGAACTGTGACACAATAAGCTTCTGCTGTCCAAAGCCATTTAATCTGTGGAACTTTGTTAGTAACCCTAGTAAACTAGTGGCTATGACATCTGGGACTGTTCCCTCCTCTGGATACTTCACTCACAGAAATGGTTGGAGGTTATGGAGATGGTGTAATATGTGTGGTAGAAAGAAGATTGGGCAGGAAGGTGGGACATGCATGCTTCACACATTTAGGCTCTTTGCCTGTCATGTTCTAAGCCTTCCATGGTAATAGCCAGTGATGGGGAACCTTTAGAGCTTTCAATGATAGTGAACATGTGCCTTAGGTTCACCACTACTGGTGGCAACTGCTCTGCTCAGTGGATTCCTCAGCCCTTCTCCACTTGTTGGTTTCAGCCCCCTTGATGTATGTATATATTATTACATGAGTATTACCTAAATATGCACATATACACATATTCTTTATTTGAAATATAGTTTGGAAAAAAATTACTGTTAGTTAAAAATGGCATTGAACAGCAAAATAATTCTCCTAAAAGCTGTGCCAGCCAAAGGAACCCAAATTGGCAAGGAAGGCAGGCAAGGTGGGCTGGGACACTTGCCAACAGGAGGCCTGGGCCCTTAAACTGGATGTCCCCACAAGAGGAAATTAGTGTAAAATCTGGGCAATTATTCTGGAAATCACAAAACAGTATCTGAGTCTTGAGTGATTTTCCACATTTGTTTCTGTTTAGCTGAGGACTAGAAGCTGCAGATGATCACTGATCACATTAATTTAAGATTTGGAAGCCTTTTCTTGGTCTTTAAGGAAACTTCTGTGAAGAGCCAGACTCTTCTGGCCCAAAAGGTAGTCACCATCTTTCCCCCACCATGCCCACCTATCCCAAGGTGCTCTTGTTACTCTGTGACAGTGTTGGAATAGTCCTAGGGTAGGAATTTCTTCATTGAGCACCACACTCCAGATTGTTTGGTGCCTGATTAGAAGTTACAAGTTTTTCTAGAATCTTCTTCAGAAAGTTGACTGAAGTAGGATGTGGAGATGGTTTTAGATGTACATATTTTAAAATATCTTAAAAAACATATATTGGACAAATAAGTGACAATTGATAAAAAGAGTTTTCGAGGGCTGGGGATTTAGCTCAGCAGTTCAATGGCCTGCCTTGCAAATGCAAGGACCCAAGTTCAATCCCCGGTACCAAAAAAAAAAAAAAAAAAAAAAAAAAAATGTTAGGACTCTGGCTGTTTCAGACCATTTTTAATTTAGGTTTAGGAGTAAGGGAAGAATGCAAGCTTGTGCCTCTAGAGTACTCATTATATTTGATCTGGTCCTACTGGAAGATGAGGGTAGGGCCCAAATTGCCTGTTTATTACTATTTTCTTAATTGTTACTATGTTTTGTTTAGATGTCTCCCTAAACCTTCATGTGCTTACAGGTAGGGCTTTTCATAGGAGGCTGAATCTAGGGTGTGTGAATATGGATTACAGGTGTGATACCAGGATTAAGGATGTGTGGTACTGGATTAGCATAGTTTTAGGTGTAGGTATTGGGAAGGCCCCCCATTGGGTGTGGGTGTTACCACCCAAAGGGTTTGTAGCCTGAATGGAATAGAGGGGAAAGGGAGGCTTGCTGATGCTGTTTATTGCTTCACTACCTTCTGCTCACTGCCATCTGTTTGCCACACCCTGAACTATTTCTCCTCTGTGATGCTCCTATGCTGTGTCATCCTGCCTTGGAGCCAGCTAATTATGGACTGAAACCTCTACAAACTGAGCTAAAATAAGTCACTCCTCCTTTAACTTTGGGTTTCAGGTATTTTGCCTCAGTAATGAGAAAAATAACTTAAAAATTGTGGTTAAAAACACAGCAAAACTTTATCTTTTTTTGTTTTGGCAGTACTGGGAATTGAACCCAGGAGCACTGTATCATTGAGTTATATCCCCAGCCTTCCCATCCATACCTCTTTTTTTTTTTTTTTATTGAGTTTATTGGTACATTTAGGGATACAGTACAGTTACATTTATTGTTGGGATCATGTACCTTTACATAGCAAGTCTTGATTCTCATTTTTTCCCCTTACCTCTGCCCTCCCTTCACCCCCTCCTCCCCTCCCCATCTACAAACACTTTATTTTCATCTTTTCATTCTCTCACATTTTTTTCTTTTCCCTTTTT
>NW_022900913.1:42609639-42761449 GCF_012274545.1 Fukomys damarensis
CCCTCTGGGGTCCTTGGGTCCTTCCTGGGTCTGTTGTCGCGCAGGCCGGGAGCTCCCGCGCAGGCCGGGAGCTCGCACGCACGCCGCCGGGTGATCGCAGACAGCCATACCTCTTTTAAAAAAATTTAATTAAAAAAAAAGCACGAGGGATGGGGATTTAGCTCAGTGGCTCCATGGCCTGCCTCGTAAGCTCAAGGACCTGCATTCGATCCCTGGTACCAAAAAAACGAAAGAAAAACAAAACAACCACAAAAACAAAGCAGGAGCTATTTAGAAAACATAAAGTAAACTGATACTGTATCTGCTGACTTTGAAGACAACCTTCAGTGACTGCCCGCCCTACAGTGCACATGCATGGAGCCCAGGATCTCCATGGGTACAAGATCTGGGCCAAACATGTGGGTCCTGGGTAGCTGCCATCCTCCCCACCTCTGTGCCAGCCCCATCTGACTCAGGCACTGTACACTTAACACTTCCTCCAGAAGTTAAAAAGATGCCTGAAGATGTCTAATTCCCATTTTGCTGAGTGTTTAGCTTGGTAATGCTTCTATTTTAAGTATTAAACAACAGTTATTGACTCTACTGAGCACAATATTTACTAACACTGCTCATCTCCTCCTTCCTCCAACTCCCTCAATATTCAGCTTCCCATTGTCACTTCTCTCATTCCTCCTTTTAGTCTTTCTTTCCTGGACTTTCTGCTACTTAATCTGCTTCCCAAGAACAAGGGACTTTGCTAATAACACAACTGGTCAGGCCAACCACAGTTTGATCAGTGCTTTCCTGGTCTCATCGGCTTTACTCAGATGGGAAGTGGGCTCCTTTCTTTGCTCCACAAGCCCAGCTGTGCTCTTCCCAAGTGACAGCTACATGCCAAAGGATTATCCTTAATAAGGGATCTTCCAAAATGTGCATTTCACAGTTGGGACAAGCCAATGAAGTTTTTTTATTTTTCTTCCCCATACTGGGGACTGAACTCAGGACTTTGTGCTTAAATCCCCAGTCCCCCCAATGAAGTATTTTTTAAAGTTCATCTCCCCCATCTAAAAAAACTGATAGCATGTGCCATATCAGAAAAATCCTGATCTTAGCAGATAGTTAGATAAATAGTTATTTGGTTATTTGACATATACATTTTAAGGAGGATCCGGCTTTATTTTCTGTTGAAAAGTTTGTTTCCACAGAGTCTGGTTTTCAAGTCATTCTATCTGATTCTTCCTGAATTTTTGATAACACAGTCTTTTGTGCTGTGCTGATTTTTGGTTGTGCCCTGCATTCCAGGAGAACTTTTTTTTTTTTTTTTTAACTCAAAAGACTATTGGAGAAATTGACCAACACCCTTTAACTTGCTGCATTGTGTTTGATTTTTGGGCCTGGCTTCTTTACTGATGTCCCTGGGGAGGCGCTCGGTCCACTGGCTGGCCCACTGGCTGGCCCACCCTGGCCCTGAGGACTCGAACTTTTGATCCTCCTGCCTCTTCCACCCTCAGTGCTGGGATTACAGATGCATATTACCATGCATGAATAAATTTATCCTTTAAACCAATTCTATGTATGTAGTGCAGCAGTATTACTGTCATATTGGCATGCAACCAGTTTTCATCTTGCAAAACTGAAACTTTATACTCATTTAACAATTCCTCATTCTCTCTTGCCTATACCATCTGAGAATCCATTCTATTTCCTCCTACATGATTTGATAACTCTAGTTACCTCATATAAATGGAATCATGCAATATTGTCTTTTTGTAATTGGCTTATTTTGCTTAGCATAATGTCTGTAAATTTCATCCTTGTTGTACCAAGCCATAATTTCATTTCTTCTTCAGGCTAATGGAGTGGATAGACATCTTCCCCCTCTAAGTGCTGGGAATCAAACACAGGGCCTCTTGCATACTAGGTAAGTACTCTACCATTGAACCACACCACTAGCCTCCGGCTACACATTTCTTAAAGACCTGGAAAGTAGACAAGTAGAGGGTATGCAGAAGGCACTTAATGAATGCTGATTGGCTGATTTTAATTTTTGTAGTAATGCTTCTTAAAGTCTTTTAAATATTCAAGTCTTCAGGTTTCAATCTGGCAGGACAAATTGGATTCCCTGTGGATATGGTTGAAGGAGTAGATAAGACAATCCTGAATATTATACAAAAGATCTCTCTCCTGTTGGCCTTATAAGAACAATGTTCTCTTAAAGTTTCAGTAGTGGTTCTTCGTATGAGTGGGTCTGATTTTGCCTCCTCTTCCTGGGGACATTGGGCAATGTCTGTAGGCGTGTTTGGTTGTCTTAACTTGAAGACTATACTACTAGCATTTAGTGGATAGAGGCTGGGGATGCTACTACACATCCTACAATGCACTAGACTGCCCCCACAATGAAGGGTTATCCAGTCCAAATGTTTGTATTGCTTACATCAAGAAACCCTGACACAGGGACAAAATTTAAGAAGAGGGTCACACGTATATGGAGGTTTAGCCAATGAGGAACTTTCAGCCATCACACAGTGATGAATCTCCTCTTGAAGAAGGCCTGCCATATTCCAAAAGAGAACAACTTCCATCTACGTCAAAAGCTCAGAGTTGATACAAAAGATCACATCAACAGGGGCTTTCTTACCTAAACACCATTTGTCAAAACATAAAGGTCTCCAAACAGCTGGCATCAAGAGAGTGCAGTCTCTGCTGTGCTCTGGGAGCCTCAAGGAGGATGCTTCATGCTAATGTAAACAGGATAAGCCTTTTCAGCTGTGGCCTGTTTATCACGAACCTGCTAGAGTAAACAAGGTTGTTCAGTTTAAATTAACACACGGCACTGAACACAGTGGTTCTTCCATTTACTAGAAGCAAAAACTGGGGGTGTGTGGGAGGGTTGAAGTTCACTGGGGTCGAATGTCACTGCAAATGGGATGTGCGAAGTAGTGAGAAAGGTTTTGCAGTTTGTCCCCAGGGGACAATGAACTCTGTGATGACCGACTCCTAACCTGAGAAGAAAGAACCACATTAAAAGCCAAGGAAGCCATCTCTCTACTTCTGCTGTGCCGAGGCTAAGAGAAATTGAGCTCTAAGCGTCCCTGATAGAGCTGTACATCAACTACAGTGATAGAGCTGCAAATGGAATGTGGGAGATTCGCATATTATTTTGCTTCCTGTAGGTGGAGAAAATACTCATTGATAAGAATTATACAAAGTTTTTTTGTTTGTCACATTAGAGTCCCATCTACAGAACAGCAGGGAAAATGCCAATGCTCTTAATAGTGAAAGAAAATAGTGAAAGGAATGCACAGCATTCCTTGGAGATCCTGCACTATACTAATTGAAAGTAGATGCACTCCTTTGTAATAATTGTAACTATACTTCAGTGCCAAGTGGATTGGATTCTTGTCTCCTTCTGGACAGACTGGTTGAGCTACAGAAAGGTTGTGCTTAAGTACAGCAAATATCTCCCAGAAAAACACAAGTGGGTTCTCATCCAGGAGAGTCCAATTTCAGCTGCACTTTTACATTATTTACTCCTGCTTTTGCTTCACTGATATACTGATTATGATGGATCCTCAGTGCAGCAGTTAAGAGTTCAGATTGTAGACCATGAAGGCTCACATTTTAACTCTGCCACTTACTAGCTGAATATCCTCAGGCAGGTTATTAAACCTTTTTGTGTATCCTGTGCCTCGTCTGTAAAATCCAGATGAAAATACTTTCCCCTGCCTCCTGCAGTTTTGCTGATACAAAGACTTAATATTTACTAAGAACTTATAGTAGAACAGTGTCTGGTAAATGATGAATAATATTTGCTAAATAAATAAAATAGCACCTGACAGCTTAGAGTGGAAGGTCTAAATTTACATATTAGAGTGCAAACTTAACAGACTTAGCCAGACATGGTGGCACATGCCTATAATCTCAGTATTCAGGAGGCTGCTGTAGGAGGATCGCTTATAAGTTCCAGGCAAGTTTGGGCTATATAGTGAGTCCAAGACCAGCATGAACTACATAGTGAGACCCTGTCACAAAGAACCAAAAATAAGAATATCATCATCATCAACAGCAACAACAACAATGACAATAACGGCAGAAACTGCAGTGTGGAGTTAAATCATTATAGGGAGCCGGCTCTCTAAAGGGTAATGTGCATTTACATAATAGCCCCCAATGTTCCCTGGCTAATTTTATTGTGGATTGTAAAGAACTTCACCCTCTTAAGGCCTGTGCAAGTGGAGAGTACCAGATATTTTGGGAAAATATCATGTAGTTTTCAACAGTTCAGCACTGGACTGATCATCTGTCTTCCCATCCATTTCATGGATTCAATTTTGGACTAAATGCAAATTGGGTAAAATGAAAGTTTTGCTAGAGCAAGGAACTGGGAGATCAGAGCCCTGCCAGCCCTCTGACCTGGAAGTGATTGTACCAATCCAAGCAGGAAACAATTCAGGGTATGGTTAAGATCTACAGGAGGGGAAGATCAGGATATGGTAAAAGCATTAGTACAAGTTGTTCTCATGGTCAGCTATGAGGAGATAGGGCAGACCATTCATTAGTGAAAGAGAATTTTGGAAAGGAGCATTTGCTGCCTATGTAGAAAGCTTTTAGTGACCAAATTTCTTACCACATTCTGCTGGATAGTGAGGGTTCCAGCTGTCTCCTATCTTTTGTTCCTGAAACTTCCATCTCAAGCTCATTTCCTTCAAGATGAGGGAGGCATTCTGTCTAGGGAATCAGCCGAAGCAGTCTACAAGTACTGGCATTTGGAAATCTCTCAAGGAAACAGTAAGTTTCTCCTTGTTACCTTTCCATAGAGCTCACCAGTTAACTGAGGTGAAGAAGCTTCCAGTCTCTGTTTAAATCCTTCCCCCTTAGACACGAAGATTGTGTTATGGACCACCTAGGTCAAGGGTGTGGCCACAGAAAGGGGAAGGCCAGGAGTGTGGTCCTACCCCTGGCAGTGTCTCCTTATTCCACTTTCTCTGGAGCCTCCTTCTTCGGCTGTGAAACAGAGGGAGGAAGCAGACAACAAGCAAACAAGCACATAATGACTGGGAAAACACTCCTGCACAAATGAGATGCCTACTCCCTTGAGTCCTAAAAAATTTCAGTTAAAACCAGAGTTAAAAATGGAAGCACTGACCCATGTAGACAGGGCTGTGGGCTTTGGAGTCCAAGAGACAAAAGTCTGGTGACCTGAAAAATGTACACTTTTTAACTTTTCTGTGTTCCTAGCAATTTCCATTAGACAGCATTCTTAGTTTTCATGGTGGAAAGATCAAAAGAGAAGCAAACAGAAAGGAAATATTTCAAGAGGAAGCAGCACTGAATTAAGACTGACTGTCAAGCCTGGCATGGTGGTACATGCCTATAATCCTAGAAATCTGAGAGCCTGAGTCAGGAGTACCACAAGTTTGAGCCCAGCACTGGTAACTTAGTGACCTAGTGAGACCCTGCCTCAAAATAAAAAATAAAAAAGGGGCTGGGAGGCTGAGGCAGGAGGGATCACCATGAGTTTGAGGCCATTCTGGGCTTCATAGTGGGTTCAAGGCCAGCCTGAATTACGTAACAAGACCTTGTCTCAAAAGGAAAAAAATGGCTGAGGATGTAGCTCAATGCAAGGGCCTTCATTTTAATCTCCAGTATAAGCAAAGTCCACCCTGTGTCAGACTGATCTGCCCCATGCTGTCCATACAACCCTATCAGCTTTTACTAGTGTTCTGTACAGTGACCTTTGGTCTCATTCTGCTATGGATCCCCCTAGATTTCTCCAGTGGAAATTTTTCTTGCTACTCCAGGCTGTGTGTGTATGTGGGAGACCAAGAATGGAGCTCTTTGTTTAGAATTTGCATGGTATACATAAATAACGAGCATATGGAGCACTTTCAAGCCAGAGGCATTTCAGAATTAGGCAAGGGAAGAGGGATTTCATTTGTCAAAGACATTTCCTGTTCAGATTCATCATAAGCCTCCCTGCATCCTCCCTTGCCCAGCCCTGTTCCCCTTCCTCCCTGCCAACAAACCCCAAATGTAAGTCTTTCCTAGCAGTGTAGGCCTGACAGGATGTTGGGGGAAACAGAATAAAAAAAATAGTACATCAAACCAGATAGATGGAAATAACCCTGCTTTTTTTTTTATGCATATAACTTCAAGACTGTAAAAAAGAAATGGGTAAAAAATTTCTTGTGGACGAATGTACTAATAAGTGTGTCTAAATTGTTTGTACAAGGGCTAGCCTTTAGAAATAACCCTTTTAGATGCAGGGACATGCACAGAAATTCTGTCTCATGACTTTCAAGGGCACTTGTACTAGTTGCTGTGTGCCCACCTGCTCCACGTTGCAAGGAAGGTGGGTCAGATTGAAGGTGTGAGAAGAGTTTGCTCCGCTCTAAGAAGGGTCATCTGGCTCTGAGGCCTGAGTTTGGATTCCCCATTTTCTAAACACAAGGCATCCCACTTCATGCTGCTTCTTGTCATCCGGCGGATCCTCAGCAGCAACTGCTTCTATGGACTGTGGAAATACCCCTTTAAGTGAAAATTCTTCTCAGCTGCCAGGGAAGTGGTGAGGCAAACTGTGAAAAAGGTAGTTGCACTTGCTTGTGTCTGGGAAGGAGGTTGACTTCTCTGGGATTTATGGATTTTTCACTAGTTTAGTTCATTAAAGGAGAAATCTGTTGCTAATTTTTGTCTCAGGAAAATTTCATCACAGGTACCTCCTACCTCAAATCTTCATGTTGGAACTAAGGGTTTTGTTTTTCTCAGAGATTTGAGAATGTCTTAGCTTGGCTACAACAATAAAATACTGAACCTTGGTGGTTTAAATGTTAGATGATTTATTTCTCATGGTTCTGGAGGCTGTGTCTGAGGCTGGGATGCCTCCATGGTTGGCTTCTGGCAAGGGCTCTCTCCTTGGCTTGCAGATGGCTATCTTCTACCACCACTTTCTTGCTATGTCCCCACAGGGTGGAGAGTGAACCAGCTCCAATCTCTTCCCTTCTTTTAATAATACTAATTTCATATGACAGCCCCATCCTTACAACCTAAGCCAAACCTAATTACTTCCCAAAGGCTCCACATCCAAATACCATCAAACTGGGACTTTGGCCTTCAACCTACTAATCCTGAGGGACACAAGCATTCAGTCCATAACAGATGAAAGAGGTTCCACATCACTGAACATGGTGTTAGCAGAGAAACTATGGGTGGTAGGGACACGGGCAGATGTAGGGGAAATGGTGAGGTAGAATCAGAGAAAGGAGGGGAAGGGGCAGAGCTGGTTAGTCTTTGCATCTTTGTGTGTGGGAGCAATGCTGGTCAACGTGATGCAGGAGATTAGGTTGTGGTAAACTGACTGAGCAAGTGGGCATGGCCTGTCAATCATGGAGATCTAGGACACATGTGCAGAAAACAGTTCCCAAAGCCCTGCACCTGGGACCAATAAGAAAAGGCTATCTTCAGTTTGCCTTGTAAGAAATATAGATCTCCCCTCAGCCCGAGTAAAGGGGGCTACAAAAGATGGTGACCATTAACTTTCTGGCCACTGTGCTTTGTCTTTCATGATGTTTTATCTCACCTCACAGAATGTACTTCTTTTCTTACTTTTAATTGGCTCACACTTACTCTGAGGAGCATATTTCACTTCCTGCTTTTGATAAATATAAAAATCTTGCTACCTTTTGTGCTCATCTTGGCCAGTTCTTTGTTCAGCATGACAAGAACCTGGAAAGCATCTGTAGAAGGCATCCCCTGCACTCCAGAGCTCCATAACAATTACATGGACATTGCTTCATAGGATCCTTCCTGCCACTCTGTGCGGTGGTGGGGCCTATCCCCATTTTACTTCCACATTTGTTTTAATATTCTTTTGAATACATCAAGTATCCAATTTACAAAAAAATTAGAAGAAAAGAATTTTTTGTGTGTGTCCACAGGATACCAGAGTCCTCCTTTCTTATTTTTTCCTCTTTCACACTGTTTCACTGCCCTCTTTTCCTCTATTTCTTCCTTCCCAGTCCCAGCTTTTCATGACCCCCTCACCTTTGTCTTCTACTATTCCATACTTATAGAGGTCTACTTCAACTGCCAGGTAGACTTATCTGTCACTCTTTTTAGGAACCCCAGATCATAGCCCCTTTCGTGGATTAAATTCTTCTTCCACATGAAATATACTTTTCCAGGTCTCTGCCATCCACCTGGGACTCATGCCAAACTCCAAATACCAGTCCTTTCAAATCTTTCGGTAATTGTTCACCTGGAATTGAAGAGCTGATGAGTGAATCAGCATCATCTGGCTTCTTCTCAAGTGGATGCATTAGCTCCAAGTCCTGTCCAATGGGAGCCATACTTTCTCTTCACTTTCAGTAGATTAGCAGAGAGCTGGCTCAGTAGGTCTGTGTTTGTTCTGTTGCAGAATGGAGTGAATCCAGCCACCACCTTCAGAAGCTCCATTTCTAACAAGGCCACTTCCTTGACAAGAGGGCTTTCAATGCTATAGCTACAAGGATGGGACGTCTCCTATATACTTGTCCCAGAGTATGTTTGGAGCTTAATGGCGGTGAGTTCTATTCTACTAGAACATGATGTGTTATATTGGTCAGTGTTCTTCAAAGAAATGAAACAATAGGCTATATATTTATATATCAATATCTCGTATATCTGCAACTTTATCTAGGGAGAAATTTCTAAGATTTCAGCTCACATGTTTCTAGAAGCTAATAAGCCTCACAATCTGCCATAATATGGTAAGATGGAGACCCGGGAAAGCTATTGGTACAATTTTAAGGTCTGGCAGCCAAAGCATGGGTGGTATGGATTCCAGTCATGGGGTTTGAGGAACTAGGGATGCTAAGGGCATATATTTTGGCTCAGCAGTCCTGCAGAGATTTCTTGACTTCTTAGTTCTTTTCTTTTTGTTCTATTAGCTACATAATCTTTCAGTGGATAGGGTTATGCTCACCATCAGCCCAGAAATTCAAATGCTAATTTCTTCTGGAAACAACAACTCCACAGACACATTCAGAAATAATGTTTAACCAGCTATCTGAGCATCTTGTGTCCTATTCAAGTTGACACATGAAGTTAATTATCATATATTATAGATATTTAAAAAATTTCTGCAAATTATATTGTTCTGACATTTTAAAATAACTGGTTGAGGAGAGACTGCTACTCCCAGGACTAGCTAATTCTTAGGGATACAAAGGGCCTAGCTGGGAGGTTTTATGATGCAAACTGACCACTCTAGAATCATTCTTCCTGTATACAACCCATATATCCCAGGCTGTAGCATTCCTCTGTCTTGGTTATCCTAGGGCTAGGTACCAGGCTACTAGTACCACCCCTATATAGTCTAAAATCTGCTGAAATCATTTAAACCAGTGAAATCATTAACCAGTGTTAAACTATTTACCCTGATCTATGTTTTCCTCCCCTTGGGAACCCTCATAAAGGTTCTGGTCAAAACCTTCCAATTGCTTTTGTCTTCTGACCACCCAGGTATCTTTCCATATTGTGCCTTCTGTCTTGAGGACATGTAAATATAATACATTTAGTTGCTGTGTGCCTCTCCTCTGTCTCTTTCTGTGGCTGTATCTGACTGATCATCACATAAATGAAGGCAAAAACAGTTGACTATGGCCTGGCAGCTCCTATAGATCTCATGGAAGCGCTTGGCATCATGAGAGGTCAGGAGACCATTTGCCCTCTGTATTTCTTTGCTTGTTCCCTGTCTCATAAATGCGATATTCTGTTTGTGGTAGGTGCTCACAAACTCTATTTTCTATCTGTACTATGTGGTATAAGATACGGACATTTATAACCTCTTTGTAAAACAAGTTCCAAACTTTGTCCACCAACCATTCCTGAATTTGCGGCTTATGTGACTACCCTGATGACAGATTATAGACTAATAACAAATGGTGGAACCGTTGTTTTTTCCCACTTAATAGATGATCTATGAATCATTTAAGCTTACTCAATTAGTTTGGCCACAGAAGCTTCTTCCTTCTTTTCTGGGAATACAGCCAAAGTTGTTCTTTAAAAGACATGTACATGTGCTCATGCTGAACACATTTTCTGGCAGAAGAAAGTAATGGAGGAATTAGGAAGGCAAAAAAAAAAAAAAAAAAAAAAAAAATTGCAGGAAGCAGCCCTAGAAGGAGATAGTGTATATAAAATCTCCAGTAAATTATAGAAAACAAGTGTGATATAGTCCGTGAGAGGAGAGGGTGGTGTGTGTGGTTTTTAACGTTCTATTTCTTTTTATTTCAACTGAAAGGAACAAATGCTGTGGGGAAGGTGAGAAAGCTGGTGGAGGACCAGAGTGCATTTGGGATAGTGACACTGCCTTTTTCCTTACATTTGAATGCTAACAGGAGCTGCTTTTCCAGCCCATGTGGAAATATAATCAGTTTCCATGCAGCTCAAGCAGCTGGTCTGGGTGATAAGGCACAGAGCATTCTTTTTTTAGCCCAGCGGCATAAGCCTTTTCAATCAGTTCAGCCAGTGTGGGTGGGGACCCTGGAGATAGATGTGTGACTGTCCACCCATACATGTAGACTACACAGTGTTTGTATCCTGCTTCCCACAGGGAGAGGGAGACCATCTCAGAGGCAGTCCTGGAGCTGGAGAAGAGTGGGGGTCCGGAAAAAAGCTTGGGTGTGAATTCTGTCCAGTCAGGCTTCCAAGGCCTGGTACAAATTCCATCATTAAGTAGCTGAGCAGAATTTTGGGGACTGAGGATGAAGTTCTGAACAAAGGAACTTTGGTTCTTGTGGGGAGATGCTTTAAGAACAGGCAAAGAAAACAAAAACAGAAGAAAAGCAAAATATAACAAAGAGTGTGTAAAGGCGTGCTAGTGGGGAAGGGGTGGAAGAAGACCAAGTTAGACATAGTTCTCACAGACAAGACATATGTGCTAGTAGAAGTCACACACACACACACACACACACACACACACACACACACACACAGAAAGCCACATACAAGGGCCTAAGAAAGGAAAACTGGCAGAAGCTGCAGGTAGATGAATATATTTTGGGTGGGCTGATCAGGGAGGCAACGGTTGACCTGAGAAAAAATGAGAAGGCAGTTGACCTTCAACAAGTGGATGAAGTATTTCAATCTGGGCAGCAAGAACAGCATATGCAGAAGTAATAAGGAGGAGAATAGCTGAGAGCACTAGACGAAGTATGCGGGCCCTGTGCAGTTGAAGCGTGTGAGATGGGCTGTCTGAGCTCAAGACGAAGTTGGAGCCAGGAGAGGTTTAATCCTAGGAGACTGTGAAGACTGTAAGTGTAGCAGAAGGTATATTAGGCTGGAAAGTAATAGGATCCAATTTATTTCATTTTAAAATAAGTTTTATTTTTACTTTTTGGTACTGGAGATTGAACCCAAGTTCTTCACATTAAATTACTCACCTCCAGCTCTCTTTAATTTTTATTTTGAGATAGAATTTTGCTAAGTTGCTAAGTTGCCCATTTGGGATTGAACTTTCTATCCTCCTGCCTCAGTCATGCAAAGTGCTGGAATGATAGGTCTGCGCCTCCACACTTGCTTTTGTTTTATTTATTTATTTTTGAATTTAAAGATTATAAAATTGGTTTATTGTAAAAGCAATTCAAGAATAACCAGTTAAAATCTTATCCCCATACTACCCAATACAAACAAGAAGCATTAAAACACTTTTACATTAGGAAAAATGACATAAAGCAAGAAAGACCACATTAAGGCTGTGACTCAAACTCAAAAGGAGAAAGGACTCTTAGATCTCCTTCAGGTCAGTACAAAGAGTACGATAAGATCAAAGCACAGTGTCAGGTACACACTGTGCTGCTACAACACTGACGTATAATTGAGCAAATTAAAGTCCAGGGGAAATGGAGACTATATATTCTTGTTTTGTGGGTGTATTTAAGTGATTGAAATTTTAGGAACAACTGCCTTTAATGACAGCAAGATGCAAGACAAGTCTTTACTAAAGATAAAGAAGTTTATAAAGCTTTCTATCAAGGTCCCACTAACTCTGCACAACCCACACCCACCTTCCCACCCTCCCGGTGAGCTAAAGCTACTCTGCTGATATATATATACACGTATATGTAAGATGTTAATTTAATTTGTATCTTACTGGCAAACTGTAGGTACTCCTTCTAAGTAGCTTTGATCTTCTGCACTTTAACAACCACCACAACATTCTGCATCACCTATATGGTCAAAGTTGCATTCTTGGTAGAATTTCATTATTGTTTTAAACTCAATGCATCTGCACAGTGGCCAAATCCCCCAGACTTAATTCAAGATTGAATCTTTTTCCTGTGTTTTAGATAAATTCTGTAGAGTCAATTACAATGAATGACCAACCTATGAATCATTATATATAATACAATGATTGCATTATTTTTGAGCACTGAAAGTACTTAAAATTAAAACTTCCACCTTTGCACTCTGAATTGAAGGGTCAAAATACTTAAGATTTTGTAACTGGAAAAAAAAAACAAAAACAAAAACAAAAAACCCTATCTTCCCAAGCTGAGGCTTTCCACAGAAGCTTTAGCCAGGAAAAGAGAATTTGTCTGTTATAAAACCTTGAAAATAAGGGCTTATTTTAGAAGCACTGAAAGACCCTTAAATCATAGAGTGGCTAGCTGGTGCCACTATAATTCACACCCAACTACAACTTCACTTTGAGTCTTGATGGGAGATTACTGAGTAGGTTTGTAATGTACATGGAAAAGGTAAGCTTCATAGTGGTTTACCTTCCATTAACTTTGGAAGTTTACCTTTACCTTAGTTTTGGAAGTAAATTCTAGTACCTTACGTCTTGTTTATAAGGAACACAATAAATAGTAGTAGGTTGAAATAAGATTTTATAAGACTTGCTCCTACTTTTGTATGCTGAAAATTGACCTGGGTAGTATGTAGAGTACTGTAAGGTCATGAGTTAGGTGGTAAAGCTATCAGATTAATAAATGTATATTGGTAGCTGAATTTAGCAAAGAAATAGAGATAATCATGATTATACCTTTATTTTTACAGGAAGAGATATAACTAGAGTATGTTTCTACAGAAGTAATAATGGCTTCCAAAGAATATTTTTTAAAAGGAACAAAATGAGTATGAATTAACTCTTCAGTATAAGCTTTTATTTTATTTTTAACAGACACATAATAATTGTACATATTTATGAGGTGTATGGTGATGTTTTGATGCGTGTATACATTATGTAATGATCAAATAGGGTAATTGGCAGATCCACCACTTCCAATATTTATCATTTTTTTGTAGTGAGAACATTCAAAATTCTCTCTTCTAATTATTAAGAAATATATAATATGTTATTGCTAACTGTGTAGTGGACTCCCAGGACTTATTCCTTTTGTCCTTTTGTCCATAACTTTGTGCCTATTGGCTAGCACTCTCTTTTCTCTGACTACCCCTCTCCTCTTCCCATCCTCTGGTGACCACTAAAGAAATTCATGCTTGCTTTATTTATTTATTTGGTACTGGGGATCTAACTGGGGCCCTTGTGCTTGTAAGGCAGGCGGTAGAACCACTGAGCGAAATCCCTGGTCCTGGCTGTTATTTCTTAACCTCGGTAAAGCAGAATTCCTGACAGTAGAAATTTCAAAGGGTTGTGTGAAGTACAAATAAAAAATATGATTAATACATACATAGCCCAGTGTCAAACACACAGAAAATTCAGGGCGCATCACCTATCATTGTTATTAATTTTCCGGGAAGCTGGCTTTGAAGCTACTACACCTATTTCATACTAACCTTACCTGGTTTTGCTCGAGCACCTGGAGATGCCTTATGGGGACAAGGTGGGGCCGGCCTGTATTTATGTCTGTCTGCCTACCTACCTGCTCACTACTATCTCAGCCATTTTTACATGCAAAGGGAATACTCAGAGTCAAGGTTAAATTTTTTCTCATAGATTTGGATTTGGTCTAACACTCAGGTAAATGGGCAAATTTCAAATTATTAGGTCTTTCTCTCGTTGTAATAATTTTCATCAAAGAGTTATAAAACGTCTTCCTTGGCCATGAAATTGTTGTAAGGCAACCAGAGAATATCAAACTTGAAGTTGACGTTTGGCTGCCTGGTGGGTACTTGGTTGGTGTTGGACTTTCTCTTTCATCCCATTGCATTCATTATCTGTTCTTCTCCCTGGAAGGTTGACAGTGGGCCGCATTCCCTTCGAAGGCTGAATGGGAAGCTGAAAGACTGAGGACAGCAGTCAGGGAGATCTGTAAGTTTACTCATCCTGCTCCTTCCCTACCCATCTTCTGGCTAATAGCTCCCTCACTCTCCCACCGGTCGCAGCTCTTGTGGGGTGGCCCTGCTCTACACTGTGGTTTCTGTAGGGTCAGATCTCTCTTTCCTTTTATATCCTTAGGCCAGGGTTTGCAGCAGCTCCTGACGGTAATGGCCCAGGAGTGCTTGCTGGCTTCCTTTAACTCTATCTACACATTAATAAATAGTGTCTTCATTAAATTCTTTGTAATCACCCTTTTTGGTGTGTGTCATCTATTTCCTTTTGGGACCTAACCATATACCAAATGGTTTAACAATGTACCCTCGGGAGAGGGTCGCAGGCAGTTAAATGTAGTTATATGTTAATGTATATTCTATTTTTGTGAACATAAGATGTAACCCCTCCTTCCCATATTCTGGCATCTCTGAAATTAGGATGAGATTTGAAAGTGCCAATATTTCACTTGCTATCTGTGCTGCATCTGATGAAGCTTTCCTCTGCCCGGGTGAACTTGATCATTGCTAGTCATGGGGTCCTCATTTTAATTGAATTATGTTCATTACTGGTGTTACTGCCATTTAAAATCCTTTCAGAAGGTTCACATGTTCAGCTCTGGAATGAAATAATTGTGTACACAGAGGCATGAAGCAGAACAGTGAAATGTAATTTTGATGTCAGTGAAGCAAGTACCCATCTTGACAGAATAGAGCAATTCTACGTTTTAAAGGGCTTTATAGAGCTTGAGAAAGGGAGTTACCCACCTGTAGCTGGAGCTGTGTGACATATGTTATTGAATGTGTGCAAAAGAATTGCATGCAACAGAACAAACCATGTCACTATAGGCAGCAGGGATCCCCAAATCCCTTGGAGTAAATGAAAGAAATTTGAAAGAAGCTGAGTTCATGCCACTAAATGGCAGTGTTTTTCCTTTTGTAATAGTGTATAAAATAGTGATGTATCCTATGAATTGTTAACATCTTAGATTCTATGAAATTTGAATATTCTGGAACAGTATTTCCTGCTCCCTAGCTACTTATTGACTCCAGTCCTAACTCTCTGGTAAACTTACAGAGAAACAAATAATGGCTTAGTTTTCATCTCCTGGTGGTGGAGAGTATGTTTTTTGACTCTCCTTCTAGTCCTGACTGACATATTCTAGGGCTTTTCATTTCGAACCTGATGAGTTACTAGAACTCAGGAGGGGAAAGAATGGTGGCAGAGGGTGCCAGGGTCAGATGCTCCCTGAGCGGGTTGAATCAGATTGGAGAGCAGATTTATGCCCAGAGAATGTCCTGGTTGATGGGGGTAATTATATGAGGTGATAAAAATATACAGTGAATGTTTAAATTAAAAAATTTATTACACATTGCGATTAATCCTCTTCCAAATACTCTCTCTAACTTTGAATATACTTATCCTATCAGTCTTGCCACTTTCTGAAGCAATTCTAGGACTCTTGTGAGTGATAAAAAATATGATGAATGCTGCTGCCAAGTATTGTTCAGTGGAAAGGCAGACTTCTAGAAACATTACGGTGTGCTCTCATCCACCTTATTCATTAGATCTGGTACCATGTGCAGCACCTCTGGCTCTTTCCCAAAGTCAAAATGACCATGGTAGGTGATATTTTGAACTGAGTCAGGGTATTGAGACAGGCAGTCATGCATGACAGAGCACCTAAAGACACTCTTCCATACCTGCTTCAGAAAGGGGCAAGATTGATGAGATAAGTGTGTTTGAAGTGAGAGACAGTATTTTGAGGAGGATTAATGCTAATTTTACTTTAAAATTTTTTTAAACATTAACTATATTTTTTGATAATAACTCAGACATTTTGTCTACCAGTCTTATAGCTACTGAGAACAGGCTATTAAATAGGTTTTCTGAAAGAATTAGGGCAAATAGCAATTGATCAAGGTAGGAATGTGGGTTTCATGGCACCCAGCTCCCAGTGGCCTGTATTACCTGTGTCTTATGGCCCTCCTGAACTCTCCAGAGGGACTGGTCTACAGGTACTTAGCACACCTCTTCCTGCTAAATGGAAAAAAACAAAAAGAGATGTTTTTGTGAATGTATTTCAAAGGTAAAACCCCTTTTTCACATGTGATCTTCCCAGGGCCATGTGGTGATGGAGAAATGGCTTGAATGTGGGCTGTATTTGTGAAAGCAGCTTTAGAATTCTGTCCTCAAAATTGAAAAAAAAAATGAGTAAACTTAGATAAAATCCAAAGGCCTATGAACAGGTTATATGTATAAAGGTGGGAGAAATAATTGAAGTGGATGGAGAAAGTTTTGAGGTTGAGATTTTGCTCTACAGATGGTTAGATGCTGTGCTGAACTCTCTCTTTGTCCCTTGGTCCCTAATGCCTTACCCTCTCTTTTATGTCACCTAATCCTTTGCTTTGAAAAGCTGACCAGAAGACACCACACAGAGTACTTCCTTGTCTTCTGGCTTCCTGCTGTTTTTGTCCAAGGGATGAGTTCCCAGAGGCGATCGGGAGAAGGGATGAGTTCCCCTGGATCCTGCCTGTGAGGTTCCTGATTAGCTGTAACCCTCTGTTGAAGGTCACTGCTCTTTGCAAGTTCTGATCTCTACATATCCTCTCCCTTGAGGTTATGAAAGCTGCTCTTTGTCCCCTCCCTTCTCACTCCATCACCGCCCCCTTGTATGGCTTGGATGGAGAATGTCCTCCAAAAGTTTTGTGTGCTTTTGGAAGGTGACTGAGTACTGAAGGCACTGCAGCTGATGTGCTGTTAGGATGTGGGGTCTGCTGGGAGGATGTGTCTTCCTCTCTGGTTTCTCTCTTTTCTTGCTCACCATGATACAAGCAGATGTCTTCCACTCATGCTCTTTGTGTCCCTGTTCAATGTGGGCTAAAACTTTTGAAACTGTGATCCAGGTAAAAATAAACCTCTCCTCCTTTAAATTGAAGGTTTCAGGTATTTTATCCAAGAGATGAGGAAAGTGACCAAGATACTACTTTTTGTGGTGTTGAGGGTTAAATTTAGAGTCCTGCACATAGTAGGCAAGCATCTCCCCCTGGGCCATATTTCCAATCCCTTTTAGTCATATTACCATGATAAATGCATACCCATATTTACAGTAGAACAATTCACAATACCTAAATCTTGCAAGTGGCCTATATGTCCAGCAGATGAATGGACAAAGGAAATGTGGTATTTAGATGCAATGGAGTACTACTGAGTCATTTGTAAGAAGATGGATGCTTCTTGAGACTGTAATGTTAAGTGAAATAAATCAGTCATGTGAGATTAAATATTGCATGCTTTCTCTTATATGAGAAACCAAAAATATAAATAAAGAGCAACATAAAATACAGGTAATAGGAAATAGGGAGGTAAATCTTTTACAAATGAGAAGGGGACAATGAAGTGGAGGCAGGGGAAGGAAGAGGAGGAGGAGGGGATAAAAAGGAATTGTGATACGTTAAGTACATGTACCAACTTCCCATGAGGAATATGATCATTTGTACTGCAAACATGTACTAATAAAAATAAAAATGGAAAAGGTACTTTTAAAGATATATAAGAACTTGCCACTTTTATGAAGAATTTATTGTACCATTTTGACAGTCAAAATAAAGGCAGTTTTATTGTCTAAGAAAATATAAATTATTTTATTTTTTTATTGGTACATTTTAGGTATACAGTACAGTTACATTCATCATTGGGATCTTGTACCTTTACATGATGTATCTTGATATTTATTTTTTCCCTATTCCCCTGGCCTCCTTTCACCTCCCTACCCTTCCCTATTTACAAAGACTTTCTTTCCATTTTTTCCTTTTCTCTTTTTCCTTCTTACCTTTCCCCTACCTCTCCCACTTCTCCTACACCTGTAGACCTTTTATTCCTATTATCAATATCAATTATACATCGATCCTTATTTACACTTAATTTATCACATCAGAAAAACTATTTGGTATTTACACATGTGTGTCCTATTTATTTCACTTAAGAGTATGGACTCAATTTGAGAAACCACCAACAGAGCTAGGAAACAATCTACAATGTGGGAAAAAACTTTTACCAGCTGCTCCTTAGACAAAGGACTACTATCTAGAGTATATAAAGAACAAAAATAAATCAGACCCCCCCAAATATAAAGACCTAATTCAAAATGGGCGTCTGAAATGGACAGACATTTCTCTGACAAAAAAAGTAAAAGCAGCAAATAAAGATATGAAAAAATGTTCAATATCACTAGTGATTTGAGGGACGCAGATGAAAACAAAACTGAAATTTCATCTCACCCCAGTAAGAATGACTGCTATCAAGAAATCAACCAATAACGAATGCTGGCAGGGCTGTGGGGAGAAAGGAACCCTTTTCCATTTTTGGTGGAGTGCAGACTGCTGCACCCACTGTTGAAATCAATATGGAGATACCTTAAACAACTATTATTGGAAGTCCCATTTGACCCAGCTATTCCCCTGTGGCTATCTTCCCAAAAGAATTAAAATAATCATACCAGAGTGATATATATGCACACTCTGTTTATAGTGGCACAGTTTGTAATAGCTAAAACTTGGAAACAGCCCAATTGCCCATCAACTGGAGACTGGATAAAGTGTGTGTGTGTGTGTGTGTGTGTGTATGTGTGTTTAATAAAATGGAGTACTACTCAGTCATAAAGAATGAGAAACTAGAGGCATAATTTTTTTTTCTCTCATTGAGTTTATTGTTACGTTTTCGGTATACAGTACAGTTATACTCATCACTGGGATCTTGTACCTTTACATGACAGGTCTTTGTTCTCATTTTTCCCCTTGTCCCTGCCCTCCCTTCACCCCCCCCCTCATAATTTTGTTTTGAGATAAAGCCTCACTAAGTTTTCCAGGCTGCCCTTGAGTTCGTGATCCTCCTGGCTCCCAGTCATTTGCCACTGCACCCATCCTTCCTCTCCTGTCTTTAGGCCTAGCTGGTAACAGTTCTGCTTCTGTTATGCCACAGGTGACTGTATTATCCCTGTGGTTGTTCTGTGCTCTCAACTTTGTCAGTAGCAGAGTTTCTCCTCATTTCAAGTGTGCCTCCTGCTCTCCCATGGAACCCTGATGATCACAGGTGCCAGGTGTCCCTACTTGCATGTAATTTTCTAACATTCTTCAAAATGACAGATTGGATTTACTCAGTATCTCAGTTTTGATTTTCCAGAGCTAAAGACTTGACAGTGATAATCTAATTCCATGACCAGAAATCTGGATGAGTCTAGAGCACTGATTTTTGGAATGTGGAGCTCTAGGTCTGGGACAGGTAGTGTGATTGTTTGGAGAGTGATATGTTGGTTTTAGTGGTCCTTTGAATAAAGTCACTAAGTGATGGTCATTTCTGTATCTCTTGTTCTTTACCTTTCCCAACAAAATCATAGACAATTTCCAGGTTGAAATTGGTCTTAAAAGTAGTTTTTTTTGCTCCCCAGTGGGCTTTACACAATAGTACAAACTTGTGCTGGGTGTGGAGTATTACAAGTTTATCTTTGCAAACAGAATTAGACTTAGCGGGCCGGGGATTTAGCTCAGTGGTGCTGCCGCCTGCCTCGCAAGCACAGGGACCCAAGTTTGATCCCCAGTAACAAAAAAACCCTACAAAAAACAGAATTATACTTAAATGATTGATAGTAGCAATTACAAACAATAACCGAGGAGGAGTTGGGGTGCTGTGTGCAGTTGATGATATGCACTGACACTTGTGGGGACCAGCAATCATATATACTATTAAGCAATCCGTAACCTGCACAATTGTGTGCAGTGAACTGGGGGGGGGTCACAATCACTTCTAGCCCTGATGTATCAGAATAAGGTGGAATTTGACCATGGTGCTCACTGCCTCTAGCCCATCTGCATTTTAAGCTTGTGCTTTCTCTTCAAATATCTGATTTGCAGTCTGAATTTTGCTATTACCTTCAGCTCTTTGTATGGTATAGCTAGATGCTTCACTTACAGTGTTCAGTGCTTCAGGGTATCTATGAAAATTTGATTGCAGGGGCACCAGGATGAATAGAAAGAACCCTAGATTTGGCAACTAGGGATGTGGATTCCAACCTTGCTGGACAATTATGAACAGGTTTCTTCTGTACTCTGACTCCTTAAGTGTACAACACAGTTAGTGGCGGCTTTTTCATCAATTAGATGAACAAGACTACACATTTGAGAGAACTTGATGCGCAATAAATTCTTTGTTGATATTGGTCTACTCTCATAAGGCAAAGGCCTTAGAAATGACACAGCTTCTTAGAATGTTGTTAGGTGTGAATTTGCATTCATAGGGGAGCCACTCAGGCACCAGTTTATAGTAGATTTCTTCATGCATACAAGAGCTGTTTGGAAGGAGATTTAGGAATGGAGGGTGAGGAGATGGAAGGGATGGAAAATAAAAAGGATTGAGATGCTATATGTACATGTACCAACTTCCCATGATGAATGAGTTCATTATGTATCATAAGTGCATACTAATAGATTTATTTTTTTAAAAAAAGTTGTTTGGGAGGCTTAAAAGAGCTGTGTAGTTGGAGTTAACTATATGTGACATTCAGCTCTGGGGGCAGAGCTCTGAATTCCTGGATAGCCCAAGACTATTCCTGCTTTTAATTTTTATCTCTGACATGTTGAGTTTTCCTATATATTGACAGGGCCACTTGGCAAAATGGCATTCTTCTTTGCCTTGGAGAGCTTGCAAGGCTCCTTTTGTGATTAGAGAAGTAAAAAAGGGGGGAATTTCTCACCCTTATGCTAATTGGACTATAGTGTATGACTATATTTGGAATTCATTTCATCTACTGGTGCTGGATATTTGGAAATCAAAATGTCATTTTTGATTCTAAGATGGGAATCTCAGCTCTTCTGGTCACATCTTGTAGACCTCATTGTCTGTAGTTATGGGATTGGTGAGTAGAAGGTATAGGATAGTATACAGTGGAGAAAGGTTTAGCTTCAAAAGGGACATTTCTCCTCAAATAGGTGACAATTCTAACACCAGAATTTTCAATCTTCTGTGATTCCTGGAACCAAAACAACCAAGGAGGCTGGTTCCAGTTACAATAATGGTATCTTGTGTTGTCTTGTGCTTTACACTTACAGAAGCAGCCCTCTAATCTAGTTGACCCTCACATAAACCCAGTGAAGTGGTTTGGGAGGCATTAATTTCTTTGTTTTACAACTGTGAAATCCAAGAAGATATTAACTGTCTTGCCATGATCTCATAGCACATGATAGAGCTTTTGGGTACCAGTCTGGAATTTTTAGTTTATAATATACTTCATCATCTTGTACATCAATGTCCTCTGTTCAAAATTTAGTGAACATTTGTAACATATTTACAATATGTATTCATAGTTTGAAATTTAAAAAGTTACAAAATACCTACCATGAAAACTAAGTCTTCCTTTCTCTTTTCTACTCTTTTTGCAATGTATTAACCTGCGTACAACAACCATTCTGTTCCTCACATGTTTTTTAGGGGATATTCTGTGAATTGCTAAGGATAAATGCCTATCTCTCTTTAATGGACTTTAAAAAATCAAGCTTCAGAGAAGGGGACATGGAATATTTTATAAGTGATTTCACTTGGAATTTTATGATACAGCTGTCTTTGCAGTTTTTTGCTTTTGTCTTCTTATTTCTTTAGAACTCTTGTAATTATGGTCCCTTTTACTTTTGGGGGGAGAGGAAGGAATGGTGGACATGACTTATATCTGAACCTTGGGGGATCAATTAAATGTATTTTAGTTTTTCAGATACAAATGACAATGGACTTTAGATCATGAAAATAACCGAACACTTAAAGATATTCTCACTGTGGGCCCTTTTCTCACATGGTAGCAAAATATTAAAAATGATCATAGATAATAGTTATTAAGATATTTACTTAATCCTCAATGCTTGGGTAAGGTATTTCTAGTGTAATATTTTCTTCATCCCTCACAATAATATTATGATAAAAGTACTATTATCCATTTTTCTGGGAGAGAAAATTGTCTCAGAATTCAGTAATTTCCCCCAGAGCACACATACACTAAATGTTGAGGCTGGGACTCAAAGCAAGGCAAACTTCCCCCAAGGCCCACATTCTTAGCCTTGATATCACTCTGAGGAAAATAATTTATGCTGGCTGAATAGCTCCTGGGAAGATTCTGTGGAGGTAGCAGGTCTCTTTAGATAGTTTGCTGGCACTTTTCCCATAGGACTTACTTCTAGTGTTAAAGTCATTACAGTCCTAATTTTGCTTTTCTTTAGGACTGGGGGTTGAATCCAGAGGTGATCTACCACTGAGGTACATCCATAGATCTTTTTAAAAAAATTTATTTAAAAAAATTTGAGACAAGGTCTCACTAAGGTGCCCTTGAACTTATAATCCTCCAGCCTCAGTCTATCAGTGCTGGAATTATGGGTGTGTCTTTCTACTTCTGCCTAAATTTATAGTTGAGGATCAGGAGATTTTTTTCTGGTTATTTACTTTCGTTCTTTATAATCTCTGAACTAGAGCTGGAAGAAAGTCTTCTAAGTTTTCGACACTCTTCTACCACATGAAATCATTGGTATGGGACTTGAGAAATGGAAGTTTGAGAAAGCATTCCAATAAAACAGAAGTTTTGTTTTTTTTTAATTCCTTAATTGAAACCTTACTATTCTACAGTGTCATGCTGTATCCATGATTCTGACATAGCACATTGTTTGCAATCTGTTGAACTCTCTAAGGTAAAGGATTAGGCTGTGTTCCCATTCCATTCCATACCGATACTAAAACATTCACTCCACCTGAAACTTATCAAGTGAGTTCCCCACTCAACTGGCCACACTTTGTTCAATGAGATGAATCATGCATTACGATGCTGTGTCATTATCACATTGCTATAGAAAATTCTAAGCATTGACTCTGTTTGCAAATCAGTAATTTGGGGACTGGCAGTGGTGCATCGATTATATAAATCCACAATGCACATATAGCTAAAACACACGTATAAATTCACAATACACAGCCCTTTATGCTGAGGACTGATCAGCCAAGTTTGGTGCTTACTTAGGAGCACAAAGCTAGTGCTTTTGTCTTCTTATTTCTTTAGAGCTCTTGTATTTATGGTCCCTTTTACTTTTTTGAGAGGAGGGAGGAAGGAATGGTGGACATGACTTATATCTGAACCTACCAGAACAGGTAATCACGTTACAAATGTGAAATATAGTTGCGTATTTGTTCATGCATACAGTTTAAAAAAATCAATGTGGGCCAGCTGGAAAAAAACAACAGACAAATATAAATAAAAGCCTGAGAGTCAATATAACAGAGAGCTAACTAGTCTTCTGTCCCATCTGAGACCTACGAGAGCCTCAGTCTGCTGTGTACTTGTCTTCCACCCTCAATCATCTCATTGCTAGCCATCTGGAAGAGAATCTTCCACTTAGCTGACATCCTGTGATCCACTTTCTAGGTACTTAGTCCCTAGCTTATTCCATTAAAAAGTGAAATCCTCATTTGAATATTGTTTCTCTTGAGCCAGTGAAAGGATTTCTGCAAATATTGCTGATCATTGCTGAGCATTATTAACCCTGTAAGCTTGGACCGTGTAGGCCAGTGGTGGTGAACCTATGGTACATGTACTACAGTGAGCACCAGAGCACATGAGCCAAGTCACCTTGGCAGCCAAGCCATCAGATGACAGTTTTTTTTTTTTTTTTTTTTTTTTTTGTATGGGGGAATTGAACTCAGAACTTGTACTTGCGAGGCAGGTGGTGGCAACACTGAGCTGAATTCCCGGCCCAACAGTTGTTTTTTCTAAACTAAAATCCCAGTATTCAGGTTTAATCATAAGGTTGGCACTCTGTGATAAATAAGTAGGTTTTGCATTGCTGTTTGGGCACTCTATCCCTAAAAGCTTCGCCATCTCTGATGTAGGCAGTACAAAAGATGCAACTAGCTACAACTGAGTTACTGAAAACCATTGTAAACTTCCTTCTTAGGCATCAATAGGTGAGACTAAGTTGGAAACATCAAGAGAATTAACAGGGAGAACAGAACTGCTTTGGGTGAAAGGGCAAGAAGGGAAGACCTTCAAAAGAATTGATGACCACTTAGATCAGATCATGTGGCCCTTGTAAAATGCAGATAACAGATCCACTGAATTAGAATCTCCAGAGGTAGGATTGTAGAGTCTAAAAATTTAACAACTTTCCTATGACATCTTAAACATACTAAAGTTTAGTAAACACTGGAGTAGGGTTAACTCTCATTTTAGCTTGATTCTGTTCCCTCCATGCATACCTCAAAGTGTCTTTCTAAAGTCCATTATCACAATGTACTAAAATGAGGGAATTTGATGCTGTTTATTAATGCAAAGGGCTAACCTTCCCAAGGCTTACTGTTGCTCATGGCTTACTGTTAGATTCCTCACATACAGTGCTTTCTTGTGACTTTATCAGCAGCTGGGTTGCTATTAGTGTGTAAAAGCTCAGATTCAGAGGTCTGACAGACTTAGGTTGGGTCCTGTTTCTGTTGCTTGCCATCTGTGTCCTTGTGGTGGTTAAATTCTCAGACTGACTCGGGTTCCTTATTTCTAAAATGGAGAGAATAATAGTTCATATCTTATAGGATTATGTTAGAAATAAATTAAATAATTGATTTACCTGACACAGAATAGGTAGTCATAAATTTTAGCTGTTATATATATATATATTTTTTATATATGTATATATATATATATGAATATGTATGTGTGTGTGTATATATGTGTGTGTGTTTATATATATGTGTGTGTGTGTGTGTGTGTGTGTGTGGTACCATGGATTAAACTTGAGACCTTGTGCTTGTGATGCAGGTGGCAGAAGCACTGAGCTAAGTCCCTGGCTTAGCTGTTTAATATTAACATGAAACATATTACCAAAATATTTATCATGGTAATTATCATCGTCTTTGTCTCTAAAGTTTTAACTTGATCTTAAGCCACAGTTTAGGTAGTAGGGTTATGTCAATCTAGTCCCAGAGCACGGCAGTTCCTGCCTCTTGGACATTTGATTTGGTCAGAGCACTGCTCATGGACACACAAACTCACTGATTATCCAAATGCCTACTCAACATTTTGTTTACATCCTCTGAAAGATCCTGTAATTCAAATGTCAGAAGGTAAACTTGCCATCTTCCCCTTCCAAGATGGCCTCTTTCTGCTCTACTTTTACAGTAAAAGTACAGTTATCTCTCCAGTTTCACAGAACAAGAAACCTGAGAGTCAGCCTTTACCTTTGACATCACCTTATCTTCAACCCCCATATTGAATCCATCTTCAAGGCTGCTCAATTATACTTTATAAATTTTTCCCAGACCCCCATCTACTTCTCTTATGTCCATTTCCACCATGCTGATTCATTTTCACCATGCTGATATTCTTTTTTTTAAGTAACTGGGTCAGCTCAACAGTTCCATAACTATGTTTTTTCATCACAGCGCCCTCTCCAATATATTGTGTCTCACAGAATAATTAATACAAAAACTGAATTACAGCAACATCTATTCTCCTCTCATTACTTGTACTAGTATATATTTATTGGTATTTATTTCAACTGACATGGTGATGATGATGATGATTATTATTGGTACTGGGGATTGAATGTGGGACCTTGCACTTCCGAGGTAGGTGATAGAACCACTGAGCTAAATCCCTGGCTCTCGATTGACATTCTTGATACATTTTTATCATTACAGTGCATATTTTTTATCAACTTTAATTGAGTTTATTGGTACATTTTAGGGATACAGTACAGTTACATTCATTGTTGGGATCTTGTACCTCTACATGACAAGTCTTGATTCTCATTTTTTCCCCTTACCTCTGCCCTCCCTTCACCCCCTCCTCCCCTCCCCATCTACAAACACTTTATTTTCATCTTTTCATGCTCTCACATTTTTTTCTTTTCCCTTTTTACTCTTCCCCTACCCGTCCCACCTTCCCTACACCTTTACCTCCTTTCTTCCCATTTCTAAATGTCAGTAACCTTATTAGAATCTTATGTATTGTTGCGGATTATTCACACCAGGGAAACTATTCGGTATTTACACTTGATCTTAGCCAAAAGGCCGAGAAGCGATACTATTCGGTATTTACACATGTGTGACTTATTTATTTCACTTAGGAGTATATCTTCAATATGTATCCATTTTCCTATGAATGAATCTATTTTCTCGCTCTTTATGGCTGAGTAATATTCCATTTTATAGAAAAACCACATCTTCTTTATCCATTTTCCAATGGATGGGCAAATAGGCTGTTTCCAAGATTTAGCTATTACAAACTGTGCCGCTATAAACATGGGTGCACATACTTCTCTGTGATATGATTCTTTTAATTCTCTTGGAAAGATACCTAGCAGAGGGATGGCTGGGTCAAATGGAACCTCCAGGCCAAGCTCTCTGAGGTATCTCCATATTGATTTCCATAGTGGTTGCACCAGTCTGCACTCCCACCAACAATGGAGAAGGGTTCCTTTCTCCCCACAACCCCGCCAACATTTGTTATTGTGTGATTTCTTGATAGCAGCCATTCTGTGTGGGGTGAGTGGAATCTCAGTGTTGTTTTCATCTGGATCTCTCGAATGACTAGTGATGTGGAACATTTTTTCATATATTTTCTTGCTGCTTTTACTTCTTTGTCTGAGAAATGTCTGTTCATTTCGGATGCCCATTTTTGGATCGGGTCTTTATATTTGGGGGGACTGATTGTTTTGAGTTCTTTATATATCCTTGATAATAGTCCTTTGTCTGAGGTACAGCTGGTAAAAATTTTTTCCCACATTGTAGATTGTCTCTTAGTTCTGCTAATGGTTTCTTTTGAAGTACAGAAGCTTTTTAGTAAGATGAGATCCCAGTTGTTGATTCTTTCTGCTAGTTCCCGTGCTACTGAGGATTTGTTCATAAAGTCTTTTCCTATACCAATGTCTTCCAGAGTTCTGCCTAACTTACCTTCCAGCAAGTTTAATGTTTCTGTTTTAATATTTAGATCTTTAATCCATTTGGATTTTAATTTAGTGCATGGCGAAAGATAAGGGTCTAATTTTAATCTGTGGCAGGTTGACATCCAGTTTTTCCAACACCATTTATTAAAGAGGCTATCTTTCCTCCACTGAGGATGGTGAGCTCCTTTGTCAAAGATGAGGTAGCTGAGTACATCTGCATTTGTTTTTGTGTCTTCCAGTCTGTTCCATTGATCCTCAGGCCTATTTCTTTGCCAGTACCATGCTGTTTTTATCACAGTGGCTTTGTAGTATAGTTTCAAATTGGGAATTGTTACACCTGGTGCCATGTGACTGTTGCCTATAATGGCTTTTGCTATTCTAGGTCTCTTGTGGTTCCAAATGAATTTTTGGATTCTTTTTTCTAGTTCTGTGAAATATAGTGTTGGAATTTCAATTGGCATTGCATTGAATGTATATAGCAGTTTTGGTAGTATGGCCATTTTCACTATGTTGATTCTTCCTACCCAGGAGCAGGGGATATCTTTCCATTTTTTTATATCCTCTTCGATTTCTTTTTTCAGAGTGCTGTAGTTTTCAGTGTAGAGATCTTTTGTTTCTTTTGTTAGATTGATTCCTAGATACTTCATTTTTTTGGATGCTATTGTAAAAGGAATTTTTTCCCTTATTTCTCTTTCTGTCTGTCTGTTATTTGTGTATAGAAAGGCTATTGATTTTTGGGTATTCACCTTGTATCCAGATACTTTACTGAATCTGTCAATTAAGTCTAGAAGTTTTTTGGTGGAGTTTTTTGGATCTTCAATGTAGAGTATCATATCATCAGCAAATAATGATAGTTTAACTTCTTCCTTTCCTATCTTTATTGCTTTAATTTCTTTCTCTTGTCTAATTGCTGTGGCTAATGTTTCCAGAACTATATTGAAGAGAAGTGGCGATAGTGGGCATCCTTGTCTTGTTCCTGATTTTAACATGAAGGTTTTCAGTTTTTGGCCATTCAATATGATGTTGGCTGATGGTTTTTCATAAATAGCCTTTATTAAATTGAGGTATAGACCATCTATTCCAATTTTTTGCAGGGTTTTTATCATGAATGGGTGTTGAATTTTATCAAATGCTTTTTCTGCATCTATTGAGAGGATCATATGGTTTTTGTCCTTGACTTTGTTAATATAATGTATTACATTCACTGACTTTCGTATGTTGAACCACCCTTGCATCTCTGGAATAAATCCGACTTGGTCATGATGGATGATCTTCTTAATAATCCTCTGTATTCTGTTTGCTAGTATCTTATTAAGGATTTTTGCATCTATATTCATTAAGGAGATTGGTCTGTAGTTCTCCTTTTTGGTTGTATCTTTCTCTGGTTTGGGAATCAGAGTGATACTTGCTTCCAGGAATGAATTTGGAAGTATAGCTTCTCTTTCAATTTCATTGAAAAGTTTGAAGAGTAATGGTAGTAGTTCTTCTCTAAATGTCTTGTAAAATTCAGCAGTGAATCCATCAGGGCCTGGGCTTTTCTTTGTTGGTAAGTTTTTAATTACATTTTCAATTTCACTGATTGTGATTGGGGTGTTTAAAATGTTTTTATCTTCTTCGTTCAACTTTGGTAATTCATAAGTATCTAGAAATCTGTCCATTTCTTCTGTGTTTTCCATTTTATTAGAGTACAGGTTCTCAAAGTAGGTGTTCATGATCCTCTGGATTTCTTTCGGATCTGTTGTGACTTCGCCTTTTTCATTCCTAATTGCATGGATCTGAGCCTTTTCTTTCCTTTTTTTGATAAGATTAGCTAAGGGTTTGTCAATTTTATTTATTCTTTCAAAAAACCAGCTCTTTGTTTCATTTATTTTTTGTATCGTTTTCTTAATTTCAATTGCATTGATTTCTGCTCGGATCTTTATAATTTCCTCTCTTGTTCGAGCTTTGGGTTTTTCTTGCTCTTGTTTTTCTAGGAGTCTAAGTTTCATCGTTAAGTTGTTTATTTGAGCCCGCTCTGTTTTCCTAGTGTGGGCATTCAATGTTATGAATTTTCCACGTAGAACTGCTTTCATTGTGTCCCAAAGATTCCTGTATGTTGTATTGGCATTCTCATTTATTTGTAAAAACTGTCTAATTTCTTCTTTAATTTCCTCTGTAATCCATTGATTGTTTAGGAGAGTGTTGTTCAGTTTCCATGTGCTTGTGAAGTTTCTATAGTTTCTTGTGCTATTGATGTCTAGTTTGATTGCACTATGATCTGATAATAAACAGGGGATGACTTCAATTTTTTTGCATTTATTTAGACCTGTTTTGTGAGCCAGTATGTGGTCTATTTTGGAGAATGATCCATGTGCAGCCGAAAAGAATGTATATTCTGGTTTTTGGGGGTGGAATACTCTATAAACATCTATTAAGTCCATGTGTTCCAAAGCTTGGTTCAGTTCTATTATTTCATTGTTGATTTTCTGCCTAGTAGATCTGTCAATTTGTGATAGTGGGGTATTTAAATCCCCCACTACAATTGTATTAGTGCTTATTTGGTTTTTCATGTTACTTAATATTTGTTTTATATAGTTGGGGGCATTTATATTTGGTGCATATATGTTTATGATTGTCAGCTCTTCCTCTTGAATTGTTCCCTTTACAAGGATGTAGTGTCCTTCTTTGTCTCTCTTAATGAGTTTTGGTTTGAAATTTACTTTATCTGAGAATAAGATTGCTACCCCTGCTTTTTTCTGGACTCCTGACGCATGGAGAATTGTTTTCCATCCTTTCACTTTCAGTCTATGGACTTCCTTTTGCACTAGGTGTGTTTCTTGTATACAACATATTGTTGGATTTTGCTTCTTAATCCATTCTGCCAATCTGTTTCTCTTGATTGGTGAATTGAGGCCATTAACATTGATGGTTACAACTGATATATTTTGACTTATTCTTGTCATGTTTTTGTCCATTTGTTGACTCTTTTTACTTTTTCTCCCATCTCCTTTTAGTTTCTTGCCTTGCCTATTTGATTTGGTCTGTTGGGCCTCATGTTATTGTGAACTTCATTGTCCTTTTCTAGGATGTGGTTTAGAATTCCTTGCAGTGCTGGTTTGGTGTTCATGGAATTTCTCAGGTGCTCTTTGTCATGGAAGTATTTTATTTCCCCATCTATTTTGAAAGAGAGTTTTGCAGGATACAAAAGTCTAGGTTGGAGGTTCTTTTCTTTTAGGACTTGGAATACCTCACTCCAGGCTCTCCTTGACCTAAGGGTTTGTGTTGAAAAGTCTGCTGTGATTCTAATGGGCTTTCCTTTGCATGTGATTTGTTTCTTTTCTCTTACTGCTTGTAGTATTTTGTTTTTCTGTTGGATTTCTGGAATCTTGATTATTATATGTCTAGGTCTAGATTTTTTTTTACCATGGCTAATTGGGGTTCTATATGCCTCACTTATCTGTATGTCTAATTTTTCCCTTCTGTTTGGGAAGTTTTCTGTCATTAATTCTGTGAAGAGCTTTTTTATATTGTGTCTTGCTTAAGTGTTTTCTCATTTTTATTTTTATTGTTGGGTTGTCCTTCTTTAATTTCTGGGTATTACTTAAATCTTCCTAATATAGTTGCGTTTTAGCTATTGAGTTTCGAATGACTCATGGACATCCTTATTTTCATAATATCAGAGAAAACAACTCTTTAAATCGATCACAACCTTTTATCCCAATTGATACATTCAGCAGCCCAATAGGATCAGGCACAGCTTGCAAACTGACCACTTGTGGTAGTCATTAATGTATCCCCTTTAACTCATGTGAATTAAATTAATTTCAAGAAGCAGCCCATAATATGTTTGCAGTGAATATGCTTTTCAATATAACATCTTTAGCATTTAGGATGGGGGGTTAGACTTAGAACGAGAGGATTAGATAAGTGAAAGAATTGGAGCAGGTTTGAAGTGAATCCAGAGGTTGTAGAATTACCTTACTATCTTTACAAAGCTATTAACTTCAGGGGGAATAGAGAGAGTGCAGGAATAAGGACAAGAATATATCTACTTAACAATAACAGGCACTTGCCTTCCCTTGAAGGTACAGAGCCATGAGTGAGGTAAAATGACTGGAGAAAAGAACATGAAGAGAAACCCCTTCTAAAGAGAAAAAATAATAAAAGAAGAAGTCTGAGTTAGGGCAGGAGCTGGACTAAAATGGGAGATGAGGGATAATGTGGTGGAGCAAGAGACTGAGTTGGAGAGAGAGGACAGAAAAAAGAAAGAAATTTTAGGGTGGAATGAGGAAAAGAAAAAAGAGAGAGAGGAAAAAAAAGAATTTGAAGGGCCTCTTTCAGACTGTCTCTGTTCTCATATTATACCACATGTACAGCCATATGCAGAACCAAATCCCCTGGTCTCAGCTAGCCAATGGCAGTTCCCCATGACTGAGAATGAACACAGTCCACAAGGCCTAACTTGAGTTTCCCTACCCTCAGGGTTCAACTCCACTCAGTTCTATTACAGGTTTCCCCTGCCCTTTCTTTAAAGATGTTCAAAGTTGGGAGCTCAGAAAACTACCCTTCATGAGAACCTATGCCTCTGCAGAGTTGATCTAAGGACTGGCCCAATCGGGAGGTTTGAGAATGGCGGGGGGGGGGGGGGCATGGGGGGGGTTTAAGGGTGACCTTACTGGGTCTGATGTTGCGCAGTCCGGGAGGTTGTGCACCCGCCGGATGATCTCAGGCAGGCAGGCAGCTGAAGAGACCCCCTCCGGGGTCTTTGGGTCCTTACTGGATCTGATGTCACGCAGCCCGGGAGGTCGCACACCCACTGGATGATCTCAGGCAGGCAGGCAGCTCAAAACAATTTTCAAAGCATCCAGTTTAAGCTCTTGTCATTACGCTTTATGGGGATTCAGTTTGTGGTCAGCAGGCTTCTAAGCAGAAATGCATAGCGGCCAGGAGGCAGGGGAAAAGCCTACAGTACATTTTTGTTTATTGCCTGATTTCCCCACTGGAAGGTAAATTCCATGAGAGTAGGGACTTTGCTAATTGTAGTGAGTGCTTATTTCATACTAGGCATTCAGTGCATATTTGTTCATTGAATGACCTCACTCCCTTTCAAAGCCTTCCCATCATTCTGTGGATAAGAAACAAATTGGTAGAATGACTCAGAATGTCCTATGCACTGTGACCCCTGTGAGCTCTATGGTTTCAGGCTTTCTAATCCTGTCACTCCTGAGTGCTGAGCAAAAGCCAGCTTTACCTTTTAAGCAGGTCAGACCACCCTCTGTATCAGGGCCTCTGCTCATACTGCTCACCCTGCCTAGAGTCTTCCTCCACTTGGCTAGCACCTAGTCCTCATCACTCCTTAATCTTGCAAGGATGTCTGTATCAGCCTCCTCAGCCAGGCAGTTTTCTTTGTAACCCTCATTATGGTGTGCAGTTGTATACTTCTTTGCGAGATTGACTAACATCTCTCCATCCTAATAGACCAGGGATTGGCAACTCTGACTGTAGACCACATTGGTTTCCCAGCTTATTGTGCATGTATTGTTTATGAATCTTTTTACATCACAGAGTATGTAAACTCATGGACATCAAAGTCTAACATATGTACTATCTAGCTCTTTATAGGAAGATTTTGCTAATTCTTCCCTGGACTATATACTCCAGAGGGAAGGACATGCCTGTTTTATTCATTAAAGTACATAAGATATGTTCATTAAATTGGATGAATACACGATTTCCAATATGACAATTGCATTTTCCTTTTACCTTTCTGGAAGGTAATCATAAGCTTCTATTGCAGATGTACTCCTAGACTTTTGATGACTGAGTTGGACTAGTAGTTACAGGAAGTAAAATTATGACAATAAATTGTTATAATTATTATTGCTTACATTTGATGATTATGGAGTTGTATGCATACATATTGTAAGGCAGCTAGTGGAATGGATATTTGAACAGAACTGTGAACACTATGTACGTAAGTGGAGATCAACTAAAGACAATGCAGTGACTATTTACCATTTTTATTTATAACAGAAGCATCATATAACTTTAGTAGGAAAATTGTTTTAGGTGAAGGAGTGTTTCAATGGCAGGAAAAAATAGATAAATTTATTGTCTTTTTTTTTGTTCTGGGGATCGAACTCAGGACCTTGCACTTGTGAGGCAGGCAGCGGAACCACTGAACTAAATTCCCTGACCCATAAATTTATTGTCTTAATACTTAACATCTTTAGTTCTTCCTTGCTCATCGTGCTTTGAGAGTCTGAGATCCTCAGTAGTAGTCTCAATCTTCTGAAATTGTCTCTTATTGGAAAATAAAGTATATACTGGCCAAATACTTCAAGGTTTTTAAAAAGGCTTTTTAGGTCTAAGTAAGTTTCTTATCCTTCTCTCTCACCTCTTCCTTCATAACAATGGTATCTAGTAAGTTCTACTTTTGTTTATTTAGAATGATTTTTGTTGATGTTAGAATGGTATATTTGATTAGTTATAGGCCAGTGGGCTGCAAATAATACAATAACTTTATTCAAGTTAAGCATGTCAATAAAAAGGTATTTCCTAGCAAACAAGAAGTTAAAAAGTGAAACAATTTTAGGTGTAGTGATATTAAACAAATACAAATATTATCATCATCAATGTGTTGTTTCAAGTGTGAAACTATAACAATCAATAAAACTTCCAAAATCTCTACTCTCTTATAGATTAAATTCTGGTAGGGTAAATTAGGCCATTGTAAGACTTTGAGTTTTGCTCTGAGTAGAATTGGGGAACACTGAAGAGCTTTGAGTAGATGATTTACATGGAATGACTTTGATATTAAAAGAAGTCCATTGCCTAATGTGATGAGTATAGTTTTCATGGTAGGGTAGAAGCATCGGGCAAGGGTAGAATTAAAAAGACTGTTTAGGTGGTTACCACAATAATTCAGGTGAGAGGTAATGATAGCTTGGATCAGGCTGGTAATAGGACTTGTAGTGTGTGGTTGATTACCCATATTTCAGGATGAAACGCAGTGACATTAGGCAACTTTCCCATTGCTGGACAGAATACCTGGTAAACACAACAAAAGGAGAAGAGGTTTAATTTGGCTCGTGTTTTAAGGGGATTCAGTCCATAGTTGGATGTCTCCAAGCAGAAACAGTCTGGTGGAAGGGTATGGTAAAATAAAGGTGCTTAGTTTATGGCAGCTGGGAAGCTGAATAGGGGAATAGTACCAAAAAGGAAGGAGCAGCAGACCATTTATAGACCTCAAGGCCATGCCTCAATGACCTACCCTGACACACCTAGAAATGTGCTTCACCAATTCCTGGAGTGTATCCCAATGACAATCAAGTTGACACTCTACCCTAACCCAACCACCACAGTGACATTTCAAGGGCTAGAGATGTTTCAAGGCTCTATTGTTTTAGTAGTTGTGAAATGGCCCTGGAAGAAATGTTTGGCAACCAAAATGGTTGTAGACATACAAAGATTTTTATTGAAACAATAATAGAAACACAATAATAAAACCAGAAATATGACAAAGGTACTCAAATTCTGCAAACACCCGAAAGGGTTTTAGGTCAGTTACCAATTCATTACCTGTCAGTTCCATATCTGCCCTTTATTACCTGCTCTGAGATAATGAACTTGGACCTTTTAAGCATTCTCCTTTGTAGCAAGCGCATAGATTTTGAGGGACATCAGCAGAGAGCTCAGGAGGAGCACTGCAGGAGGAAAGGATTTCTCTCACTGGTGCAATGTATTTGGCTCACACGGCTTCCACTTCAACACTGGCTGATAAGTATTTCTTTTGATAAGTATTAATATGCTGTGCCTGAAATGATGTTTTGGCAAGTTTACCTGATTTCAGGGTCATAGTTAATGTAGTAAGTGATAAATTAATATCTAATCTGCTACTTATGACCACACTATTCTACTAAACAACCCTGTATTCATCCTACTGGGCTTGTCATGAATTTGGTCCAGATGCTGTGATCCACTGGCCCACATCGGGTGGCCCTACCCAAGTCCCAGCCTTTTCCTTAGGTTCAGGATAAATACTCTCTCTATCTACCTTTCTTATTCCTTTTTAGGAACCACCAGAGGAGGTTCTTAAAGGGCAGATGAACAGGGCTTAGAAATGCCCATGACTGGGGTCAAAGGGCCAGCCTCTCATGTCAAGTATAGCTAATCCCTTGGGTTAAGTAAATGACTCTGCTGCCCTTCCTTTGGACCACTGGTATATATTTTTTTCACCAAGATATTCTTATCCCACTCTACTGCTGGTTTTTCTGGTGCAGGTTCCCCTGCTTTCTCTCATTAGGTTGATAACGGCTCATTTCATTCCTTGGTATATCTGTGTACTAGTGCTGGAGTCCATTCTGTCATCCATTTCTGCTTTAGATGGAACCCTCAAATGGCTCGTGTCTGAGCTATACTTCCAAACCTCACTTTAGACATATCCCTGCACAGTGTCACTGGTACTCTGGGCATGGTGGGATTGGCCCTGCCTCCCTTGGACCCAGTCTCTGATTATGGAGAACTGCCTGGCATTCAGCACCTTTTCCTCTTTGCTCCGATTAGCTCCCTACACAAACCCTCCTGTGCTCCCAGCATAAGAGGAAAACTCCTCCTAGTTTTCAGTGTTAGTGTCTGGAAGTGGAGAACTAACTTGACACAGTCTAGTTATATTAGTTGTTAATCGCCTGAGGGTCATATACTAAGACATCAACAATGCTTGCCTATGAATGGTGAGACTGTAGGTTAAAATTTTTCTTTTTCATTTTTAATGTTAAATTTAAAAATAATGAATATATTCTTCTTGTTATAAGAAAAAAACCTAAATTTATTTTTAATTAAAAATATAGCAACTCTTCACCTTCAACAGTGGAAAATAATGGCATGCCTTCCTGATATTTAATATTAAAATTTCCATAACTCAGAAGGAATTTGGAGATAACATCACTTAGCTGTGATTAGGAGAAGAAAGAAATTTCAGGCTTTCTAAAGAGATAAGTCTTCTTTTTATCATTTTGCCTTGTTTTATTTCCATTGCCATATGCATAACTCCAGAGGGATTTTTTTTTTTTGATGTTTGAACGTCTGGAATGTATCTTAAGTGGAATAAATAGGTTTAGTTGTTGGAAGGAATTCAGGGGTTCAGTGTTCTTGAGAATTTGAATATATCATCCAGTTTGGAAAATAGTCCTATAATGAAAGTATGCCTGCTGTTGTCTGCGGACCTCATTTGCAACACTTTCCTAGCACATGCAGTTTGGACAGGTTTTATATGCCAAAGTGTAGGAAGAAAGATATCTGGACCCTGAATAAACCAAGTAGTAGGACAAGTTTTGAATTTTAATAAGTGTTAAAAATGTTGCCCATCCTGGGGCTGCCTTTGAAAGGGAGGCATAAAGATAAAGGTAATATTTGAAAGTCTGTTTTATTAGGAGATGTTATAGTGCAATAAATTGACATCTGCTTTGGGCAGTAGCTAGAGCCTAGAGACCATGAGTTTATTTTTCTAAATCTATGGAATGGTGGGATTTTAAGAGCATGGACTCTGAAACCAAACTCCCTGGGTTTGACTCTGTCATTTACTAGCTGAATGACTCTGGGCAAGCTACTTACCTATGCCTCAGTTTCTTCATCTATAAACTAATTACACTCTCTCCTGGGGTTGTTGTGAGCAGTATTCTTTGGCTAACTGGGCATATGACAAATTTCTGGGGATTGCAGAATGGCAGACATTCAGCTACATCAATAGGTATTCTCAATACTTTTAGTTTAGGCTTTGTACCCTAGAGGCAGGAAAGCTGAACATTTGCTCTTTATTTGCCCTCGCAGCTAGATAGCCACTCACAATTCTAGCCAGTGGATGTAAATGAGCTGCATAAGACAATTTCCTTGAATGATTTGCAGTTGGCACTGCTTGCCCCTTTTCTTGCCTCAAACACGGATGTGATGTCTAGAATGACAACTGGCATTTATCAACCATGAGATGACAAGCTAAGGGGAAGCCAAGAGAATCTCAGAGAAACAAGCCTTGCATTCTTAAGCTGTAGAACCAGTTGCCAGCATCTACACATCACTAGATTTCTTGTATGTAAGTCTCAGTAAATCAAGCTTTGTTACTTACAGTTGAAAATATTCTTTTTTTGTTAGTGTAATAAAGTCTATTCATTTTATTTATTAGGCACATGTTTGCAGAACTGATACAAATGGCAGTACTTCCTCATTATTGTAATTCTTTCTGCCCTAGTGCTGTGTTTTTCAAAATGTGATTTTAGGAACCTTTGCATTAAAGTTACTTTGGACTCTGGGGAATGATTCAGAAATGCCAGGGAATGGGGATCTCTGAATTTGCATAATAAACACGTTTCCCAAGTGATTCTGATGCATGTTAAACTGAGGAAATCTTAATCTTACCGAGTTCATTTTTCCTGGGTAATCTTTGGGCATGTACTAAATGCTAAGCCCTGCACCAGGCACTATGGTTACAAAGATGGATAAAACAACTTTGCCCTTGGGAGGCTTATGTTCTGGCTGCAATTTGGGCTCAAGGTGATAATTTTTGGAAAAAATAATTGTTAGTAAATTGGTAGGTTGGTCTTAGAGATCAGGAAACTGTAACAAAAGGATATTTCAATCCTAGCTTCAGTCAAGTAGCTATTTTTTTCATCCTGCTAATTTGACTCCAGAAGATTCCCTTTCTATATTTGTGCATATAACATTTTAAATAGTATTATCTTAACTTTAATAAAATTTCATGGCAGCACATTTTATACAGCGAATGCCGTAGAGCTAGTTCAATGTCTTAATCAATTTTATTTTCAGACAGTTAAAATTATCCATTATTTTCCATTTTATTATGATATTTTTCAAAATTATTTTAATTTCGAGCAGTTCTTTCTCACGGAAAATTCACAGGGGCAATTTACCAGTTTATAGTTGCTGTGTTGTCTTATTTTGTGGTCATTGTGTCATCTAAGCCCAATTTGCTCAATTACAATGTTACAGATCCAAATTTAATCAAGAGGGTTGACTGTTTAATTAATGCCATATAAAGTTTTAGTTGTGGTTAATTTCATAAGCTTTTGATTAAAATTTCCTGAGGTCAATTTTTAGTTTTCAACAGAATGTGATTCTTAAGTAATTTTTAAAAAATGTTAAAATGTTCTGTTTTCAGTTTTTGTTCTTTGGCTATTTTGAGTTGATTATTTGAATCAGTGATATTATAAGTTTAATAAAAATTAAGAGATTTTATGTACTTTTTCACATCTACTTCATGAGAAAACTGGAGCAGCACTTCTCAGATAGTCCAGAACTCAGCTGGGAGGTAGAAGAGGTGTATTATTTTGAGGATCCAGTTATTGTATTTTCTTTCCATCATTTTTCCAAAGGTCCAGCCTTTGCAGAGAGGAGAGTAACTAGTGATGCCAAAAGGCTATGGGTAAATGAAAGAAGAGAATGCTTTGCATAGCTCAAATCATAGGAAGGGAGTGGGCAGTGGGTGCAGAAGCCAGGGTGCTGAGACATTGTGGGTACAGTGACAGCTAAAACAGTAAGAACTGTATGCATAAACATGGCTGAAAAGAAAACAAAAAGTATAGATAGGAGCTAAGAATCAGAACATTTTAAGATAATGTGGATTTGACACGTTGATGGGCTATGGGAAAGCATCAGTTGGGAGGAAAATACTGAAGAGCAAGGAAAGGGGATTACAGGCAGAACAATATCCATGAAGACACATGAAGCGGCAGGATCAGGAGCACAGCCAGAGACCTGCTTTGTGTTGAGGGAAACTGGTGGAATTGTAGGTAAAATATCCTTCCTCTTCTCAGTGAGGCATGAGGCAAGGTAGTTTGCAGAGCCGGTGAAGGTAGTTGAGGGCTGGGCTGCGAGTGGGCTTGGCAACGCTTGCTTTGGTTTGCTCAGTAGGTTTCCTCAGAAACCTTCTGGTGATCCCATTGTCTGTCACTTGGGGATCTTTTCCCCTGTGGTCATAGAATTTGGCATGTTACCAAACCGGGCTATTTCTGAATGGGGGAAGCCTGGTATAAGAGTAAATGAGTAGAATCAGAATGCCATTTGGGGTCGTATTATACTATTGATGTTAATACCAATTGTAGAGCAGATGGGAGGCAGTGGGATACATAAATATGGAGCCCAGGGGAGAGGTTGGACATCATCTGCATAAAAGGCATGTCATGACCTAGACCTGGATGAGATCACTTAGTGAGCAAGTCTTAGTGGGAGACAGCTAAACAAAGAATACTACAACATCATTAAGCACTCAGAGATGAAGGAGAGAACAACAATTCTGAGCTGTGAATAAATCTGGAAAGTATGCATTTGGTGGATGGCATATGAAGAAAGTGAAGCAGGAGTGATCAACTATAATGACAGGGGAAGTGAAGTAAACTGAGGCTTGCCCTGAGTGCTGGAACTAGCAAGGCGGAAGTCATTGCTTCAATTAAAGTACCCTTATTGGAAAGGAGAGAGTGGGTTGAAGAAGAGGAGATGGAAGCTTACTAATCTTTTGAGAAATTTGTTGCAAAGGGGAGAAGAGAAATTAAGTAGTAGTTGAAGGAGGGACGGGATAAGGAAGAGTTTTTTTTTTTAATTAAGGAATTATTACAGCTTGCATAGATACTATTAGGAGTAATTACATGGAAAGGAGAAATTAAAGATGTAATCAGAGAAGAAATAACTATAATAGCAAAGACCTTTGAGAAAGTGAGAAGGGTATAATCAATGTTATGTGGAGAGTTTGAAAGTGAGTAGAATTAGAAGGGAGTTCATTTTTTCTTATTGAGATAAGCCAGAGTATATGTAGAGATGACACTACTTTGGTAATGTTGATAAGAAAGCAAAGCAGTTTTGTATGAATTACTTTTAGTTCCTCAGTGCAACAAGAAACATGGTCGTTGGTTTGAGTTTGGCATAGTGGTTTCTTAGGGTAAGGTGAATGAACAGTTAGTTTGGACTGATGATGTCTGCAGAAGCTGTAGTTTAGCTTCCTGGAATGGTTGCTGCAGATCTTGTGAATGGAAACTCCCTTTCTATATTGGGCTTGTGAATATATTCAGTTTCTCAAAGCCTGTTTGCTTAAGTTACTTTGTGTTATGTATCTTTTGTTTGCAACTGAAAGAATCCTGACTACTACAGAGAGCACAATTTGTGAGGAATTTGAAAATGAGCCTGGAGGTGGAAGGCTGGGTAAGTACACAAAAGAAAGCCAGGGATCATGGTCACTTTTGACTACTTTTTATAAGGATCCTACATACACCCTTTAATCCTGAACAACCTATGGTTTAAGATTTTCCACTGTTTAGATGGGGAAATGGACTCACAGGAGGCAAGTAAGTTGCTAGGCCAAGGATTCAAATTGGAGTTCTCTGTTTTGAGATCCAAATTATCTGCTGTCAGGTCATAATACTTTGGGTTGAAATAGAAATAAATTTCCCTCTTTCTCATCATTAGCTGGCAGCCACCATACTACTCAGAAAGACACCTACATATTGTCCTTGTTCTTACTGCTTCATATTATAGGGCTCCAAAGGACATCTAGCATGTCCTTTTTGGATGATTTACTGGGTTGGCATCTATTTTGTGGCCATGGCTATGTTACAGGTAAAAAGTGACTTGTCAATACTTGACTACTGATTTTCTCATCCTCAGTACCATTTTTACACTTGATCTTAGCCAAAAGGCTAAGAAGTGATCTCAGTACCATTTTTAAAGACAGTGTTAAAAAAATGAATAATTGATGTTAATATTGATTGTGTAGTTTTTCTATGCAAATTGGTCTTTAAAGGTCACATTTTATGATCCAAAGATGTCATGTCTTGATTCCCTTCCAATAAAATCAATACATTTTATGCTATGCTATATATTTATAAAATTTTAAACAATTTTTCACAACAAAAGGTGAAAGATGTCTTTCTTTCTTTTCTTTTTTTCCTCATTGAGTTTATTGGTACATTTTAGGTATATAGTACAGTTACATTCAATATTGGGATCTTGTACCTTTATTTTTTCCTCTTGTCCCTGCCCTCCCTTCATCCCCTCCTCCCCTCCCCATTTACAAACATTTTATTTCCATTTTCTCCTATTTTTTTCTTTTCCCTTATTACCTTTCCTCTACCCTTCCCACTTTCCTACAAGATGTTTTTCTTTAAATATTTAAAAGAACAGCCCCTCTAAACCCAAAAGATATCATGTCTTCCCCCTCCCCCATTAAGTTTAATGGTACATTTTAGGCATATAACACAGTTACATTTATCATTGGGATCTTGTACCTTTACATGTTGTATCTTGGGTCTTATTTTTTTCCCCATTCCCCTGCCCTCCCCTTACCCCCTCCACCTCTCCCTATTTACAAAGACTTTGTTTCCATTTTTCCCTCTAAAGATGTCATATCTTGATGTCAGTAGATGTATAGCAAAGAAAACAAATAAGAAATAAGGAAAAATATGTTCTGGGAGTTACTGAAGGAGTGTTTTGGTGAGTGTTTCCATGTGTTAAGAGGAAAGTCTGCTATTTGGCCTGACTGTGCAGGGAGCTGAGCAGCCTTTTGTATGAGGGTGGGAGAGTCATTAGGACCAATTAGAAGTTGATTAGCTGAGGGCTCCTCTCCATTAGAACTAGACTGCATTGCTTTAGCCAAGATTTTTTTTTTTTTCTCGCCATGGGTGATTAGGAAAGTTCCCTGCTTTCTGGATCTGGAAGGAATAATTAGAACAAATCTAGCTTTCGGTTTATGTAAGAACTTCATTCAGAATTTGAATTATCAAATCTTCTTTCCTATCATTCTCCCTTAGAAACTTGTGGTAAAGTAAGCATGCTTATTATGTGCAGGTAACAAAATGATTGGTGTCCCTAATTAATCGTTCTTATTCTCCAAGATGTTGAGAACATTTACTTTAGACGTCATGTAGTTTGGCATCCGAACCTTGTAGGAGAGTGTGGAGAGATGTGCCTGGATCGTTACAGTGATTGGCAGGGCTGGTCCACATCCTCAGGCATTGTGGATTCACCGTGATCTATCATGTGTGAGTTTGGTTACTACCTCATTAATTTATTAAAACCAAAGAACAGAAAACAGAATAAAATAATGGCTGTGTTCCCAGTACAGTTTCCCACCGATGGCTAAATGAGTCTAGTAAACAAAATAAAACAAAAGACAGACCAAGGGTATCATTTGGTCTGTCTGTTGATGGTAGCCTCTAAAATTTCATCTTCCCCTTTTTATGCTTTGGAGATGAGGTGACTCCCCAGCCAGGCTTTCTGTAGTAGAGTGGGTTCAGTGTGGCCAAAGCAGCCATTGTGTGATAATGGATAACCAGGAGCCTGCACCGGGTTAAGTTTCATCACAATCACAAGGGTTTCTTTTGGGAAGATTTTATTTTATAACTACACGGGCAGCAGTGACTTTATGAGAGCGACAAGCTTTGGTATAAAAGGTGAATATTGATACTTTTCTTGAAGTGTGCAACGTATTAGCTTGTTTTAAGATTAATGAAGTTTTTTTATACATATAAGCTAATTTTGATAATATAAATGATAACAAAATAAGACCCTTGTGGTCACTGTTCAGTTTAAAAACTAAAGGATTACTGACAAAATGGTATATATTACCCACACTCATGCAAATCTTTGTTTTGGGTACCAGGAATCGAACTCAGGTCCTTGCTCTTGTGAAGCAGGTAGCAGAACCGCTGAGCTAAATCCCCAGCCCCGTACTCATGTAAATCTTTTTCCCATTCTCATTTCCTGTGCCCCATGTGCTTCCTCAGGAAACCACTTGTTCACATTTCCTAAATATCTGTGTTTATATAAACAACACATTATTTAGTTTTGCACTTAAAAGTTTTATAGAACAATATCTATTTTCTATAATTTGCTTTCCCATCCCTAAATATAGTGTTTGGCAAGTGATATTTATTTGCTAATGATTATGGTATATGTACAGCAAGGACTATGAATTCAATGGGAGGTCCAGAAACTGACACACAAATTGTTTGAGGTCTTGATAAATAGAATCTGTGAGGAAAGAATAATGGCTTTGGGATAATTTGTATGCAAACTAAAATTAGTGGCTGGTATGTTATTAAAAAATAGTGCTTTTGTAATGGGTTATTATGAAAGACTCTGAATTCAAAGAGACCTGGATTCAAATTCCCTTTTCATCACTGTGCGGGGCTTACTAGAAATATTATTGTTATTTTGCCTTTGGAAAAAGTAGGCTGACAGTTACTCTGTAGAAGTTTAGGTTAAGATATTGAATACATTTTGGACTTGAATACTATGTTTTGAGTAAATAATTCATGACCAGACATCTTCCCTGGGAACATTGTCCCGACTGAAAATATTCTGTCCTGCGATCCTGGTAAGAAGGGTATGGAGGTGAGGTGAGGAAGTGGTGGTGATGGTGATATGTTGCACTTTCTTCCTTGTTTTCCTTTGATTTTCTTTACCTTTTAGACAATTAAATTTATTTTTAGTTGATACATAAAAATTGTACATATTTATGGGGTGCTATATGATATTTTGATAATATATACATTTTGTACTATTTAAATCAGGGCGAATATATTTGTCTCCTCAAACATCATTTCTAGATGATGAAAACATTTAAAATCCTCTATCTTTTTTTGTTGTTGTGTTTTTTTTTTTTTTTTGTACTGAGGATTGAACCCAGGACCTTCACACTGAGCTACATCTTCAGCCCTTTTTATTTTTTATTTTGAAACAGGGTCTTGTCAAATCACTAAATTGTCCAGGCTGGGGTTGAACTAGTGATCCTCCTGCCTTAGGGTCCACGGGGCCAGGATTACAGGCATGTGCCACCACACCCAGCTTCTCTTTAGCTTTCTGAAATACACATTATGTTATCATTATAGCCATCTTACTGTGCAATAGCACACCAGAGCTATTGTCTAACTGGTCAGTCACCCCTTAGCCAAGTTTCCTCAGCCTCCAGTAACCACAATTCCACTCTCAGCCCTCTTTTCTTTTTAGAAATACAGTATTTATAATAGGAGCTCAGTTCAGTTGACCTTGATAAATGAGACAGGGAAAATTTATGCTTTCAGTTCGAGTTCTCTGGCTACTTCATTGACATTCTTCAGAATAACCATAATCCTCATTGTGTAGTCCTCATCCACCCCATTGTAATATTTAGTTTTGTCATCTGTAAAAGATATACATCTGAATTGTGATAAAGACAAATGATGCATGTAAAAATGCTGTCTATAATGGCTGGTTTATAGTTTTGCTATTGTAATGGTTAGTATTCTTTGACTTAATTTAAAGGCTCAAATTCAGGAGTCACCAAACTCTGGGAAGTCTTCCCTGGCTATTCTCTGTCACCTATTGGTGATGTCTCCCATGTGACATGTTTTTAAAAATTCTTCTGCAAGGAGCCTCTTTCCAAGTCTCTTATGTGATATTTATTTAAACATTTAGTGTGTTTTTTTTTAGCCTTTATAGACTATGTTCTTTACAGCTTTTATTATAATAGTGCAAATCTTGTCTACTCGCTGTCTTTCTTACTAGGCAGAGTTCCTTGAGGGGAACCATCACACTTAATCCTGGGCCCAGGAGATAACAGCTGCTTGATAAATTTTGCTGTGTGATTGGATAAAAATATTTCTTAAAATATGAATATTATATAGAGTAAGTAGGATCTCAGTTAACTTTCTTCTTATTAAATACTTTATGAGGGAAATTTTATTCATATTTAGTGTCTCTGAGTTGTTAACTCTGCTTATCACTGGGACCAGAGGGCACCATGGAATGGAAACCTTGCCTTATCATTAATGGGAAGCCAAAATAAGACAGGGACACAACACTTGGAAAACATATATTTCTCTCAGGCTAGAGAAAAACAACAAAAACAAGAAAGCAGAGCTCCAGACTCATTCCTCAACTAAGATCATCTGTCTGGATTTCTTAAATCTTGAAAAGTTTTGAAATTTGTATCAATGTCTTAACCCAAAACCCTCTAAACAAATCTGGGAGAAATCACTTACATCTCTGATGACCTGCTTTTATTATCCCAACAGTGATAGCTGAGGAAGGGATAATTTTTAACAAAAAAAGCCATTTAAAAATCATTGACTGTCACTTCCCTAAGAGGTTAGACTTTTCATTTTCTTTAAAGAACAAAGAAGTGAAGTGCAGGATGGATTACAAATTTATCAAGAGAGAGAAATGGCAGTGTCAGGTTGTACATGACCTTTTTCAACAGGTTGTAAGCTCCAGGGCACTGTAATGTATGCTGGCCCTGGCCATTGCAGCCCTTGGGGGTCATGGAGGGTCTGCCCCTGCTGCATTGCAAGGTGAGATGCTTTAGACCATGAGTCAAAGTTACAATGCTCCTGAGGATTAGCAACTGCCTTTCTGTGAATTTTTTAGGGTTTAACTGAATGGTACTTTTATATAGGCCTGCCCTCCCTTTCGGGTGGTTCTGTTTGTTCTGGAGAACTGTCTTGAACGTGAAGAGGAAGGTGAATTTAGCTGCACCTAGGGATGAGTTTGGGTCCTATTTACAAAGCTGGTTTAAGGCATGCAATCTGAGGTGAATTCCAGAGAAGGTAAGTGAAGTCAATGGAGTGCCAAGACGGTCTGTTTTTACACACACACACACACACACACACACACACACACACACACACAAGCCAGGAGACTGACAATAACAATATCCACTGAGATGCAGCATTAATAAATGAGTGGTATCTTTCATGTGTGGAGTTTAAAGCATTAGTGAATACTTACTCACAGAGCTGTGAGCCACCCTAGGTACCCATGGTTTATAAACAGACAAAGAAACTGATTTAGCAGGTTTGACCCCGTGATTCAAAGGGAGCCTGAGGATTGAAGTACAATCTCCAGGTTCCAAGTCTTTTCATTCAAAATAAGCACAGTGTAGAAGGGAATACTTAGGGCAGTCAGGGTCATTGTTGGCTTTATGACACCATCTGGCCATTATTTTGTATGCTGAGGATCCTACAGAGTGACGAGACAGAGTTTCTGTTCTAGGAGCTTCCAGTTCAGTTTGGGAGATGTGCAGCACCATGAAGCACCAGATATTGGCCTGTTCTAAGTGGCAGACAAAAAAACACAGGCAAGGAGATCAAAGGAGGGGCTGTCACACAGGCTGCGGGAGTCTGGGAACACTTCAGGGAAACCGACCTCACGCTGGGCTTTGAAGGCAGCTGGGACACGAACTCAGGAACTGAAAAGGTGATTTCCAGGGTGAAAGATGGGAAGATGAGGGAAAGTGTTGGAGTGACTTTGGGTGCTGGAGACCCCTGATTATCAGAGCAGAGGCCTTTGTGGGATCCATAGGTATAAGGTTAGGGAAGGAAGGGATGCCTTGAGCGAGTATTAAAAATCCCTTTAGAGTCTGACCAAAGGAACACTGGTCTTTTCTGAGTTTTTTTTGACATATAGTTGAGTTTATTAGGTTAATTGTCTGTTCCTGCCTGGCAACCCTTTCCTTGATGACCAGCTACAGGTTCTATTTACCATCTGATTTCCTGCCTATCAGAACTCCAAATAGAGCCACAGTTCCCCTTGCTCCTCTCTTCTGAACAATGAAATGGTCCATCCTTGCTGCATGTAGCCTGCAGCATGCCAGGAAGGTGCAGTCTTGTATGGAAAGGATGCTAGGAAGGAGAGAGGACCACAGATTGTATGATTTAGAGAAATCAGGGAGAATAAGGTTTGATGCATTTGCTTTTTTATGGTCCATAAAGTAGAGACATTTATCCATTAAATTGAATTAAAGGAAAACAGATAACATAAGTTACTATTGTCAGGTCTCCTGAACAAGCCTGAATACACTGCTAAAGGACTTATATTCAGGCTATTAAAATTTTCAATCATCTTATGCATGTTAACAATTAAACTCTGGGGCTAGGGGTATGTTAGAACACTTGCCCAGCTTTCACAAGGCCCTGGGTTCAACTCTTAGCACTGCAAACATATAGGCAAACCAAAAAGCAAGAAGAAACAATACAAAACTTTGCTTTAATTTTTTATCAAGCAAGATGCATGTGCTTAGTAGTAGTATATTGTATTATGAGTTGCCGTAGCTTTTTAAATAAAATGATTTGATGTTAAAATTTTAAGAGAAATTTATGGGAATCAAATTTTAAGTGGAAACATTGATGCAGCAGATGTTAATTGCTAACCTTCCAGTAGAGCTGTTAAGGATTTATTTGCAGGGGAGTTGAAGGAGGGCTGTCAAATGAAAGAAAGGATGCATTTGACTTGGAAATTTTGGGAACCTCCATAATAAACCAACGGAAAGAGTGATTATTTGAAAGGGAAGTAGAAGAAGAGCAAAATGAACAAGATTTTTTCATTGTACTGCTGTTTTGCTTTTCAGGTAGGGAGAGGTTACTTAGTTGTATCAGGAAAGCCATAAAGAAAAAAATGAATAAATCTACCCATGCTATCAAAGCAGTTATTTTTCACTTTTGAAAACATCTCATCCTTGCCAAACTTTTGTCTATAATAATGCATGTGTGTGAGTGTGTGTGTGTGTGTGTGTGTGTGTATTGGTGATCAAACCAAGAAATGCTCTACCACTGAGCTATATTCCCAACCCCTTTTTACTTTTCATATCAAGACAGGGTCTCATTAAGTTGCCCAGGATGAGCTCCAACTTGTGATTCTCTTGCCTCAGCCCCCCAAAGTATTGGGATTACAGGTATGAGTCACTGTACCCAGCTCATAATCACCCATTTAAAAAAAGAATGTTGCAGTATGGGGCCTAGGAAATAAAATGAATTGTTTTGCAGATTTCAGGTGTGCCTGATAATGTGTCAACATTTCCACCTAGCCTAAATAATTACCATTTATAATGGCTCTATAAGATTCTAGTTGGGGCTTCCTCTCATTTCTTGCAACAGGCCACTGACTTCCGTTTCTCCTTATGGATGGTTGTCTCATACCGTAGGGGCAGATGCTGGGGAAAGTTTGTGGTTAGGATCTTGAAAATAATTGCTTGTAGGTATTTTTTCCAGAATGTGCTGTCATTCGGCATCTCGGGCTGCCTTCACCTGTCAGAGACGTGGGAGGAAGAGAAACAGGACTGTGGCATGGAAGAGAGGAGGGAGATATGGGGCCTCCCTGTTCATCCTCACCCTGCCGCTCCTTCTTGACTTTCTCTTTCTGTCCATGTTCAGTCTCTCTCTGTATGCATCATTCCTTATCCTCTCTTCTGTCCTGGTTCCTTCTCTGCTTCTCTCCCAGACACCTTCCTCCTGAGCTCCGTGTAGATCAGAGGTTCTTGCTCAATTGATGTCTACTTTATTGGGAATCAAACCTAGAGAAGAACACTAGGCAAATCACTATTGATCTACTTTATTGGGAATCAAACCTAGGCAAGAACACTAGGCAAGCGCTCAGCTACTCAGTTTTATCCCTTGCTCCCAATGCCTACTTTTTAAATACTTATTTTGTGATATCTCCTTTATTATCCTTGAAAGAAACTTGTAGACGAGAGAAGCTCAACACACATACTGTTAAAGAAGTCAATCTAATTGTGTAGTTGTAATCTAAAGAAGAGGAAACCAGTTTGAAATAAGTGACACATACTTGTAAGTGCTCAGGCTCAACTGTACTGGAAGTCTTAGCAAAGGAGAGACAGATTTTTTTTCTTGGGGGGGGTACCGGGGATTGAACTTGGGTCCTTGTGCTTACAAGGCAGGCCGCCGAAGCGCCGAGCTAAATCCCCGGCCCTTTAGGAGACAGATATTTATACCTACTAAATATGCATGTACTTGTTTTAAGAGATGCAGACAATATCCACCTGTATATTGTTTCTTTAAAATATATTTGACACTGAGGAGTATAGAAACAGCCTCTTTCTGTCAGGTCTCTGCATTGCACCTGGGTACATGGCTGAGGGGGCAGTGGTCTATCTAGTTCTTGCTTTGCTCTCTAAGCTGTGAGTCAATGACATTATGTGTACTTGGAACCTTGTTAAACTTTTCCCAAATCTTCTATGTCACATACTGGCAGTCCTAGCATGTCCCCCTGTCCCACACATACACATAGGTATGTACAACACACATATATGTAGGTTCACAATGAAGTGAGCCCTGTGACATAAAGTGAGCCCTGTGGATAAAGTATGCTATCTTGTGACTCAAACACCATGAAAGGTATTTCTATTAGTGACATGATTTTGTGAAATAATGAATGAATCATGCTAAAGTTGGGCATAAAAGTAAGTACAATCTACTCTAAGTGTAGATGGTAGTTATATTCCTATAAGATTCAGTGTAAATAACAACAGTGCAAAAATTTTTGCATGTAAAATAGTTATAGTCTAGGTTTAGATAATTAGAAACAGATTAAAAAAACGTAATTCAAAAGCTGCGGTGATCCAACAAAAGTCTTAGTTTTCAGGGACTGAAAATATTGTAGGATGACTACATGGTTGACACCTCTCTATTAATTTTCAATAATACTCCCTAGTCATTATGATGATCAAAAAGTCCCAGGAAAGCTAAAAATACTCTTTTAGGTGTGGTACCAAGTCCACTGAAAATTACTCATAATGTGAAGGGAAAGCTGAATTCTGAGTTTGGAAATCTGAATCTAAATGAGATATTTCTCCAGTTACTTGTGAGTGTGCCAGACCAATGGGGCTTTTGGGACTACTGGCACTTTCTGATTGGTCTCTAGGAAGGGCTGCTTGAGTAAAAGCAACTCCTGTAAGGAGATCCTCACCCTGAGCTCTGTGAGTCTGTGGCTCAGTGTAATTGGCCTACTGTGCAAGTATCTCCTCTTTTTTTTGGAACAACTTTTTCCTTTGGGAGCCAAGTATCTGCCCCACCCATAAGGTTGAGGGTGACCTCTTAGGAACACAGTGTATGTGTCAAAGTGTGGTATGGGATTCCATATATAGTACCCTGCATTCCTGGTCCTATGGATGTGGTCTCCAGTCTGGGCTAATCAGAGCACTTCCTTGGGATTTTTTTTTTGCATTAAAATTTATGAAGAAAAACTTTCACTAGTCAATGGTGATACTGGATGATATGAGTCAGAAGCTTCTAGCAGCTGTAGTTCTTGCTTGTAGAGAAGGATAGGGAGAGAGACTAAACCTAGCATGGGGAAGAAGAAGAAATGAGAGAGATATTGATATATGAGAGTGCTCTTTGAGGGTGGACATTACCCCTGCCTTGTCCCCTCTTTACCTAAGCTATTTTAAATTGTCTTTCTGAGATGAAAAATGCAAAGGATCCTGGCTCACCCTACTGCATTTTTATGCAGTCTTCTCCTTAGCCAGAGCTCCATATGGTAGCCATTAGTCACATGTAATGTCTGCACCCTGAAATGTGATTAATCCAGATTGAGATGAAAGTATAAAGCATATATTGGATCTCAAAGGCAGTACAAGGAAGCATGTTAAGCATATCAATAATCTTACTTGAAGTATATGTTAAGATGATATTCTTTTGCATATGGTGGGCTAAATAAAATATATTGTTAGAACTGCTTTTATTTCTTTCTTTTGCCCTTTTCAATATGGCTAGCTAGCAGGAAATTAAAAATTACATATATGACCCATATTATATATATTTTTGAACAGTACTGTTCTAGAATATCTGCCTCAGTCCTTACATCCTTCCAGCAAAATTTTCTAGTCACTGAGCATGGTTAATTTCCTAGAATCATACCCACAAAAGATGGGCAACCCCAAAATCCTAGTTAATACCAGTACATTTCCATGTGACCCTGTGTGCAGACTCCATTTCCTATATGCAGTTTGCAATTTACAAGAGCTTAGTTCTACTTTTTTGTGAGTGCACTTTGGCAATGAGACAGAATGGATTTCAAATAACACTCAAAGACTCAGTGCTAGTTTCTCCCTAGACATCCGTCTGAGGGGCAAGTGGTGCCAAGCTTTAACAATCGCACTAATGTGCTGCTGATTTCCAGCCAGCAGATTATAGTATTTCTCTGTGGCAAGAAGGAAGCCTATAATCTCTACCCTTCATGCCACTGACATTCATTAGTGCTTTTCAAAAAGTCAGTAGCACGGCTTAAGGAATTCAAGTTGCAGGTGCAGCTTCCACCGAGTTGTAAAGAGATGTTGATGGAACAGGAGACTTTATGTGGCTGTCAGCACGTCCAGTTTAGTCATTGAGAATAATTGTGGGGTTCATGAACATCAGACATCTCTAAATTGTAGTTTGACACCTCACACAAATTAGGTCCTTGTAAACCCCTGGAGGGGTCTGGGGGCAGTTGACTGAGAGAGGAGGAGCAAGCTGATGAACATGCATGTGCACACATGACATATATGTGTAGATGTATTCTCCCAAATGTTCTCCAATTCTAGAAATTGAGGGCCTCTGGACGTGCATGTATGGTCAAGATACTGAAGTATCTGCTTGTTCAGGGGACATTTATTAGGGTTAAGAGCATTTACTGAGAGACTCAAACCTGGACTGAGTACACCAGTCAGCTGCAGGGGTAATAGTCACTACCAGAGGACCTGTGTGCAGGAGTCTACAGGCTCAGTAGCCTAGCAGAAAAATGGGAAAGGGCTAGAAGATTTTGCAGAAGAGTCACAGTACAATGAAAAGAATGTAGAATATTGAATTGTAGACCTGGATTTGACCGATAGAAGCCATGAATTACTAGCTGCTATGACTTTAGGGAAGTTAGTTAGCATAATTTCCATGCATATAAAATAACAGTGGTGTTAATAACAATAAAAATAACTTATAATCTGAGAATTTGAGCAGATCTACCTAAAAGCAATTTTATTAATAGAAAAATAATTTTATAAATATCACCCAACTTCCTGACTAATAAGTACTTTGGTTATAGGAGTTTCTCATTTATAACATAATGTATACATACCTACAGACAGAGTGTGAATCTTCCAAAATTTTGAACACCATAAAATACACTAATAGTGGAATTCCACTGAAAATTTACTATTTCTGAATTGCTCCTGATGGGTTTTGGCACTCGTCATAATTCTAAATTGCTATTCTATTTACTCCAGTAGATATGGGAGAGAAAGATAATTAGTTAACTTTGGGACAAACAAAAAAGAATTTTCTATAAAGGTTTACATTTTTTTTTTTTTTGGTACCGGGGAATCGAACTCGGGTCCTTGTGCTTGTGAGTCAAACGCCGAACCACTGAACTAAATCCTCAGCCTTCAGGTTTGTCTTGATACTTGTTACTTTAAATTGTATTACACATAATACACATAATAAACATACTGAGACCTTTTTTTTTTTTTTTCTGTCTGTGCATTTGGTCCACTGTCCAATGGATCCCTGCCTTTCTCACTCTAGCAAGCTTGCATAGCACATAGCTCTGGAGCCAGATGTCCTGTGTTTCATTTCCGGTTCTGTCCACTACTCACTGTGTACTTGTGCAGATGAAACCAGTGCCTCTTAACCGGAAAACTGAAAGGATAATGTGAGGTGTCTGCGAGCCCTCTGAAGAGCTCCTGCCACAGAGTACTGTGCGCAATGCTTGCCATCTAGTTGGAGCTGCTGATTTCCACAACTCAGGTTTTTCTTCTGGGCTCTTCCTTAGATTTCATAGGCCCTATTTCTCCAGTCTGCCTTCTCCAGCACTGCTTACACTGGCCTCAATAGCTTTTCTAATGTCAAACGTCATGAGAACGCAGTTCTTTTTAAAAATCATTAATTAGGTGTATTGGTATAGTTTAGATATACATAATGATTACATTCATTACATGGAATCTGTACCTGAACATGATATATCTTGATTTTTTTTCCCATTCCCCTCTCCTCCCTTTTACCTTTCTTCTCCTTATTCACAAGAGCTTTGTTTCCATTTTATCTTTCTTTTCTCATTTTTCCTTTTCCCTTCCTTTCTTTTCTTCTCCTTTCTCTCTTGTGCCCCTTCCCATTTGAAAATTTTCTTCCTGTTTCACAATACCTATTATATATTTTGATACTTATTTACACTCAGTTTCTCACACCAGAGAAGCAATGCAGTAGTTACATATGTGTGTATGATTTATTTCACTTAAGAGTATGGCATCTTGGTGCATTCATTTAGCTATAAATGTCTCAAGTTTATCCTCATTTATGGCTGAGTAGTACTCCATTGTATAAGAAAAAATCTTCTTTATCCATTCATCAGTGTTGATGGGTATTTGAGTTGTTTCTAAGATTTAGCTAGTCCAAACTGTGCTTCCATGAACATGGGCTTGGGTATATCACTGTGGTATGATGTTTTTAATTATTTTGGAAAGATACCAAGTAGGTGAATAGCTGGGTCAAATGGAAACTCTAGGTTTAGTTTTTTGAGGAATCACCACACTGATTTCTGTAGTGGTTGTACCACTCCATACTTCTAACAGTGGACAAGGATTCCTTTTTCCCCTGGCCTTGCTAGCATTTGTTATTGGTTGATTTATTGAGAATAATCATTCTTTCTGGAGTGAGAGAATCTCAGTGTTGTTTTAATTTGTGTCTCTCACATGATCAGTGATGTTGAACATTTTTTCATATATTTATTTGCCATTTTCACTTTATCTGCAAAATGTTTATACATCTCAGATGTGCATTTTTGGTTTGCATCTTTAAATTTGGGGGATCTGATTTTTAGTTCTCTATATATTTCAGATGTCAGTCTTTTGTCTGAGGAACAGCTGGCAACATTTTTTCCCACTCTGTTGATTGTGTCTTTACTCTGTTGGTGATTTCTTTTGCTATGCAAAAGCTTTTTAATAAGATGAGATCCCAGTTGATTCTGTTATTATTCCCCATGTGATCAGGGTTTTGTTCACAGAGCCTTTGCCTGCACCTGTGTCTTCAAGAGTTCTACCTATTCTCTTTTCTGGTAGATTTAGTGTTTTTGTTTTAATATTTAGATCTTTAATCCATTTTGATTTTAGTTTAGTGCATAGTAAGAAAAATGGGTCTAGTTTTAGCCTTCGGCATTTGGAAAGCAACTTTTTCCAGCTCCATTTATTAAAGAGACTGTCTTTCTTCTAGAGAACATGTTTGGCCCCTTTGTCGAAGGTAAGGAGGTTGAATGTATTTGGACTTGTTTCTGCATCTTCTATTTTGAAGAACACAGTTCTAAACCATCTTCCTTTGCCTTTCCTAAGGCTTTACAGTTAGTGTAGGTGGCAATCTGCTTTAGCTGAATGCTGAAGTCAAACAGAGACAAGCTCAAATCCTGGTGTTCTCATTTAGTCATTATATAACCGTGGACAAGTTGCTCATCTTCCCTTTATGCGTTAAGGCAATGCTATTTCTCTGACAAACCTTCAAAGCACAGACTAGATTCAGTAAGAGTTTATTTCTAGCAAATTGAGAATCAGGTGCTGCAGAGCAGCAGAGTGATTCAAGACTAGGCTGTTCCTGCTGAGCTCCTGGGTCCATGGCTGCTTTGGAATGGGAAAGAGCACAGTGGAAGATGATATGTGGGAATTTCCAGAGCCTGAACTTGGACTGGTTGACATCACTTCCACTCACACTACACTGTCCAGAACTTAGTCGAATAGCCTCACAGCACTTCAAAGAAGGCTGGGACATTGCATCTGTGAGTTCTAAGAATAAGAGTGCTACTCACCAGGCTACCTTAAACCTTAGTGGCTTGTAAAAATGGTAAGCACTCCTGTCACCCTCAGGGCTTTTCAGGCTGACTATAGCTTGTCTGATCTAGGCTGGGCTACTCAGGACAGCTCTGTCTCAGCTGTAAGCCTGGCTAAGCTTGATCTTCACTTCAAGTTGTACTTAAACGCACTCCCTGCATGTTTGTGCCAGAGGCCAGGCTCAAGGACAGCAGCTACCTGAAGCAACTTCTTTTCAAGGAGATGTCAGAGTACAGGCAGTGGATTAGCTTCCTACTGCTGCCATAGGAGAACTCAAGGTATTTATTCTTCCATGGTTCTGGAGGCTAGAAATCTCAAAATCAAGGTCTATCAAGTTATCAGCAATGTTGTGCTCCCTCTGAACTCTCCAGAGAAGGGTTCTGTTTTGCCTCTTCTTCCTTCAGGTAGTTCCACATATTTCTGGGCTTGTGGCAGCATAACTCTAGTCTCTGCCTCGATCTTCTACAACTTTCTTTTCTGTGCCTTTGTGTGTCCTATGTCTCAAAAAGGGGACTCATTGCATGTAGGGCCCTCCTATCACTTCTTACCTTCATTACAATCACAAGATCCTATTTCCAAATAAGGTCATATTTTGAAGTTCCAGGTGGACATGAATTTTTGGAACACATGTGCCTCTATAGGAGGGCAAGTCCAACAGGATAAGTAAATATCACATCTGGTTGTATCTCATTGGCAAAAGCAAGTCACACAGCCACACACTATATGCATGTGAAGGCAAGTACATTCTAACTCTTGGGGGAAGAAATACAACATCACAAAAAGCAAAGGGCATGACTACAAGGTAAGGCAAAGAACTGGGGCCAATAATCCAATATACCACAAGAGTCTGTTTGCTATGGGCCAGGAATAGACTGCCTAGTGATTCCATCTTGGTCCCAGATATCCATATTCTCATTTGCATAAATGAGTTTACTGAGAAGTACATGTCTCATAAGATTATTGCAATGATTAAATGTTGCTGTGTTTAAACTGCTTAATATGGTTTGTGCCACATAGTAATTGATGTTGATTATGATTCTTATAAAACTTCCCTTCTCATTTGCTTCTCATCTATTATTTGTTTTAAACCTTTTTTTCTAATTTTCATCAACACAAGTAATTTCCATTTTGCATAATTTACATCAATCAAAAAAATTCTCCTAAAGATTCCTGTTATATTAAAATTAGGAATAAGGGTTCTTAGCTATAGGGAAAGATAACTACTTAGGACATTAGTTATTAAAGGAATGGTAATAATGGGAAATAAACAAGCCACACAAATGCTTTGACTCCCAGGGAGGGAGATTGCTGTGGGCTGAGGTGTTTGGTGCAGTTCTCATGAAAGCAGTGGAAACTGAGCAGAGCCATTCCCTCTGTAGAGCGGAAATGATCCAGCTCCATTTTGAAGCAGCAGCTGATTAGATAAGCACAACATGGCAAAGGACACCGCGTCATCACCCAGGCTGGCCTGTGGGCCCTGAGAGATAAGAACGCTGCACTGGGGAACAGGTTCCCAGGCAACAATTGCACTTTCTGTTTGGAATATGAGTTGTTCTATGCTAATGAGTCACATTTCATCACTTCCGGTAGGTGATGCCAGAGAAGACACTGTTGTCGCATGAAAGCTTTTTATAAAAGCTGTTTATCTGGTGCAGTCTTATGTTTAGCTTTTGTACCAAAATAATTTCTGAAGAATGAGTCATTTTCAACCTGCATGTCATGCATAGATGTAGCTAATGTGAAATGATGTTGAGGTCTGTTTTTTTTTTCTTTTCATTTTAAAGAGCCAATGAACAATTTTTGCTAAGGTCTCAGGATTTCCTGAAATTCTGGTGAATGCAGAGTTGCAGAGCTGCAATCTGTGCATGGTCTGATGGAAAGAGTGCTAACCTGTTAAATACTGGATGCTTCCACTGAGTGGGGTGTGTAGACAACCCAAACACTGAAAATGGACTTAAGGGCTGACTTTTCATCCATTGGCTTTTGATGATCTTTGTAATTCTGAGAACTTTAGGAAAGAGAAATAGTTTTTACTAGCTGAACAATTACCAATTCCTGGTGTTCTAAATGTAAGCTTTTCTGATAAAATAGGTCCAGTTAGTAAGACAGGTTCCTCAGAGAGGCCTGAAGCAGGCATCCCTTTGTTCTGCACACTGCTGTGTTACACCAGTAAACTCTTCTGGTCTTGGGAGTTGAGGATGGGAAACTGGAAACAGGAGGTTCTTGCCTGGAGGTAGAGAGGGGCTGCTGGTTTTTGAGAGAAAATAGTCCTGTCCAGCACAGGCCAGAAGTGCAGGGCCCTCTCAGAAGATTTTGCATATGGGTCATTAGAGAGTCAGGGGCCACCTTTCTCTCACTGAGCTCTGTGAGCAGGTGATAACCATGTGATTCTTGGCCCCTTTTCCCTATCCATGGGTGCATGCATATGGGCAGATGCACATGTATATGTGTATAGCAGGAGGTGAGGAGGAGACTGGGAGACCAGGCATAACTACATAAGCCCCTCCCAGTCCATGGACTTCATGACCTTATGTGGCTGTCACTGTTGCCTAAGGAGGCCCAAGTTTTTTTTTTTTCTACTGCCTAGTTTCCTGCTCACAGAACCCTGACTTAAGCAGGAAGCAGATGAAGTATAGCAGGTTGATCTTAGGGAGCATAGGTCTTACAACGACTATACACAATAAAGCACGGAAATCAGCTAAGGAAATCCCATTCCTTTTTAGCAGTGATTGGCCAGAATTTTCACACAACCCAGTTCTGATAAACAATATCAGAGGGATCAAGGGAAAGAGGAAGTCTTCAGAAGATGGTCTCCTTTGGCAGTGATGGGGGTAGGGAAGAAAGCCACATGAGAAAGGGCTATTCAACCTTTCTTTTCTCCTCATCTGAAAAACACAGGGGATGCCTGGAGGGTGGCAACCAGTCATGGGCACCAAAGGCCATATAGTAAAAAGACAAAATGAACTAACTTTGGTTAGCCCACCCCAAGACTTTCTGATTATGTCAGAAAAGTGACACTCCCCACAGCAATAAATGTAATCCATGGTTACTTTTTTTTCCTGACACTTGCAGCCAAATAAATAGCTTCATTTTTGGCCATTTTTCTAAGCTCTGCAAAACATAGGTCAGCCTCTAATTCAGGGAAAAGGTGTCAGTGTTGGGTAGGAGAAGAAAGAGATGTTTCAATTAAATAATACCATTCTCCAACCCATCAAAATCTTAAGGTGCTATTTTTCTATTACAACAGGTGATAAGTGTGACACCAAACAGGCATTAGTGCACTGGGCTAAGTGGAGTGGGACTGTGAATAGACTGACAGGTAAAGGATCCTAGAGGAGACTGGGAATGACTCTTATGGGCAAAATGTGATGCTGGAGAAGAATCAGAGCACACAGAGAAGAACTTGGGAACAAAGGAAATAAAGAAGATGCTCACTCTGTCAGGCACTTCCGCATTCTGTGCATCTCAGATTACGTGAGGCCAGCTACTGAAGATACCAGAGATTCTAGCAGCCTAAGACCAAGGAACAGAGAGCCCTTGATCCTTAGTGTTGGACATAGGTGTCTGAGAATACACTCTGGCAGCAAGGCAGCAGGATTTATTGGAGTTAGTGATAGAATGCAGAGTATTGGTGAGCATGAGAAGAAGGCTGCTTACTAGTCTTTGATACTGACCACAGAGTTAAGGTTGACATACGTTATTTTATATGTGTGTGAATTTGCGTGATATTAGGGATGACGTGGTTAAACCAGGTGTGGGACTTAAGTGCCTTGAAGGATCAGGTGATTTATGAAAATGATTGATACATAAATGCTTTCAACTTATCCAATTATTGCTGATCTCAGGCCCAATGTTGCCAGAAGGAAAGGGAGCAATTCTTACCAGCCTCCAGCCTAATGTTGCTGGAACTTAGATTTTTCAAGAGGACCTGAGAAAACACAGATATTTATGTGAATTTTTCTAATTAAAAAATTGACACTTATATTCAGATTTAAAATGCTGTGTGGACAAGCTAAAAGAGAGACAAAGATATACCTGCTGGCAGGTTACCAGTTTAGCAACAGGATGCTATGTAGGAATTCTCAAAGTATAGTTCATGGCAGCATGCAGCCAAGAATTCTAGGCACAAATCTATATAGGAAGGAGACTGATTACTTCTCTTGGATAATCTTGTAACAATACTATTTTCACTTAAAAAGAAAAATGAAACAAAATCCAGAAATTTGCATATGGAGAACCATGATGCATTTAGATATCTGTTGATAGAAGATTTGATACAGAAAGGCTATACTGAACAGGTACATAAAAGAAAAGAATCATAGAATATTTGTGACTAGTGGGTAATAAGGGATCTGAAATAAAAAGTCAAACAGAGGAAACATAAAACAGATGAAGAAAACTGGACAGGGTGAGAAATATCTTACGAGTTTGTTGGATCCAATATTACTACTGGTATTTCAGAGAAGAGTGAAAAGGTGGCACCACAATTCCTTTAGACATTCACATGTAGTCCCTGAGTTAAAGAATTTGTTCATGTTTAGACTGAGACTGCTCTATGGTGAGTCATAGATAGATGGGAAGGCAGGTACTGAGACTGGATGGGGCTCTACATGACTATCCGAATTAAAGTTCCTAAGATCCTGCTGAAAACCAGATGAGCTGCCTTTGTATAGGTTTTGTCATTCACTTCTCTTTCCAGGTTATGTATATTGCAGTGGATGGAGAAAGCATTTGATTTCATTAAATATAATACACGCAATTTGTAACATAACAAAGTAAGGGAACTGATAAAATATAACTCACACTCTTCTTTGGTAACAGTTATCCGAATAAGTGATACCCATCATTTCATCCTAGCCCCGCATCTTTTCTTGTCACAACAAAGCCTGTGGGAATCTCCACCGTAACTACAGCAGCCTGGATGGAGCTAGGTCTGGCTCCTGGAAATATACTTCTTTGTTCTGCAATAGTTATGGGAATATATTTTGTGATGTTTATGGCCTCAGTTTTATTGTTCTTTTCTTTTAAAGTTTTACTTTCTTTACAGGAGTTTTAGATGGACATAAAAATTGAGAGGAATGTATGAAGATATCCCATATGACCCCAAGACCTATACATGAAAAGGCTCTTCCATTGTCAACATTGGAGCACAGTTATTCCAATTGAAGAACCTACACGCATCATTATTATCCTAAGTTCTTGGCTTACATTAGGGTTCATTCTTGGTGTTGTACAAGTTTAGAATGAAGTGTATCCACAATTATAGCATGCTATGGAGTAGCTTCACAGTCTAAAAATGGTCTGTGAGCTTCCTATTCTATCCTTCCTTCCCTGCTAAGCTGGGGCAGTCAATATTTCCTTTTTCCAGGATGTCATATAATTGAAATCACACAATATATAGCCTTCTCAGATTGGCTACTTTCAGTTAGTAATATGCATTTGAGGCTCCTTCATGTCTTTTTATGGCTTAAAAGCTCATTTCTTTTGTTTGCTCAGTAATGTTCCAATGTCTGGATATTGCCGTTTATTTTTCTGTTCCTCTATAGAAGGGCATGTTGGTTGTTTCCAACTTGTGGTAATTATGAATAAAGCTTATAAATGTATGTATTAATTAGGATTACCTAGAGAAAAAGAATCAATATAAAATAAATGAATATATATATATATATATAATTATACAAAATTATTTATTAGGTAGGCTTACAGGGATCAGAAACAAAAGAGTTCAAAATCTGGTGGATTATAAACAGAAGAATCTCAAATGGCCTTCTTTGCTGGAGAGCCAGAGGATCCAGAACCTCACTGCAGAACCACTGGTGTAAGTTTATGTTGGAAGGCCAAAGAATCTGTGTTGGAAGGCTGAAGGAACTGGAGGCCAGTGTCCAAAGGCAATGGCAAAGACCAGAGCTCCTCCAGAAAAAGATTTTTTTTTCTTTCTCCTTTCTCTTTTGATTCTATCTAAGCTAAAAGATATGCTGTCCCCATTTGGGGTGGGGCCTCCATTGGCTTGCCTTATCCACAGGCACACCCAGAACTAAATCTCCTAGGTAGTTCTTACTTGACATATAACAACTGATTATTACATCTGCCTGAAAGTTTTTGGGTAAATATATTTCAACTCTTTTGGGCCTCAGTGGCTAGACATGAGGTGAGTGTGTTTGACTTCTTAAGTAGGCATCCAACTTTGTTTGTTCCTTTTCTATCCAACCTTGTTGGAGGTTTGTCAATTTTATTTATCTTTTCAAAGACCCATCTTGTGATTTCATTGCTTTTCTCTATTGATTCCCTATTTCCAATATCATTCATTTCTGCTCTATTTTGTATTTCTTCTGTTCTTACTTTGGATTTAATTTCTTTTCTGTTTCTAGTTTCCTAATGTGGAATTTTAGGTTATTGATTTGAATAGTTTTTCTGCTTTAATATATGCACTTGATGCCATAAATTTACTGCTAGATGTTGCTTTTGGCATATCTCAAATTTTAAGTTGTGTGTTCATTTTCATTTAGTTCAAAAATTTTAAAATTATCTTAAGATTTTCTCATTGACTCATGTTTTATTTAGAAGTGGTTTAATATCCATGTAGTTTAGGACTTTTCAGTTGCCCTTCTGTTATTGCTGTCTAGTTTATTTTCACTGTGGTGTGAGAGTGGACATTGTATGAATTACTATTCTTTTAAATTTGTTAAGGTGTGTCTTATGGCCCAGAATGAGATGCATCTTCCTATTTTGGTGAATATCCCATGGGAGTTTGAGAAGATTGTGTATTCTTCTATTGTTGGATGACGTATGCTATAAATGTCCATTATAACCCCTTGATAAATGGTGTTGATGAGTTCAACTATATCCTTAATGATTTTTTGTCTGCTGGACCTGTCCATTTCTGGTAGTATCGAGGTCTCTAAACACAATAGCGGATTCAACTCTTTCTTCTTGCTGTTCTATCAGTTTTTGCCTCATATATTTTCATACTGTATTATTAGATACATACGTGTTAATAATTTTAATGTTTGTTATGTCTTCTTTGAGAATTGTCTCCTTTACCATTGTTTGATTCCCTTTTTATCCCTGATAATTTTGTTGCTTTAAATTTTGCTACTTGAAATTAATAAACTGTTTCTGCCTTCTTTTGATTAGTGTTTACATTGTGTATAAATGCGATTTGTTCAGCTTTTGAGGATGCCCTAAGCCATTGGTGGTGAACCTATGGCACATGTGCCACAGCAGGCTGTTTGTATCATTGAAAGTGCTAAAAGGTTTACCATCCATGTGTTCTGCTTTCTTCAGGTCCTACCTGAAGAGGTTAGTCCCTTCCTTCCTTCATCTATCCACTCAGCAGGGCTTGCTTTCCCAGGGCTGTTCCTAGGCTTTTCTGGGGTCAGATGAAGGAAAGCAATAGAAGAAACTAAGTAAAGACTTGGCAATTGATTCCAAGGTTTGGTATGTGAGATCTGGTATGTGAAAGTAATGGGAAGAGGAAAAAAAGAAAAAGAGCTGTACTATAGAGGTCAACTTTGCTATTGCTGGGACAAAATGCATGACTTAGGCAACTTAAGGAGGCAAATAGTTTATTTGGTTCATGGTTTCAGCAATTTCAGTTCATAATCAACTGGTTCCATTACTGTGGGTCTGAGGTGAGGTGGAACATCATGGTGCACGGGGGTGGTGAAGTGGTAGAGCAGTTTTAATGGAAGACCAGAAGAGATATATAGTATCGTCCAAAGGCAAATGCCCAGTGTCCACCTATTCCAACAGGGCCTGACTCCCTAAATGCACATTCAGTGAATCTACTGGTGACTATAGTGCCCCTATGATCCAATCATATGAGACTCTCCAGGAGTCTCTTAACCCAGTCAATTTGACAAGATTAACTGGCACAAGGGGGATTTTATTTTTTCACACCTTAAAAAAAAAATTAGTGCATATTGGTTATACAGATTAGTGGGTTTCATTTTGGCAGCTTTGTGCATGCACGTAGCATACTTTGATCATTTTTACTATAGAAGGAATTTAAAATATTGCTATAGTGGATACTTCCCTCCTTATCAGAACAGAATTTCAAATAATTCAAGCTCTTTTACATGGTTATATAATTTAAAAAGTGCCAACTTGATACAGTTTTGAAGCCTCAGCTAGAGGCCAGTTAGTTCTTCTTTTCAGATGGCCATTTCAATTGCTATCTCAACCATGTTCTTTCTCGAGTTTAAATTGTCTGGTTAGTATCTCTTCACCTTTATCAACCAACAATCAGTACTAGACAGCCAGAGGCAATTCCTATACCTCAAACTCTACTGCGGTTACTTAAAGCAGCCAGTCCTAAGCCTGTATTCCCTGCCTCCCTCATTCCTTTCCTCATGAGCTGCAATGAAAGCATTTGCTACAGCTCTGCTTTATGCAAGGTCCCGGTGATTCTCTGTGTGGTCCTCTGTGTTTTCAATGGTAGTCATCACCTGATTTTCTGGCATTACCACACCCAAATAATTAGAAACTTATTAAAACAGGGGTGCAATTCTATTGGTTGAATCATTCCTCTTAGATCATGACTCTATGAATTTAGGGTAAAGGTTGTCACAAAACAAAACAAAACAAAAAACAAAACAGATCACCTTGATCTTGTACATCCTATGGTCTCGCTCTTTCTTGCTGGTTTGGCAGGATTATAGCATACCAGGGAGGCTATGCAGATGGGCAAACTTGCATATATATGTGTAAGTACAAACATGTTTGCAATATTTTTTCACAGAACATTGAAAATTAAGTGTCCATAAAGAACCCATCATTGCACTATAGCCATACTAATAATTTAAACTGTTATAGTTTATGTCTTACCATCATTTATTCAACTAACTAGTCTTTCTTTGTCATTCTGAGGGTTTTTCTCCCACAGAAATAATTCATGTATTGGCAACTTTGTACAAAATCCCTATCTACTTGTGGGTTTATTAGAAAAGAGTTTTTGAATTAAACTTATCATGTCAAATAATTTTAATATTTTGCCCTCCTTATGCACATTGATGAAATATGTATCTATTTCATACTTTTAAAAATGTGAGTATTCACTCCACATTGTGTAATATTTAAAAATTAAAGATGAATTGTATATGTAGAATTTTAAACCTAAAAACAAAACCATATTCACATCTTTTGTTGTAATATGAAATCTGGGAAATGAATATCTAGAAGTATATGCCTAAGACCATTGAATAACAATCTCTTGGAATGAGACTTTAATAACTGACATTTTTTAACAAACTCCTGAAATTATTTTTATATGACCTGAAGTTTATTTTATTTCACGAGTAAGGATCTGAGGCTTGGAGAGACTGCATGCCTTTCTCAAGGACACAAGTCCTGATTTATTAGGTAAATGGTTTAGTGAAAATGCTAAGTTAGAAGCTATTTTAGAAAGTCATTAATTCTTGCAATCTTTTGCTCATTATAGCGATCTCCTCACCTAACCTGCTATAATTAAGGGTCAGGAGGTAGTTCTATTACCATCCCTTTTTAACTTGAGTTTGCCATTTAACTTATTTTTGTCTCGCTCAGTAGAGGAAGCTTATTTATTAAGTCACTAGTCAGTTTGCTGTTTTAAAAGACAGCCCATGTTCTTTGTCCTTTTCTAGTGCCTATTAAGTCTCTATTTTCCAGCTTGGAATTGTATGGTCATGATCTGGAACTTAGTCCAGTAATTTGGAAGAAATTGGAAAGTAGTTGGTGATGAGGAGGAGAGATTCCAGGACTAAGAATGAAGATTACATTAAGTTATTGTAGGGGCATGTCTCTCACTTGTGGAGACAGAGGGAGATCAAAGTTAGCCAGAATATTTTTTTTCTTTTATTGAGTTTATTGGTACATTTTATGTATATAGTACAGTTACATTCATTATTGGAATCTTGTACCTTTACATGACAGGTGGTCTTGGTTCTCATTTTTTCCCCTTGTCCCTGCCCTCCCTTCACCCCCTCCTCCCCTCCCCATTTACAAACAATTTATTTCCATTTTTTCACTTTCTCATATTTTTTCCCTTATTACCTTTCCCCTACCCTTCCCACTTTCCCTACACCTTTAGCCCTTTTCTTCCCATTTCACAATGTCAGTTATCTCATTAGGATCTTTTGTATTATTACAGTTTATTTATACCAGAGAAACGATTCGGTATTTACACATGTGACTTATTTATTTCACTTAGGAGTACTCATTCATAGAAAAATAGCCAGAATATTTGAATATAGGACTCCTCAATTCAATTTCCGAAGTGTTGTCTCTGGGCCTTAATCAGAGACTTTCTCTGGGAGATTGATGACAAACAATGTTCTTTGTAGGTATTTTAATTCACAGAAATGTCAAGGTAGTTGGAATACTTTTAGTAGTAGAAAAATCTAGGACTCAACCTATACTGTAAGGTATATTTTATAAACGTGTATCTATATTCCGTATTGACTTTCAATTTACTTTTGGGGATGAGGCTACCAAACACTTACAGGATGGTGATGAAAACTTCTAAGCAGAACGCAGAGGGCTTCAGGGTCAGGTGACCTGGCTTCTCCACCTCAGCCCTCCCCTTGTCAGATCTAGGATCCAAATCTGGTGAAGCAGAAGAAACCTGAGTGCACCATTTTGACATGAAACTGGTTCCCAAATCTTTTTCCTTAGTTCTAATTCCCGGCCTTTAGACACTCAATCCACTTGCTGTATCTTTTTCTTTTGCCTTTTACTCCTGAGATCCCACCAAATTGTGGAAGGAAAAGAAAAAGGGAAAGTAACTATTGGTTCCATGGATCTCTTCTTTCAACTACAATTTTTGATGTGAATACAAATATTTAGATTTTGCAGTGGTTAAAGGATGATCCCCACTATTAATAGAGTTGTGATGCCATACATAAAATTTTAATCTACATGCCTGCAAACACACAAACAAGAAATGGGCATTTATGTAAACATTTCCATAAAGTTAATTTTTAAAGATACGTTGACTATATTCTTCTAAGCTCTAAAGAAAAACTCAGTAAAATGGTTGCCCATAAATGTCTCCTTGCATTAATTACATTAACTAAATAATTGGGGCAAATGATCCTAAAGTTTTTCTCTTTTTTCCTATAATCTGTATATTCTATTAGTGTATTGGGACTATGTGTAGTTATGAGTAGTTCTTATAATGAAGGACACAATCTTAAATCATAAAGTTGTAAAAATGAGAGTACATGAGCTGCTTTATAAAGATGCCCAGTGAAATGATCTACCTTACACAAATTCCATTGATAATACTGTCTTTATTATGCTCTTTTTAGGATACACTAGTGAGCAGAGCAGTGAAAGCGCTCATAGTCTTTGGAAAATTTCATCTGTCACTTTTTGCAATCCTCGACTTCAGTAACTTCAGTTTTCCACATGAGTTGCTGCAGTTTCTTTCAGGACGTAATTATATCCATGCTCATTTACCTCCATTTTCTTCACTGAGTTTAGGGGAAGAAGTTTTTATCAAAATGATATTTAAAACAACCGAGAGATATCAATTTTTGGGAAAGACATTATGAAACTGCTTGGTGAGGGAATACAAATCTTTTCAATTTAATTTAGTCCATATGCATCGATGAAAGATAAAGGAATTTCACATCACAAAGGAAAATTAATGTAACTCTAAGAATAATCTATCCCTTACCCCAGGAAGGTTCATTCACTATTCTTAGAATATATTTGATCTTTGATTTTTTTTGCAAAGTCTGAGCCAAAGTGAATATTGTTAGACCACACACTCTATTAAATGAGTAGATGGCACCCTGCAGGTCTTCAGTGTGGTGCAATAAATGTTTGTTGGTGATGTCTGTTTGCACACAAAGCATAAAGATGAGAGAGAGATACAATCCATGTTTTAATTCTGAAGGAAAAGCACTATAAGAACATAAGCAATAATAGAAAAATTCAGAGTTTAATGCTATGTTGAATAGCAGATACTATTTATTATATAGTTGGACGCACTACACTAGTTACTGTAGTTATGAAGGAGAATAAGAAGATGTTATTTTTGCCTTCAAGGAGCTTGAAGTCTAGTGATTGGGAGAGAAGAGGAAATGGTGTGGGGGAAATTGAGATTAAATGCAGAAGTCAATACATACCTAATTGCAATCTATGCTACAAATTAATAGTCAGGGTACCTTGTTATACAGAGTGACTTAGCCTCTAGGATATTTAGGCTGATTTGAAGGATAATGCATCCTCCCTTCAAGGCAAGGGACACAGGTCAAACAGGTCGGTGTCTCGATCACTGACTTGCCTATCACTTCTGGAGTATACTTATTTTCATTTGTTTTGGAAAACTTTCCCATTTCAAATAAAATACCTTGAGCTGGGTGTGGTGGCACATGCCAGAACTTGGGAGGCTGAGGCAGGAGGATCATTGGGAGTTTGAGGCTACCCTAGGCTACATAGTGATTTCAAGATCAGCCAGAACTGCAGAATGAGTCACTGTCTCAAAAAATAGAAAATAAAATAAAGTAAAACAACAACAAATAAATAAAATGCCCCGAGAAATAGTAAAAATTAAAAGTATTATTCATTATTTGTCAAAATCTCTAGATCCAATTTGATAATTTATTACAGAATTAAAATTATCAAGGGAACATATCACCTTATGAAAATGTTTAGAATATACTATCATAAATAGGAGTAAGTTCTAATGAGGACTTTAATTTTGTAATGGGGTATATTTTTCTATTGATAAGTTAAATTTTTAATAGCTAATAAAATTCTTGGCAGGTTTACACACTAAATAATAAAAAGACAATCAGAAGAAGTTATAATTTATGGAAATTACACATGATTTATTAATTAGGTATATTTGACCTATTAACTAAAAACACAATGCAGTTGAAGTACCTCATTAATCATTGTTACAAAAGTACCAAAATGAAGGGGAAAATAAAATAAAATGTAGCAGCAATTTTAGAAGCCTGCTGCAGGAAGAAGATGGCAGCAGTCCCAGTGAGAACACTGCAGGAGCAGCAAGAAAAGGCCAAAGAGAACCTAAAAAACATGGCTGAGAATATTTGCAAGCTCACCGGGCAAGATACAAATGATGCGAGGCCTATCCAGCCTTCCTGTTCCTGTTGGAGGTAGAGGACATGGTAGTTTATTGCTGAGGTGTGGATTCTCAGATATTGGAGGAGGACACCCAGCCACACAGAAAGACCTGGGAGGGGCAGTCAGTAGGCTGGGCAGGGAGTGTTGGACAAGAAGAGAATGATACCAAGAAAGTGACCCAAAGGATGATGATGTTAAAAAGCCAGTGTTGCAGCCTTCAGTTTTAGCTACTTTCAAAGAGCGGATGCCTGGAGACCTTATCCAGGATCAAAATATGGTTAAAAACGGAAAGCAAAGGAACCGATAAAGAGATGGCCTTTGTTGGGTATTCTTCAAAAGAATCACTATTGCTACTGAATGGCAAAAGATGTGCCAGGAAACTGAACAAAAAATTGAAGTTCAGGCAGAAGAGAGAAAGCAGGTTGAAAATGAGAGGAGAGGACTATTTGAAGAGATGCGTTAAACAGAATTGCGGCTTTTGGAGCAGGAGGTTTGAGCTTGCACAGCTGCAAGAAGAGTGGAATGAGCATAATGCCAAAATAATTGAATATATAATAATTAAGACAAAGCCCCATTTATTCTATATTCCTGGAAGAATGTGTTCAACTACCCCAGAACTAATAAGACTCACAGAGAAAAATGAATGCTTTATTTGAAGGTAGACATGTTGAATTTGCAGAGCAAATAAATAAAATGGAAGCTAGCCTACAAGATACTTAATGAAGGAAAAAGAGCATCAGGTGATACATAATGAAGAACAGAAGGCCGAACAAGAAGAGGGTAGGGTGTTCAGAGAGAGGAAGAGTTGCAGACAGGTACTCAGAACAATGATGTGGAAATAGAGGAAGCAGAAGAGGAAGAGGAAAAGGAAGTAGATATAGTTCATAGTGATGGAGAGAAAGAACAGGAAGAGGAGGAACAAAAACAGGAAATGGAGGTTAAGATGGAGGAGGAAACAGGTAAGAGAGAGTAAGAAGCAGCAAGATAATCAGACTGAAGAAATTATGGATGTGCTAGAGATGGTTGAGAATGTCAAAAATGTAATCACTGAGCAGGAGGTAATGGAGACTAATCAAGTTGAAAGTATGGAGCCCTCAGAATAATGAAACTAGCAAAGAATTGGAGCCAGAGATGGAATTTGAAGTTGAGCCAGATAAAGAATGTAAATCTGTTTCTCCTGGAAAAGAGAATGTTAGTGTTCTAGAAATAGAAGAGGATTCTGAGGAAAAAGCAGGAAAAGAATCTGAGACTCAACATGAGCCTGTGGCTCGGCCTCAGCCCCTGCCCCAACCCTAATCCCAACTCCAGCCTCAGCTCCAGTCCCAAACCCAGGCCCAACCCCAGCCCCAGCTGCATTTCCAGCCAGTCCTCCAGCCCCAGCCTATCTCTCAGTCTGAGACCTTGCCATTAGCTGTTTTATAGCCTCACCTCAGGTTATTCAGGATCAAGGAAACTTAATACCAGAGCAGGAGTTTCCTATAGAAACTGTGAATCTCACTGAGGTGCCAGTAGAGCCAGTCTCGACCATACTTTCCGAAAGTAAAAGCAAAACCAAAAGTAGGAGTAGAAGTAGAGATTGTGCTAGAAATAAAACCAGCAAGAGTAGAAGTTGAAGCGGTAACAGTAGTAGTTCTAGGAGCAGTTCAACTAGTAGTACTGGCAGCAGTAGTATTCGAAGCAATTTGGGCAGTAGCTCCAGTACCAGTGGCAGCAGCCGCAGAGACAGTAGCAGCAGCACTAGTAGTACTCGTGAGAGTAGAAGTCAGAGTAGAGTCTGGGGACATAATAGAGATAGAAAGCACAGAAGGAGCATGGGTCAGAAGCGAAGGGATACTTTAGGACTGGAAAGAAGTCACAAATCTTCCAAAGGTGGCAATAGTAGAGAGGCAAAAGAATCAAAGGATAAAAATTCCTGGTCCAACAGGAAGAGGTCTATATCACAGAGTAGTTGATCAGGCAAAAGATCTTCAAGAAGTGAGAGATGGAAAATCAGACAGGAAAGACCAAAGGCATTAATGGATGAAGCCAGGCTTTCTTAGCCTATTCTTTGCAGCAGAAGATTTTTTAATGAGTAAAAAAAAAGGATTACCTTTCCTTGTAAGGAGGATGCTCCCTAGAGAAATACATGTTTTAAAAAATCTTTTTGGAAAATACAGATTGTTTGTTTACCAGACATTCTTGTACTTTTTGCATAATTTTGTAAGTTATTTATCAAAATTACATGAGGTTCCAAGATATGTAAAAATAGTTATAAACAAGATTAACATCCAAAAAAAAGTAGCAACAATTTTATTGAATGTGGGGACTTACACGTCAAAATTTTGGGTTATAAATGATAGAATCTAATTCAACAGGGATGAAACACAAAATTCATCATAAAACTAGAAAATAAAGAAGTAGCTAGTAGACAATAAAGCTAGTAACTGATTGAAGCTCTCAAATGATAGTGGCAGATTGTGTTGGTGTCCCTTTGCAGTCTATCCTTTATCTTTTCTCTTTCCCGTGTTGGATCATTTTTCTCAGCATTTCACTTATTGCATGCGACGGGCAAGATGGCCACCGGCAACCCAGGGCTGGGAGTTTAGCACCACCCCCAGGAAAGGAAGCAGCTTCTTTCCGGAAGAGACAAAGGAAATTCCCAGCAAAATTGGTCTTAATAATAAGGATAAATTTAGCATCTTTGAAATGTCTACACTTGTGAAATATTTATGAATTTATGATGTCTGTAAAGCTGGAGTGCCATGGCAGATACAAGGAAGATATCCAGTGGATGGCAGCTCAAAAGAAAGTCATGCGGTGGTGCACCTTGGGGGGAAGACAGTGGATTTGTCATTTTCCTGTGTTGTCTGAGGTGTCTAAAAAAACTTAGAAATGTCTAGCAAAAGCTAGTGGCTAGGATTTGGGCTTGGGAATAACAAGAAGAGAGAATCATGGGAATTTATTACAGATATTAAATCCTTTTTGTTCAGGTCAAAGAAATCCAGCTCCTCAGAATTACAGACTCAGATTCTACGCTGTAAAGGTCAGGGGTGGCTATGCCCTGGAGGTGAGTTGGAGCAATTTTTCTCCTGGGCTGTTGTGCCAAAGCAGAGTTGTGTTCTTTTATTGTTCTCTCTGGAGATACTTGCCTGAAGCTTGGGTTGTTCTTTTTCTCATTGCTATTTTTATCTATTTGATGGTTTTTCTAAACTCCCCATTTATTTCAAACTAGCGCTTAAAAAAAAAAATCCATGCCGGTATCATTTCCAAGTGCTATGAGAGGTCAGAAGAGTGAACATTACAAAAGGCAGTGAGGCAGATCAGAACAGTTCCTTCTGAGATCAGATTCAAGATCTACCTGCAAGGCAGATTTTTTTTGGAGGAGTATGTGACCTTCAGAGAGTCCCCTACCAGCCACAGGGAGAACCCAGGGCAGAGAATGTGACCATGGATATAGATGAATGTTGTGTTATGTTTAGAATGAAACTACTGATTCTGAGGAATCCTTTCTAGACTGAATATCTTTTAGTTTAATATAATGGCTAATTAGTGGTAAACCTTAATGCCTTCCACTCAGAATGATTTATGCTTAGGTGATGTGAAAAGAAATTTATTGCTAAGGGATACATGTAAGCGGATTTCACTTAGTAACAATAGATCTATTAATTTTTATTGCTAGTGTAACAAATCACAGACAATACAAATATATCATCGTACAGTTATTTAAGTCAGCAGTTCAAGTTGGTAAGGCTAGTTTCTGTGCTCCAAGGTTCATAAAACCGGAGAAAAGCTCATGCCAGTAGCTAGTACCCTTCCTCGTTCTGGTGGAAACTAGGTTTCCTCAGCCAGGGTGGCCCTGGAGAGAATCATAATGCATGCTCACAGCCATTCTGGTTTTCTAATGGAGAACTCTGGCTCTTCCTGTGGTGACAAGTATTTGAAGGGAAGGGACATGCTCTGAGTACTTTCAGGGATTGCCCAGTGGAGGGATGTGGGCAAATGGATACCAGTGGTGGGTATGAGCAACTTTCTCTTGATACTTGGGCCTCCATATTGCCTTCTCCTCCAGGGTTCTGAAACCCATAGCATTGCTCTGCTGGCAAAGGATGGTGGCACATAACATTTTGGAAGAGACGGTAGGAGATCAAGTGACCTGGGTTCTTGTCTCAACATTTTAAGTAATTAAGAACTTTAGCTTGGACAAATTATTATTTTTTTTCATCTGTAAGATGAAGTGGTAGCGTTCTAGAATCCTGTAGTTCTGGAAATCATTACGGTCATGGAACATCTAGATGATTTGAAACATAGAACCTGGAAATGACCTCTATAGAAAGTTGAAGTTCAAATTCTGTTTTGCTTTTCTAGGGTCTGTAAGGCATTTCATAACTTTCAATGCTGTGGTGTTTGTATTACTGTATTTAACCATTCACTCATTTTAACAAAAAAGAAAGATTTCACAATAGCTTGTTGGACAGGATCAAAGTTCAACTCAGGAAATCTCAAAGACTGGCTATTAATTTACTTTCTATTTTTAACCACGCTTCACTTCAGAGAATAATGTTTTCCTCTGTGTTTGAGTGGGGCTATAGAAACAGAATTTAGCAATGAAAACACACTTCTTAAAAGCCTTGTATAGCTGTAATGAGCACCTACCCTACAGGGTTTGTTCAAGTTCAAAATGTGGAACTCTGAGAATGTAAGATTTTCATCTGTTGTTAATTATTGCTGTATGTATTCAATTTCCTGAAGTCAGATGGTTTGTGTTAGGACATTGAATTTTCAAGGGCAGTAAATATTTGTATGCACATCCCCCAAATGTGTGCAATAATCAGAATGATTTTCAACTTCCTGTAAATTAACCTTATCTTCAATTTGATAACACTTGAGGAGGGAAAAAGTATCTAGGGAAAGTTTGAGGTTCCATTTGAATTCTCTTTTCTTAGGATTTACCTTAACAAAAATGAAATCGTGAAGTATGGGGTCAGGATACAAAACTAGTCTTTTCTTAGGTAAAATTTCCATTAGCTTCGACTTCTAATTAGAGTGTGAAAAATATATTTTGAGCAGAGTCCAGCTCAATTTTATTAGTTTGGCAGGCCATCGAATCCTATTGAAAAATGAACAAAATGTGCAATTTTTGACATCTAAGATATTTTATCTCTAGATCATTAATGTCTTTGGAAAATTTATTAAATTTCTTGGATGACCTATGCTTTATGAATTTGGGAGCTCTCCACAGACTCAAATGTATAATCCAGAGCTTATCATCTTCTATATTTTGAGGTTATTCTAACTCTTCTCAAAAATTTTCTGTGTCTCACCATTGAGTGGTCTCATAGATCTTAGGCAAAATAAGGGAAAGCTGTGATTTTTCAGGGAATTTGAAAATATGTTTTTTAAAAAAATTAAAGAAATTATCACTAAGAGTTTAGTGTTAATTAGGAGCAAATTCAAGAGCAGGAAAATGAGGGAGAACCACACATTTGCTATAGCAACAGGAACAAAAATAGAAACTGAGAAATTTTTTTATGCCCTCAAGTACCGTCGAGAGCAATGTTGTCAGCAGGAGCTTAGGTCTGAACAAGAAGTTTCACTGGATACATCAGGCCTCAGCTGAAACTTTTAGCTGTAGCCTTCAAAGTATGTGAAAATTGAAATCATGGAAAAGAAGGTAGGATGAATGCAAGGAACACTAATCTCTGTAGAGAAACCTGCATTTAAAGGAGTAGGGGAAAAAATGGAAGAAAAGGGGAAGACTTACAAGAGCTAGCCAGATACTTTCATGCAAAGCAGGAATGTCCTTTCCCACGCTATTCTGAGTGTATAAGTGCCTTGTGAGTAGTGACAGTGTCTCAGTTGATTCCTTGGCTTCCATTTGTAGGCAATAGGAACCCTATAAGTCTGTGTGGATTGAATTGCATGCGTCTCTTCTGGGAAACCAACAACTTAGTAGGCTCTGTGGAGAGGACTGTACTCATATGTGTCCCCTGAGGCTTGGCCCCTTTAATGGGTGACACTGGAGTGGTACAGAGAAGGGCAAACTAGCCACATAGTAAATTCCATATTTTTCTTAGACTTTTGAATATTTCCTTTTTGTGGGTATAACAGTAGGGCTTCACAAGCCCAGGAGAACAAGTAAACAGAGTCAAGATATTAAACATAAACATGCCTGACTATGGCACCAGAGTTTAGGAAAAGAAGCATACAAGGGAGATGGAAAGGCAGATGGAAAGATGTGTGCAGTGGATTCAGAGTGGACTAGTGGCTGAAAAGGCCACTCTATTTCTTTCGGTGTGCAATGGAGGCTATGTTGTCTCTTTCATGAAGTTTACTTGAGAATTGTACTGCGTGTTTAATATCCCTGGGGGAGTATTTACATGAAAACTTGGCAGTGATGGCTTTGAAATGGCCTTCCTGTTGCTGGAAATCATCACAGACATATTTAGATAAGAGAGCTCCCAACGATATGGTAAACAGCTTTTCAATGTGATATTTCTAAATCTAATGAGCAGTTAGGGCAGTCTGATACAATCCACCAGGCTTCTCTAGCTCCAGACCCCATGAGTGCTAAGCAATGGGGAGGATGGAATATTACCTAAGCCCAGGGCTGAGGACGACGGCTGACATGTTAGCTTTGGGAGATGGATTAACTGCTCCATAAGGGGAGACAAGGGCAGAGCACAGATCTGTGCTTCATTTTCTGTTCTCTGCTCAAGAGGTTTTGATAATAGTATGGTTTAAATCCAAGTGCTGCAGACTGGCTGTGGCAGATTTTCAGTCATTTTTTTCTAAGGCAAGAGACAATATCATTGATTAGGAGCAATTTCATTTATGGTTAGGATTTTCAGATAGAACACAAGATGCCCAGCTCAATTTGAACTTCAGGTAAAGGATAACAAAATTTTTGTTTTAGTATAAACTCGCCCCATGTAACATTGGGACATTCTTGTACATTCTTATCTAAGATTCAGATTTAACTGCTTTTATTTGCTAAATCTGACAGTGCCACTTTGGACTGAGTTTAATGGCTGAGAAGTTGCTTTTCTCCACTCGTAGTGCAAATCAGGGTCTGGTCAAGAGTGACAGAAAAAGCAACTTCACTTTAACCATCTGGATGGATCTTGGAGAACTTCTGTCTGCCAAGTGGTAGAGGTGAGAAACTAAGTAAGAACTGGCAGGTTTGAAAATGCTCAGAATACTTCTGTTTGGCTTTTATGGCCACTAAAATTATGATAAAATATAAATAATGAAACATCATTGAAATAATTTTAAGTGTATAATTCAGTGGTAGTAGGTAGGTATTCAATGTTATACAACCAACACCGTTTTCCATCCCTAGAATTTTTTTCCCTTCTCAAACTGAAGGTCTGTACTAATTAAATTATGATTTCCTTCTCTCTCTTCCTTTTGGGGCTCTGTATTCTGTACTGATGAATTTGACCATGCCAGGTACCTCATATTAATGGAATTATGCAGTATTTGTCATTTTGTGTCTGGCTTCTCATTTATTTTGCTTATGGTAGTGTTTTCAAAGAACATCCATGTTGTAGCAAGTATCAGAATTTTATTCCTTTACTGAGGCTGAATAATTCAGTTGCATGTATATGACACATTTTGTCGATCTTTTTACCTGTCACTGGTCATTTAGGTCACAGAGTATTTTAGCAACTGTGAATCATTGTACTATGGACTTTGGTGTATTAATATCCATTCAGGACCATGCTTTCAATTTTTGGAATATGTAATAAGAGTGGCATTTCTGGACCATATGGTAGTTCTGTGTTTTTGTTTTTTTGAGGAAATATGCTGTCTTCTACAGCAGCTATATCATTTTGCAATCCTACCAGCAATGCACAAGTATTCTAGTATTTCTACGTCCTCACCAATTGTTACTTTCTATTTTCTTGATAATAGCTGCCTTATGGGTGTGGGTGGACATGATTTGTAAGAATGATTTGTTGCTTCTGCTGCTAGTTTAAACAAAAATATTTCATTTTTTCTGACTCTGGAGCCATTGTAGACTTTAGTACTGATATAAAATCATCTACTGCATCTCTATAAGGTGAAAAAATGGACTTCCCAGTGATGTTTTTAAATTAACTCTGAAAGGAAAATAAAACAAGAGGGGTTCTAGAAAAGTTTCAATGATAGCATTGTTGGATTAAGCACACACTCCTTTTGTCTCTACAGAATACAATATGCTTTTATGCAAGTTCTGGTTTGCTTGCTGCAATGAAGTCACACTCAAACACGTGCACTGTGATTTTGTACTCATTTTGTATAGATCTTCACCATAGGGTCTGAGTAGATGCTTGGAATCTAGACCTCGTGTCTTTTCCTGGATATAAGTTCCAAAGATATTAGGAATTTGCTGGCAGTATCCAAGACAAGAGTGAGCTGAATTCAAGTCTGGGATGGAATTTTATTCCTCCCACCTCTAATTATTAACCACCTTTCAGAAGGTATGTGATTGGCTGTTCCTATGGCAACAGAAGCTTTAGAGCAAAAAAACATTCAGCACCCTGACATTTTTAGCTGGCTCTGTACTGAGCCAACTTGCTGCTTGAAAGGAACTATGAACCAGGGCCAAATGTACCCTGCCTGACAGCAGATCTTCCTTCTTAGCTCCTTCTTCTCCATTGTTCTTCAAAAGAAATCATAAAGTGCTGTCTTTCAGGCCTCGGCTCCCCCAGACTCCTTTCCTGAGGTCCTGGTGTGTGCATATGTGTTTCTATATTTATTCCCATACCTGTCTTACTCATCTCTATAATTCTAGATTTGTGTTCCTCATAGTTGTCAATGAATCATTCAAGGTACACTTTTAGCTCAAAATTGAATAATGCCATAGGATAAAAAAGATTCAATTATTATTATTATTGTTATTATTTCTTTTTGGTACTGGGGATTGAACTCAGGCCCTTGCACTTGCAAGGCAGGCAGTGGAACCACTGAGCTAAGTTCCCAGCAAAAAAGATTCAATTATTAAATGTCCATTGAACAGGGCTTTTTCTTTTGCTTGTTAGGCAGAAGTCACATTTTTCCTAGCTGTTCTTTGTTTATTACCTTTATTTGTTTCTCATAAGTGAACATTTCTGATTCTGTTAGCTATAGTTTGATTGGTACTAATGGTGTTTTTTATTGTTTCTTTATTTGGAGGTGAACAATTTGAGTAGCTTGCTTGGACATTCCACAGTTGCAAATGACATGTTATTTTCGTTACACTTAGTCATACGGAATAAATTCACTATCATTTACATTATATGTGCAGTTGGTTTGCTTTCTGTTTTTAAGGTCACATGCAGACAATGATATGAAGAACTGAATGCTCAGTGTGTATGGACCCTTAACAGAATTGATCAGGTGTGTTGGAGTATGAGGAGATACCAATAGGCACTTGGTACAGACTCATAAATGATTGTCAACAGCATTAATTTACCCCGGAAAGTTAATTCTCTGGCATCTACAAGGGTTATGTATGAGTTTTTTCTTGAGGTCATGTGTAAAATATGGATGAAAAATGCTATGAAATTTTAATTAAAAATTTATTATGGTAAAAGTCACATTGTCATTAATCTCAAAATATTCCCCCTTTTTTTGAACATACTTAGGTCATTTTTCTTGCCACTTTCTTTTCTTAGGTACTGGGGATCAAACCTGGGACCTTACATTTGTGAGGCAGGTTGTGGAACCACTGACCTAAATCCTCAGCCCTCGTGCCACTTTCTGAAGTGGTTCTAGAAGTCCTCTTCCATAAGTGTTTCTAGTTGTGCTGTTATGGCTGTTTCAAAGTCCTGAACTGATTCAAAACATTTCCCTGGTCATTTCAACTTTAGGGAAGAGCCAGAAGTTCTATGGTGCCAGATCTAGTGGATGAAGTAAATGAGGACACACTGTAATGTTTTTATGGCCCTGCCTTTCTGTTGGATGGCGCTTGACAGCAGCATTCACTGTATTTTTTATTATACTTCCTAAAGATACTTATGAAAAGATCTTTAGAAATGCTTTACTAAAGTGGCAAGAATGATGGGATAAGCATGTTTGATGCGAAGGAGAGTATTTTGAGGGGGAGTAAAGGCAATGCTTTTTTTACTGTAATTATTTAAAAATATAAATGTTCCCATATATTTTAATCACACTACTTATATATGACAATTGACATACACAAATGATGTCCACGTGAACTCTCTCTCTCTTCTTTTCTTCCCTCAACTACATACTCCTACTTGAGAAGCACTCATGACTGGTATAGGAAGGACAAAGATCCCGAATTCAGTTCTTCAGTGTGAAATTTCTTATCCACAGAGGTAGGAAGCAGATTATGAGACATTTGGGCCTTGAGACAATTGAGGCATGGGAACATGTCTTTCCTTTCCTTTCCACTCTAAACTCTTATACCTTTGACTCAAAACAAGAGGCATTTTGAAATTTACTGGGTTGAGTCTAAGGAATGAAAACATTCTTCATGACTCTGTTACTGAAAGTTTATAAATCAGTCTAGGGCATCATTTTAAGAGATTCCCATCCAGCAGGAGATGGGGGATTGATAGAGGTTGTTGGTCACATTTCTTGGAAACTAAATTGGGTTGTGTTCAAGTCTAGAGAGTCAAAACTCTTCTCTGACCTTCTTGCCTCCCTCTTTCTGGGTCCACCTTTGCCGCCTGAAAAATCTCTCAGTGACAATTTTCTTTTTCTGTTCTTGGTCACTCAACCTTGAAAGACTAGCCAGCATGCTTGGAGGACTCCAGGCCATTAAGTTGCTGGGATTAAACACTATCAATGGGAAAACAAATCCTAGTTCTGAAAAACAAATTTTGTAAAACTTGCCAGGCATGCAAGTGCTGCATGTGGGAACGCAGTCTTTTCCAGCTATGCTTGAGTAGAACTTACACACATTATAGGAAAGTACATATGATTCTGATTAGCAGGAGTGGTGACAAGGATCCTGACTGACTCCTAGACAAAGATAGGGCTGCCTCAACACACTCAGCATGACATCGGTCTTGGTTTAAAGCCAGTTTACTTTGGCTTTGATCTTCTGACATAATCTCCAACAGCAAGGTATTTCAAAGTGCATGATTTTGGGGCTTTTCAGTACTATGTACATTTGCTGATGTGATTTTATAAATGATGAGGTCCTTGATATTTGCTAGGTTCCTAATGAATACTTGATGGAAAATGAGCAAGAACAAGCCCTCCTATATTCTTCTAATGTATTGCATTGTACATTTACCCTGCCTCAGGCACTGTGCTAGACACTTCACCCAAGCCTCTAACACGATGGTACCTAGATCCACACTGCCAGCCTGTGAAGAACCGGGGGCTCAGATTGGTCATAGGACTTGCCTGGCTCTTAGAGACACTAAGGGCATGGGGAAATCGCAGCCTGCTCTGTCTGGCCCCACAGCATACTTCTCTGCATGGGCTGCGTGGTTCCTCGGGCCTTCCCTCCTATGCCCCACATGCCTTCTGAGATGAGCACTGACAGCAGACCTGAGACTCAATCTAGGACCCACCCAAGCATTGCTGCTGTTGAAGTAGAGAACCCACATGAGCAGCGGGTCCGGAGCTGTGCCCCTTTGCAGCCTGCCCCACATATGACTCTGAGCAATGGTGACAAAGCTGGCCTTCCAGACCCAGGTGGATACCCAAGGAACTAAATGCTTCAATAACTCCCCACCCTTTCCCCTTCATCCTCCTCTTCCTCCTTTCTCTTTCTGAGATGAAGCCTCCCTGTGATGCTCAGGTGGGACTGCAATACCCAGGCTCACATAATCCTCCTGTCTCAGCCTCCCAACTTCTGGGATTACAGCTACATGCCACCCCACCTGGCCTTCTTCATTCTTCATTTTCCTGCATCTCAGACTATTAATAGAACTTAAAAATTTTATTGTAATGTTGACTCAAGTGAGAACTGTATGAAAACAATTTTGAAAAATAAGAATAACTCATGAAGGATATAGAGACTATTTTCTTATTAGCTATTAAAAATACTCCATAAAGCCAGAGAATGAAACAATATTGATACAACTTTAGATGGAAATTTGGCAAAATTGACAATAAACAGGAATTTCTTTCTTTCTTTTTTTTTTTTTGTACCAGGGATCGAACTTGGAACCTTGTGCTTGTGAGGCAGGTGGTGGAACCACTGATCTAAATCCCCAGCCCAGGAATTTCATTTATAAGAATGAAAATCCTTGCTAAGTGTGGTGGTGCATACCTGTACACTCCCAGCATTTGGGAGGCTGAGGTAGGAGGATTGCCATGAGTTCAAGGCCAGCATGGGCTGCATAGTCAAATGTATAGCAAGGCCCTTTTTTATAAGAAAGAACAAAATCCTTAAATTCTGCTGTAGATAAATCCTGTTGTATAGACACACTAAAAGTGTGCTAAGATACATATGCCAGGATGTTTGCAACATTGTTTAGAAGAGTTTAAAAAATAGAAATATTTTAAATGTCCATCAGTATAGTACTGGTTAAATTAATGAGGGTGGAATCTTTCCAAAGTTAACTAAAAGAATCTAGTAGACCCAAATGTGATGACATAAGAAGGTCTGAAATAAATTGAGAATGAAAAGATGAGAAAAGCAGGTCACAGAACAATATTCTGTGCTTGAGTTATAAATAAATAGGAAAATATTTGGAAGAAGGCACACAAACTATTTTCAGTGGTTCACTTTACAGTTAGAGGAAAACTCAAGGGTGCTTTGGTCACTTCTACTTGATACATTTCAGTGTAGTAGTTTTACTCTTTTACTAAGGAGATATGTGTATGTTAACTATATTTTTATAAAAGATAACATGGGAAAACCAGAGCCTGGTGATTTGGGAAATTACAACAGTCAAGTTAAAGATTATTTCAGGTTCCATCCTATGGGAGGAATGACATGAAATCTGATGGACTAGACAAACTCTTCTACTGTCACTTCTATAGGATACTCATTTGAGGGCAGAATGTCCCCAGGACCTCATTTAAGTTTTCATGGTCAAACAGACTAGTGCCCTGAAGAGTTGTGGGGACTGTTAAGAAGTAGGGAAAGTGGGAGGGGTAGGGGAAAAGAAAGAAGGGAATGGAATTACCATGAGAAAAAGAAAAAATGGAAACAAAGTCTTTGTAGATTGGGAAGGGAGAAGGGGTTAAAGGGAGGGCAGGTGAATGGGTGAAAAATACGAACCAAGATGGATTAAAGGTGCGAATTTCCAATGATGAATGTCATTACATTCTATACCTTAAATGTACCAATAAAATTAATTAATTACAAAAGAAATTTATTTATTATCTTCACATTAAATGTAGTCTTAGTGGCTATTACCAAAGAAGTGTTAAGTAATACACCAAAAAGAGAGAAAGATAATATACTGAAATTGCAGTAACCTCTCTCAGGCATAAGGAATTCAGTATTCACTTTGAAAGTATCTGGTGGTCATGCAATAATGTAGCTGCTACCACTACAATAAGAATTCTCTCTTATTAAGTAAAAGAAATGGAAAATGGCTAGATGACCTATTTTTATCTTGAAATATTATGTAAGTGGCATGTAGAAATTATGAACCTTATAGACAGATGAAGCTTAAAAAGGACTATCGCCCCTTGTTCCCTGCTTCTGATTCCACTCTTCCTCATGACTCACATTGTTAGAGTTTGGTGCACAGCTTCTAGACTGTACTTTGAACATTTAGGCTCACACATACGCACATAAACACACAGAAGCCACACGTGCACAATGAAACGTATGGAAAACTTAAATACGTAACTGTCTCTTTACAATTGTATCACTGTGGATCTTGACAGGGGGCTGAACACAGGGAGCTGATTGCTCTTTTTGAAGTTTTTCTCTGCATTTTTAATTGGAACATTCTGTAGCTACTATAGTGAGGACACTTAAACAATAGGTCTTCTAAATTTTTCACCAAAAAACTCGAGAGAGTAGAAGGGAAAGATTTGGATGTAGAGTCAGTACAAATAGGACAGAGAGCTATTTTGATCTGGGTAATTTTTAGTATAGTGAGTTCAAGAATGTAAGCTCTGAAAATATGGGTTTGAATACGAATCTTCACTCTATAAGAATTTGGGAAATTGTTTAACTATTTAAAACCTTAGTTATCTCTTTTATAAAATGAGAGCAGAATAATGGTACTTACCTAGTGGGATGGCTTGAGGACTAAAAGTGGCAATGCTTGCAAAATGCTTATCATATTGCAAGCCTTATAGTGACTGCTTACTACATTCAGCTGCCATAACTGTTTTGGACCTTCATTTTATTTCTATTTGAGGTCACTTTTGAATGCCTGTAATTCTTCTCTAGTCCTTTTGAAAATTACTTTTCCAAAGATTTGACTTACTTGCCTTTATTTTTGATCCAAGACTTCACACACACATTTTTTATTTTCTGTCTATCATCTCTGATTCTTCATGCCAAGCCTCCTGCAGGGTGTTTTGGAGATGAACCAAGAACAGCCCAAAACACCTCACACACAGATTGTTGAGCTTTCCTTATATTAAGTTATGGCTGATCACTCTTTGCCCTTCTGTTGTTTTTTTTTGGTTCATTTAAAAAATGGCTTATGTTTTGGTTGATTTACAGTGGTCTAAGCTTCTAAATAGACGTTTGGTTTTTGATGTCAAAGGTTGAAGAATTTCCTTTCTTTAGGACTTACAAAATTTTTCCGCTTTTGTGCTTATATCAATAGCTGGCTCTTCACTCTATCAGCCCACATAAAACTGTCATACACAAATTTGGTGTTATATCAAGTAATATCTGAGTTGTATATCTAAGTATTTTATGACTTTTAGATTTTTAAAAATTATTTTTTGGTACATTTAATGTATGCAATATAATGGCATTCATTGTTGGAAATATGTACCTTTACATAATCAATCTTGATTCTTATTTTTTTCTCTATTCCCCTGCCCTCCATTTTGTAAGTAAGTAAGTGATACTTACTTACAAAATCATACCACTTTCCTGACAATACAGTAGAGTTGGTCCCTCTTTTCAAAAACTGCAGAGTGTAGCAGGGACTGTTGTATACTGACATGATGATTTACTATTGTCGTGGTGCTCTTCTGGGGATGCATTGTGCCAGGGACCTGGGACATCCTTGTGAAGGATGCAGAGCTGATATGAAATAGGAACAAGAAATGATTCAAATGAGGAGTAGGAGAATTGTCTAGGCAGAAACAATAACATAACAAAACCGCACGTGGGAAGAGTCTTGGGAGCATGTGAACTTCTGGAATAAAATGAATGGTTAGAGAGGAGAGAGTCAGGGTGTTGAGAACTGAGATAAGACGAAGCCATAGGAAGGATTTATTCCTTCCAGAAGTTCCCTTGACTGGTTTCTAATGAAAAGTGGTTACATAGTCTAGACTAAGTTCAGCTACGATGACAATATGTTTGGATCTCATAAAACAGAGCAGTATTTTACTGATCTTTGGTGATTAGTGAATGTTGTCTCTAAGTAAGCAGATTCTTAGTATGTCATATTTTAAGTCAAGTCAAGAAGACACAAATAGGAAAACTAGTAGATACCTCAACTTTACACATGAATGGAATGGACTTAGAAATATCCTCCCTTTGGAATAGTGTTGCTTCTACCTTTTGGGTTTTCCAGCTTTGACTAAGTGTTGTCAAATACAGCAAACAAAGCAAAACTGAAACAAAGCAATATATACTGTTCTAAAGGTACGAAGACCCAGTAATCTTCATACTTCAGAGGTTAAAATTTTTCTTTCTGTAGATACACTGGTAATTATTTTTTTAGCACCAGCTAAGGGGTGGTGAGGAGTCATGGTTTCCAAGATCCAACTTTCAAATCATGCAGAAGTGAAACACCACACAAAAAGGAATCCTTGACTTTTTACTCATGAAGAATTAAAATAATTTGTCTTCCTTAGCTAAACTCACTGAAATTTCAGAATGTGACTTAGGACAATCAATAAATACACACACACACACATATATGTAATATATTATTATGTAGAATATCATTTATAAAATTTTCATTTTAACTGATTTCTGAGTTTCACCTATGGTTTCATTTTTTGTCTTATTCAAAAAACAATGATTCCATTTTTTTTCCTCATTGAGTTTATTGGTACATTTTAGGTATACAGTACAGTTACATTCATCATTGGGGTCTTGTACCTTTACATGACAGGACCTCATTGAGTATTGGTACATTTTAGGTATACAGTACAGTTACATTCATCATTGGGGTCTTGTACCTTTACATGACAGGTCTTGGTTCTCATTTTTTCCCCTTACCCCCATCCTCCCTTTACCCCCTCCTCCCTTTTCTATTTACAAAAATTTTATTTCCATTTTTTCATTTTCTCATATTTAGAAAGAAAACTACTAGTTCCCAGTTGCCTACTCCCATTCTTCTTAGGGAATTTTATTTGTTCTCTTTAAAGCCCAGAATTCTTGGTGAACTGTCCATCATGTATGTGTGCAGCTCTCGCTTGGTATTACGGCAGTTTGGAATCATAGCTCTGAATTTTCTTTTTTTTTGTACCAGGGATCGAACTAGGCATCCTGTGCTTGCGAGGCAGGCAGTGGAACCACCAGGCTAAATCCTCATCCTCGTAGTTCTGCACCTTTAGTGGAGCTGTGAGATCCCCAGCCATAGCACTAAATAATACCTCAATATCACTCTTGCTTTAACTTTTGAGAAGCCAGTGGATCTAAATATTTTGATTTCTATAGTCTAGAAGGTTCTCTTGAAAACCTACCCTAATACAATAGCAGGAAATGAAAGATACTAGCAGAATTTTAATATTAAGAATCAGCCAATGACAAAACTGGCCATTCTACTGCTTTGTGATATAGCAGTGATATAGGTTTATTTTTCTAAGATTTACATGTTCGTGTGTGTGTGTGTGTGTGTGTGTGTGTGTAGGGGGGCAGTTCAGGAAGCCATGGCCTGGAGAATTTGTGCTATGTTAGAAAGGCTTTGGGAAAGAAGTGAATTTTGTTAAGGAAAGATACCAAAACAGCATATTCTTGGCAGTACTGAAAAGTACGGAGTGTGGAGATAAATAAGAATGGAAATGAGTGGGAAGACAATGAGATAGATAGGAATATGGTCATAAAGAGCTCAGTTTTGATGAGGGAGAAGAGGCAGGGTGAGAAATAAGGCCTGAGAAAATGATGACAGGAAAACTGGCTAGAAAGAAGGGCAACTCCTGTTAAATTCGTCTCTCTGAGCTGGAGAGGCAAAAGGTGAAAAGCAGCATGATGGAATCTTATTGGATGTGCGCTTGGGGTTGGTAGAGGGAGGATAAATTCAATAGAGGGAGAGGGCTTCAACAGAAGGTAAAAAATGGTTGATAATTAAACTGGGCACAGTGGTGCCTGCCTGTAATCCCAGCATTTAGGGAGGCTGAGGCAGGAGGATTACAAGTTTGATTCCTATCTGGGCAACTTCACAAGATTCTGTCTCAAAAAAAAAAAAAGGTTAAGAAAAGATTCATAATTAATAATGACGAGTGGGTTTTTTTTTTCTAGCATGGGTGCTATGGTGAAGGGACAAGGAGAGGAGAATGTATACATTCATTTCATCATCTTTTCAGAATGTTAACCTTTATAAGAAATAGTACTTTGCAAGTTAGATGTGCATGAATACTGCAGTATCCACCAGGGAACTTTCTTCTTAGGCTCTGAGACTCACCTGTGTCAACAGGTCATGCTTGGCCCTAGTCTGTGCAGAATGCTCTAGGACAGGATCTAAAAGTAGGAGTGTGCAGTAATCAGCTCTGTGGTGCCATGGGATAGGTTTGTGCAGCTGTTCTTACTATCATCCATATGACTATCCAGAAGCCACTGTCTTTGGCCTGTGATATGCAAGGAATTAAACTCATATCCAGTAGGTGTAGACACAGCCTCATGCCCCAGAAGAGCCAACACTACTTGTAACAACGGCCATCCAGTGTTTATGGTTCATTTATGGTTCCCCCAGTCTCACTGCAAGTTACCAATCAAGAGTCATGTTCATCATCAGTAACAGGGCAAAGAAACAGAGTTTACACCATTTTTATCAGATTAACTAGGGGACGCAGTAAGAAAGTTAATTGGAGGTGAAACTCTCAAGTATGAAGAAAACTTGTTGGTAACCTTTGCCCACAGATAAGTGTAAAGGCTCTTGTATGGGTGCAGCTATAAGCTTGCTTAATTCCCACTGTGGCCTACACATCTTGGTGATCAGTCAACAACTACTGAATGCCTAAGGTGGCATGATGGGTGCAGGGACACAGTTCTCTGAAATGGAAGGGCTGACACTGACAGTCAAAATGTCCCAACTGTACTTCAAACTCCTTATGAGGGCAGATGCAGGTTACATTTTCAGTAGCTATTATGGTGGTCATCATAGAAGGGGCCTATAAAAGTGGCACTCACTTCCCATTTGTAACAGAGGTACAAAGTGAAACCTACTGAGAAAGAAATTTCTTCTTTCCATAAGTATGGCAAGATTTAATACATAAAGTTATGTATAGAAGAGGGGTTATGGTTTTAGGTATATAATTTCTAAGGTCTTAAATCCTTTTTTCCCCCATCTGGCAGTGCTTTCAGTATTTTCACATCCAGATAATTTCTGTTTAGACATGTAGGATAGAGAGTTTTTTTTATCTTATTGAGTTTATTGGTACTTTGTAATGTACAGTACAGTTACATTCATCATTGGAATCTTGTACCCTTACATGACAGATCTTGATTTTCATTTTTTTCTCCATACCCCTGCCCTCCCTTTACCCCCTCCACCCTCCCCTATTGACAAAGAATTTGTTTCCATTTTTTCTTTTTCTCATATTTTTTATTTTCCCTTATTTCCTTTCCCTTACCCTTCCCACTTCCTCGACACCTTTATAGGATAGAGAATTTTTGAAGAAGTGTCAGTTTACTTTACAGGTTGATTCTTACCTATTTTCTTTCTGTTCAATTTCTGTTTTAGGTTGAGCTGTTCCACTTCCCATTGTTTTGTAATTTTTACTCTCTTGCCACACCCCACAACTGCTTTATCTATCAACATGTTTTTATAGGGTTTCACTGTTTTTATGGACTTTGTGTTACCAGCCACTGAGGGTACCAGAGCAATCATACTCTGATCAGGAGGCCTACAGATCGTTGGGAGATATACTTATCAGGTTCAGGAGGGAAATCAGGAAAAGCTTCATATCCATGTTGCTGTGCACATGACAGATGTTTGGGAATCTACTTGAAGAGTAGCTAATTAAAATGGATTGAGCTGAGACTCCTCTCTCCCCTTGGTACTGGCTAGAGCCATATGGGCTGTGTGTAGCACTGGCCCAGGTGTACCGTTCACACAGAATGCAGGAGAAACAGGTCCTCAAGGATGGTACAATGCAACAGCTGGGCTCCCCAAGATATGTATGGGCTTTGAGGTAAAAATAAGTAACTGTATTTAAGTACAGTGAGCACTAGGGAAGTAGGGAATGACAGGTTGATTCTTTCCATTGACTTTCTGCTCAATTTCTCTCACAGGGAGAAAGGGGAAAGCAACTAATATAGATATGCTGCTGATCCAGCTACCACAATGGGCAACTGGAGTTTAGTCCTTGGGAGCTGTGGGGAATGGTGCAAATCCACCCCCCAGGATGATTCCATTAGAAGGGTGAGGGAGCTGGGCATTTATATTCCAATACCCTACTTATTGGCTGAGGGCTACATCCAGAAGGTGGCTTTCTGGTATACTGGAAACAGTCAGAGAAGATTTCTAGGGGAAAAAAACCCTGAGGGAAGAGATGCAGATATTAGAACTTGAATGCACAGTGAATGATCCTAGGAATAGGGGAAGGGAATAGGTGATATTTGCTGTGACAGTCTTGCATTTTAGATCTGGAAATGACATGACAGATGCACTCTCTTCCTTTTACAATAAAACCCCTACCCACAGTCCTAAGGCCCTTTAATTGAAAAATAGTGTGGCAGAGTAGTCTATAGCTCCTGGGTGTCCTACCGCCCAGAGTTGAACCTCGTCTCTTCCCCTGGTGTAGGTTATCTGTGTAAGTTAGTCAGACTTTCTGATCTCCTTGTGCCCTAGTATCCTCCTTTGTAGAATTAGGACAATAAGCATTGTTATGAGTATTAAATTACATAACATAAATAAAGTACATAGTACAGATTGTTAGAACCAGCGATAAGTAAGAGTTTTTGCTCTACTGAGGAAGACACTTGAGCCAACAGATCATCTTAATTTCATAGATTAAAATTTAAGGTCGTGGTAGGCACAAAGTATTTTTGGGACATACAGAAGATGCCTTGGAATGGCTTCCTGAAAGACATGAGGCTAAGCTCCCTGACAAGAGGGCTGGATAAGAGATCTGCTAGGCACAGGGAACAGTGCTCCATGGGAAGAAATGCCTTCTTCACATGCTTTTCCTTCATCTGAGCTGTGTGGGATAGAAAGAGCAAGGAGTGAATTTAGATGATCTCATCAAAGCTTTGTCATGCTAAGGGGTGGGGTCTGGTGGGAATTTAGGATGCAGAAGCAAGGATGGAGCGTGCGGGGCTGAGCTCTGGTTATCCACCCCAGCCCTGCTTGCAGCAACCCACATGTATAGGTAAGTTCTTCACCATCTCTAAGCCCTTGGCTCTCTCTCTGAGCAATGAAGAACTCCATTTGGTGGGTGGATGATAAGGTTCTATGGCTCTGTCTAAGCACGTGCCTTTAGAGCTTGTGTTTTCTGAGGAAAGTCTGTGGCTGTCTATGGTACTACTATGGACTGTAATTTAGAAGGTTTTGACAAGTGTAGGGAAATGTCTGCTCCACTCTCAGGCTTCCTACTTAATATTTACAGTTCTTTGCCAAATTTCCCCCACTTCATTGGTGCAAAGACTTGCTCTCAGAGTGGGATATGCATTGGAACTTGGGTTATTGGGGTGTGTTCTTCAGCTCACCTGGTTTGTATTAATTTCTGTTGGGATCCAGCAGGTAGACTTCCACCCCAGACCAAAAATAGAAGATGGTGGCAGCCCCTCATGAGTCTGCATTTATGCATAGAGGGACCACTCAGTGACTTGGCTCTCAGGTGTGGATTTTAATACATGATTTGATGAGAATTAGATTTTGGTATTAAGGAGACAGCAAGTCCTCTGAGGCCTCATATCGGAAAGGCAACTCTCAGCTCCATTTCTTTCTTTCTGTGGCAGGGCTTCTTCTCGAAGGGTGACATTTACGAGACTGAGCCATTTAGTTTTAGAGGGAGGATTTAAATGTAGTTACTTCTTCATGTGAACTTAGATAAAAAAATGAATTCTCATATAAATCAATTACCAAATGGCCATGTCCAGTGCCATAAAAGTTGTCTGATTTTCTTGTGTCTTCTGGCTTTGCAGGTCATTTAACATCTGATTGAGTCAGATCATTTCTCTTCCTAGTCATTCATCTTTATTGTGTGGTAGAGAAGGGGTCAAATAACTTATTAGTTAAAACTTACTTACTGGTTAAGTTGAGGTTCAATTTGTTGAATTTGTAAAATCAAAATAACAGTAGCATAACCAAAGTAGGTTCTCTTTCACCTCTCACGTTTTCTTCCCATATTAACGTCAGGATGCAGGCAGTCCAGAGTGATACGCCCACTAATGCCACAGTCTTCAGCCATCCAGCCTTCATCTTGTTGCCATATCATGCAAGACCTTCTTGGTCATCTTACAGTTCAAGATGGCTTCTTCTGTTCCTGCCATCATGTCCCCATTCCACCTAGTAATAAGAAGAATGTGATGAAGGTGGGCCTTACACTTTCTAGGAGCCCTTCCTACAAGTGTGGATGCTTCTTTCTCTGAAATACCCTTGTAAGAAACAATGGTATGGTCACACCTCATCGCAAGGGTAGCTGGGTAATATCTTCTTTGGACTCATGTTCCCAGTTAAAATTTGAGGATTCTATTACTACACCAATAAAGACAGAGAACACATTAGGGGATAACCATTAAGTCTATCAATACATTTGACTTTTTACAGTGCTGTGTAATTTGGACGCAGAATTAGAATTCTTTGAACCTCAATTTCCTTATTTAGAAAGTTACTAGAACATTATTTAACTCACAAAATAATATATTAGCAAGGATAATACAAAAATGAAATGACTAAGGTTTGTGAAAATCTTTTGTTAACCAGAAAGCATTATAATAAGATATCATTAGACACTAATTTGTTTTTATGCTTTCCTAATTAATTTCTCTCATGAAAGTGGACAAAGGGTAGATACAGCACTGTGAGTACATTTTGAATGGACTAGAAGTTCTCTTCTCAAGGCAGAAGCTTATCTAAGAGCAAATGTGGAATTTCACCTTGTTATATTAGGCAAAGCAACCTTAAAGGTAAATATTCAAATTTAAGTTTCCCAAATGCAATTGGAAAGATGCCGTATTCTGTTAACGGAGTTTCTGTTGGCATTTCAGCATGACTAGCCTAGACTCAAATTTAAATCAAGAGAGGCACTCATAACTAAAAAGTAGTAAAAGAATCTTCAAAGAATTTCTACATCAGAAAGGCTTTATTTGAGACGAGAGAGAATGGACTTTAAGAAGTCTAAATCCATTTGCTTATTTTACCCTATATGGAAATACTTTAGCATATGATACATGCTCTGGGAAAAGAATTAGCATTTTTTCCTCTTGATTGTAATGGGACCTGATGTAATAGGAATGGACTGCAGTAAATATTGTATATAATTATTTATTAGACTTGTAAAAGCCTCCTATTACTGAGGCCTCTGGGCATATGGACAAAGGTGGGAGATTAAATAGTAAATAAAACCAGACATAGCAAACACAGTTGTGAGGTCATTCTATTAATGGCCTCAGTGGAAATGTTACCTAGCCACGAGGTTGGAAGTAAACATATCCTTTGAGGAAACAATGGCACATTTTTGGAGTGTTGATCTATATACTTTTGCTAAGAACCACACTTTGCTGGAAGGAGGAGGTGTCTATAATTCTTTGTGCCCATGGGAGGTGGACCTCTGTCATGTTGTTTCCTTGCTGCTCATAGAAGGGTGATCCAAGCCATGAAGGATAGTTTGTCCTTTTGCATGGAAGGAGAAAGGGGGGCTGAGAGCTCGCATTGTCTTGTGACTTTATCATACCAAGAGTCACACTAAGAAAGAGTTGGTTAAAGTGAACCCTGAACCAGGTGTATTTTGATTAAATACAGAGTCTGACAATTAATACTTAGTTAATTATCTACTTTTTGAGTTCTGCAGCATTGTTTTGGAGGGTTATATGAAAGCAATACATAATAGAGACTCAATAAATGGAACTGAGAATGAGCTGAGGTATATCAGAAAAGTTCAAAACGGATCATATATATTATTTCTCTGCTCCGTGAAGCAAATAGGGCCTTATATGAAGCATGGCAAAGTTCTTCAAATTTGAATCTTGAAGCCACCATATTTCTATTTGATCGACTGAGCCGTGAAGTTTTATGAACCAAGATGTTCTCTGTGGGAAGAAGAATATCCTTCTGGTGCGTTTTCTGCCCTTTTCCCCTACTCTGCTTCACCTTAATTTTGAATGTCTTGTGGAACCCTAGAAAGGAATGGATTTTACAGGCTGCTAGAAATGTCATATATATATATATGTATATATATATATATATATATATATATATATATATTTAACACTCTCAGTCAATAGTTTATCCTTATTGATTGACATGTGTTTCATTTAACCTATATATAGAAACTCTACAATAGGTTAAACAATTTTTTTCCTCATTGAGTTTATTGGTACATTTTAGGTATACAGTACAGTTGCATTCATTATTGGGATCTTGTACCTTTACATGACAGGTCTTGGTTCTCATTTTTTCCCCTTGCTCCTGCCCTCCCTTCAACCCCTCCTCCCCTCCCCACTAGGGAAAATGGGAAGGGTAGGGGAAAGGTAATAAGGGAAAGGAAAAAAAAATATGAGAAAATGAAAAAATGGAAATGTCATATCTTTAAACAGAACTTCAAGGAAACCAAAGAGTCAATGACACAGCCTAAGATGTAATGTTACTTATTCCCAGTGAGGTACCTGGCACTGTAGCATGTTCAGGAAAACTTATTCCCCAGCTGTCAACCTGCTCAAGAACTATTCTTCATATATGAATTTAGCTACTTAGGGTTTAATTTAGGCACATTTAAAAATGTTTTTATTTGACAGAAATTTACTGAAAATCAATTATGTTCTTATCTCTGAGACATTTATTAGGTCCTAACAGAACTAAAACATCACTGGAATTCCATTTGAATGAAGCACTTCTCATATTTGATGAAAATTCTTTATTTTCAATCTTAAGTGTTCTTCAATTAAATTTTGCAATCAACTGTTTTAGCCTTCACAAGTAGATATTTAATATAAGGCCATTCATTTTTCTTTAGTTCTCCTCTTCCTCAGCCATCTTCTCCTCTCTCTCTCTCTCTCTCTCTCTCTCTCTCTCTTTGGTAGAAACAAAAACTACCAATGATTTGAGTTTAAAATAATTACTGTTTTTTTTTCTATTTATGGTCAGAAATATCCCCATAATGGAGCTAGATCTATTTTATAGCACCAAAATTTAAATGGAATAAATTGAATTAAGAAGTTGTAGTTCAGTCAGGAACTTTAAATTAATTAATAAAACACAACAACTTGATTGAACTAGTCCCCATGCTAGTCAGTTCTGTAGTCATGTAGAATAGGAAATTAAATTTCTTTTGTTAAATAGTTGAATACAAACTTTAAAAATTTTGGTCTTCTGATCAGTATAAAGGATCTAGCTTTGCTTTACTTTCCCTGATTGCAATGAAAGTAAGACTTTGAAATTCTTATAAAATATTTCATCTAAAATTCTATCACCAGTCCTTAAAGGAAACAGCAGCCTATCAACCTACCTCCGTGTAAATGCTCCTCTTCAATGTTTCAGAAAATAGACTTCAGTTCAAGTTAGATGAAATATTATCGCATCAAAGTTATGTTTGTGAGGCCTTTAAAGGATACAATTTTACTTGTCTTAATGGCCAAAGAGGTAAACTATACATTTATAGACTTCTGTAATTTATAAACTGTCTTCATCCCCAACATCCTGTAAAAAAGGTCAGGGTGATTTTATTTCTTTTCTCAGTTCAGAAAATGGAAATTCAGACGTAGAGGAGCTTATCCTAGGTCACCTAAAGAGATCTGCATGGCTCTGTTTATAACTAGGCTTCCTGTGTCTCAATTTCATGTTGATAGCCCATTGTACTCAGGTCTGCAAAACCTTTATTTCAGTAGGTCCACAGGGGCACTTGAGTCATTTCCCAGATAGATCAAACTTTACCTTTGGGACTACTCTGGCCAACTTTTGCATCACATGTGTGCATTACTTATCACAATGGCTTGTGTTTCTATTGCTCTTTTCTGAGAAACTCCAGGCACATTCCAGACCCTCAAGTCTAATCAGCTCTGATAGCAGGGAACTAAAACTGTACTGCTGTGGCTATTGTTTGGCACTCGTCTATTGGCTTTTGGGGAGCCCATTCCTTTTGGAAATCTTGGAATAAGCATGAGCCTTAGTGACCTGCCACCTCTGGTGTTCTGGATACTTGAGTGGCTTTCCCTTCCCTTGAAAGGCATGTGTATGCATTCCTTGGTGCTGATCCCTTAGCTATCTTACTTTTTGTGCCAAACTTCTCAACGAAGTGGTATGAGCCAGGTGTGGTGACATATGCTTCTAATTCCAGCAGTCTGGGAGGCTGAGATAGAATGATTACAAGTTTGAGTCCACCCTGGACAATTTAGTGAGAGCATGTTTCAAGATTTAAAAAAAAAAGGACAGAGATGTAAGTCGGTGAAAAGGCTAAGGCTTCAATTTCCATAAAAAAGAACTACGCGTTTGCTGTTTCTAGTTTGTTTGCTTTTTCCTCAACTTGTCATCCTGACATTAGTCTTGGCTTTCTCTCTAAATTGTCCTTCTAAAGGTCACTGCTGATATTAAGATCCTCATATGTTTTTCCAAGTTTCTTGTTTCTTAACTTTAACTTGCTCATGCTGTTGTTCTTGAAAGTCTTTTCTCTCTAACTGTCCTGCTCTTGTTTTCCTAACTTTGCACACACCATTTTATTTGTGGTTCCTTCAGTTCCATTTTATTCCTTCTTTAATCGACAGTGGGCTCATGCCAGAGGTCCTCCAAACTCTACTAAGTTCCTCCTCTCACCTCACAGTTGCTTCTGTGCCTTCATCTCTGATCCCATTTCTTTTTGTTTTTTTTTTGGTACTGGAGATCAACTTGGGACCTTGCACTTGGGAGGCAGGTGGCAGCACTACTGAGCTGAATCCCTGGCCCTCTGATCCCAAATCCAAAGCTCCAGCCACGTTCTCTTTCCTTAGCTTTAGTCTTGAAACTCCAGATGCCTTCTGGAGATCTCCACTTCACTGTCCACCTGCGATCTTAGACTTATGTCTAAACTTAAATTCCACCTGATCCTGCCATCTTAGACTTACATCTAAACTTGAATTCCTCCTGATTTCTCTCAGATCTCTTTATTTCTGTTGGTATCATTCCTCTAACTCACTCAGGTTTTGTATAGTTCTGAGTTCCTCCTTTTCCTTCCCCAAAACAGAGCATTAAACTTCTTGTCATACCCGCACCACACCCGTTTCTATCATCATCATAACATTTTTATTACAGTGAATGACCTGTTTTTCTTTGGAGTCTGCTATCTTTCATGTTATTGCCATATGGCTTCTTCGTAGTTGCAACTTACATGATTTATGTCTGTGCTTTGGGCTGCTGCTTTCCTGACACACTTTGTTCAGTTTACCTCTTCCAATTTAAAAATAAGAAAATTATAGATCATACAGAATCAAGTTTGTTCTCTCATGGTTTGCACAAATTTCAATAGGGTTTTAGTTTCTTGATGTCCTTTCCTATTTGGGGTGGCAAGGAAAGCAAAATTATTCCATAGCCTTATCCTTCTATGACATGATTGCTCTAGGATGAGTCCTCTGCTCAGAAGAACTGACTTCTAAAAAGAAGTTTGATAAATGCTGTTTCCAGTGCAGTGGTGATTTTGTGTTAGGCATGAATGTATGTACTTCTCAGCCTCCCTGACATGCCTTACAAATTTCCTTGTTGTTTTTCTTTTCTGGGGAGAGATAAGCTCTTAACACTTCTTATTGATTTTGGAACCATTTCTGTAATGTAAACTATACCTATCCGGGAAACTTTGTGCTAAGCATAGAAATATGTGAACATGTGGGTTCTGTAGTATAAGAATTTCCATAGCTGTAGGTCTGTGGAAGATTTTGTTCTTATTATTCAAGGCTCTGTGAAAAAAGTTCTCTCAATGGAAAGGGTATAGTGCAAAAGCAGGATATTGAAATTCCTTTTACATTAATTCTAGTGGTAATGTCGGCAAAACCCTTGCCTCTTATGTCTCTCTGTTTATGAATCAAGCTCTAGATTTTCTTATTCACCATGTGTTGAAACTCAATGGAACTTTTGGCCCGATGAATTTAAGACCATTCTGGAGCTCAGAGAGTTCACACGGCTGGCCCAGTGCGCACACATGGCTGGTGATCGTCTGGACAGGGCCCCCATGTTGCATGCTTGGGTCTAGTACACTCCTACTTCAGTGAAGAGACTGTAGAGAAATCCATTGGATTTACTCTCAAGCTTGTGGGGCCTAGGGCTAGGGTACAAATGAAACCTCATGTATCTACTCTATGTTTATTTATTTTTTGGTACTGGGTATCGAACTTGGGACCTTGTGCTTGTGAGGCAGCACTGACCTAAATCCCTGGCCCAGGAAAGGAACTTCAAGATTCACCCGCCTGACAGGGTCCAGAAAAGAATGTGAGCTCTCCTTGGCCCTGTAGAGTCCTTATCTCAGTGAGTTGGCTATGGCTGCAGCTGGATGTCTAAGGCAGGGCCTTTTTTACCTGGGTCTAAGAGCAGCATTGCAATGTACAAAAGATCCCAACGGAAGCTCTTTGTGTTCTGATATTGCATCATCTTTCAGGGCAAGCTCTCATCTGGGGTACAGGGCCATGCAAATTCCCCTGATGAGCCTCCAGTGTAGGTGAAGAGTCCAACCAACCTCCTTTTCTCTATGTTATTGACCTAGTCTTGCTGCTAGGAGTCCATGTAACCAATGGTGATATTCCTCCTCTATAAAAGTTGTGACTCAGTGCCAATTGAAGGAAAAGGTGCTACAGGCAGATGGAGGGACTTTGAATTCTTTTTCTTGCCCCCTAGAAATTTCTATATCTCAATTCTTAGATACCTTTTCTCTCATGTCTCTATTGTCTCCTTCACCTTACAACCCTCTTGCATTCTGTGCTTTGAAAATATCTCCCTCCTTTTCTCCTCTTTCTTAAACCATCACAACTATTTTTTCCTTCAGAGGAGGTGTGTGAAATTATAAAAAAACTTTTAGCTAGATTAATCTTAAAAAAACCTTGTAAGGAGAGAACGTTCATCTTCATACCACCAGGAGATCTTTGGACACCCTTGGGGTGTCCCATTCTCTCCTTCCCATTAAAATCACCTTTGAGGGTAGGATCCTAATAGACAATATGTGGAGTCTCTGAAGTGGAATGAAAGATTCAGGTTTTCCAAAGAAAACACTGCTAGCAGGAGAGTAAGTACCATGGTTGTAAAGGCTATAGAAGCCACAGTGTGCTTGGTGCCTACAAATAACCTCTGTATCTTCAGCAAGGAGGGACTTACAGGGGTGGTGACTGTATGTTTTGAGGGTCACTTTGTAGAAAGAAAGTTCATTGACAATTCATTCCCAGGCTATGCAACTCAGAACTGTATTCTACTTAGAGGAGCGAAGTGAATTCCAGGGTGCCTTCAGTTGAGACTGAGCAGAGTTGAAGAGCTGATCAAACAGTTCTGTCTCTTTCCTTCCTTACTTTGCACCTCCTTATTCTTCCAACACTCCAATCTCTGGAATGAACCCAGGATGCAACTGAAGCTGTAGAATTTGGATGTGGTTCTTCTATGTTCCCTGTCATATCCCCTTTCAGAATAAATCAAGAGGAGAGTAAGCATAAAGATAATCTTTTCTTTTAAACATAGGCAATCTGTGGCTGCAGGAAAAAGAACTGGGACGTTAGGGATAGACTTTGCTCAGAGCGATACTTGGCTTTCTTCAGAAATGACCTTTGTTGTCTTTTTGTCCTGACTTGGAGAGATAGATCAGGAAATGCTTTTGGAACATGGACACATCAATAGGACATTCACAAATAGATTACTCAATGACTGTTCCTTTTCTGCCAACTGAGATGACAGGAAGCTTTATTTCTGCAGTTTTTACAAAGTAGCTGAAGTTAGTCCTCACTTTCTCCAGGGAACTGAGACATAATTTTAGGTATTAAAACAGAAGTTTTAAAGGTATATATCATGCTTGAACTTCTACAAAATATCCCCTTTTAGAGAAAATTTTGGAGGTTGATCAGAGTTGTGGATAGAGTTCAAGTTTTGAAGTTGAATCTGTCATAAATCCATGTATTTATGGGTCATGTTGCTTATTCTCTTTGGTCCCATTTCCTTATTCCTAAATGTAGTAGTGGAAATGTTTATTAACATAAAGTAAGGAAATGCATGTGAAGTATCTTATAGAGAGTTGATGCATAATGAAATATTCCTTTGTATGGCCAGACTGCTGGCTACCTAACCAATATCCATATCTCCTTTTTATTTAATACCAAAATCCTGATTTCCTTTAGATGACAATGTGCTCAGTAATAAGATTACATTTCCCAACTTCCTTTGCTACTAGATACCATCATGTGACCTAGTTCTAACCAATAAAATGTAAGAAGTTGTTGGATTGGAGTCCTGAGGAAGTACAGTTTGCTTATACAGTCTTTCCTATCTCTTAACTCTTTCTTCTACTTCCTCTGGAAAGGGTATATGATGGATGGTGTTGCACCAGTCATTTTGGGTAATAAGACAACCTTGACAATGAAGCCATGTACTAAGGAGAATAGAAAAAGATAGGTATCTGGATCCCCAAAAACACTGTTGAGCTATTACTGCCTAGGATTACCTACTTCTGGCATTGAAAAAAAAAAACAACGATGTGTAAACTTAATAAAAAAATAAAAGCTAGATGATAGGAAACAGGGAGACAGACTTTGTGAGGTAGGAAGGGAATCTGAGAATGGGGAAGTGGGAGAGAGGAGAGGGGAAGGGGAAATGCAAAAGATCAAGGTTCCATATGTATAAGTACCAATTCCGCACCATCTTAGTCACTTTCCCCTCCTGGGACACCATACCCACAGCATAAAAGAGGAGTGGTTTATTTTGCCTCATGGCTACAGTCCATGGTTGGCTCCCAGGCAGAAAACAGTGAGACAGAGGAGCATAGCAGAGGAAAAGCTGCTCGCTTTACTGTGACCAGGAAGCAGAGAGAAAGGGAGGAACTGGGGAAGGAGAGACACCATCCCCCAGGGACCCGTCTCTTCTGGACAGGCCCCACCTTCGAGCAGCACACACAGTGCTGAACTGCAGTGGATGATTCCACTGATGAGTACACTGACCCCATGATCTAATCACCCCTGTAAGTCTCTCAGTGAGCACCTGAGGCCTTTGGGGGCATTCTTGATCCAAATCATAATGCTCACAATGAGTGTATTTATTATGTATTGCAACTATATTCTAATAAGAGTGGCTATCTATCCTGTGAAAAAAACATTTTATTTCTAGCTTCTATTATTAAGCAGTGGAATGACATCCCTAATACTCTTTTCTCTTTTACTTATATGCTCTTTTTAAATTCTCATATTTGTCCTGTAAACATAATTCTTCATATTTTACAGATAAAAAAATTAAAATGGAAATAGTTAAGTACTCTGCCTCACATCACACACCTTTTCTGATGATTTCTAATTCCATTTCCATTATTATAAAAGGAAATCCATTGTGTTTTCCCAAATCCTTTTCCCCTAAGTCTTGTTGGATATATGGCCTTTATAATGACTTTAGGGCCAAAGTAGACTAAGAAAGATAAAAATTCAAAGCTTGAAGTACATATTCTACTAAATGCATAGTGCCTTTGCATCATTATAGGGTTGGCAAATCTTAAAGTGAACCATTGTAAGTTGGAGACTATTAGTACTTAGTCACTGCATGTTAAGCTCTTTGTTTTTGACATATAATATTTTATACATGTATGGGATACAGAATAATAATTTGATATATGTGATCAAAATGTAATAAACAAGCCAGGGTAGTTAACATTTCCATCTCCTCAAATATTGATCATTCCTATATGCTAGGAACCTTTGAACTCATCTAGTTATTTTGAAATATATCATATAGATTGTTATAGACTATAATTATCCTACTAGGCTATTGAACACCTGAATTATTTTCTCCTTTGCAACTGTGTTTTGGTGCCCTTTTCTAATCTTTCTTCTATCCCATCCTCTTTCTCTCCTTCTCAGAGGAATATTGACCATTATTCTACTCAATTCGTCTAAGAGATGCATGTTTTAGATTTCACAGATGAGTGAGAGCATGAAGTATGTGTTCAGGTGGCTGGCTTATTAAATTTAACATAATGTCTTCCATTTCCATCCACTATTTCTTTTTTTATGATGGAACTCCATCGTGTACACATACTGCAGCTTCATTATCCATTGAGAGACACCTTTGTTGATTCCATGTCTTGGCTATTGTGAATTGTCCTGCAACAAACATAAGAGTACAGATATCCCTTTGATGTTATCATTTTCTTCAGATATATACCCAATAGTGAGATAGCTAGATCATTTGGTAGTTTCATTTTTAGGGAATCTCAGTACTATTTTCCATAGTAAGCCCTTTGTCATCGTTTTTACAAGGTTCAAGAGTTTCATTTTATCCTCCTGACACTCCTTCCCAAACCTTACTCCTGCCACAAGGCTAGTATTATGTGTCTTAACGAGGTGCTCTCAGTTTCCCAGGGGGAGAAATTAGGGATGAATCAGCCCTTTGAAACCAGAAATGGAGTCATCCAGAAATATTTTTTTGCAAGGTCTCAGGAGGGGTCTCCTGGTTCTGCTGGAGTCTATCCTTGCCAGGTGGGGAGTCAACTACCCACAAGAAGCAACTGCAGCAGGACTTCAGGAACCATAAAGAGAAGGGCCGCAATTGCTAAGAGATTTCGGATCCCCAAGTATAAGCATTAATTTTCTCTCCGCTAACACTTCAAAAGTTATACTTTGCCACAGCTCCAAGCTGGTTTAAAAATACTGCAGGAAACTACTTTTTCTTTATCCCACCTAAGTGGTTCCAGGTTTTTTTTTCCTGGTAAATAAAGAATTCTCCAAGTGGAGCTATAAATATTGAAAGATGTTCCTGTTGGTCACATAAATAACAAAAATAACTGCAATGGTGTGTGTGTGCATGAGTGTGTGTGTGTGTGTGTGTGTGTGTGTGTGTGTGTGTGTAGAAAGCTTGTCCAAAGGATATTTCTACCCCTAGAAGATTGCTCGGGTGTCTCTTAGATGACCATGGTGGTTGTTTTGGAAAGAGATGAAGATGTAGTGTTCTCGGGCCCCAGTGCAGCCCAGTGGTAGCCTCTTTCATGATGCTGTGATAGGAATCTGAACTCTGCACCCCCTCCCCTCTCCATATCACTCATCTGTCAGCTCTGAGGCAACAAGAGCAGGTCAATGCAGGGGCAACTACTTATTATGTTCCATTTCTTTTTAGCTGGAAAAACTTTTGGTTGTTGTTCAACAACCCCCGCCGCAACACAACATAGTGGTGGCTTAAAATAACAACAGTCATTTAGTTTGCTTATAAACTTGCAGTTTCGTCAGGGTTTGGCAGAGAGAGATCATCTTGCTCCACAAAACAACAGCAAACATTACCTGGGGAGACTTCGGGCTGGAGTTGAGTTGGTGGCTGGTGGCTCACTCACGTGTCTGGCACTTGACGAGCATGATAGCTGAGACATTAATCGGAACCATTAGCCAGAACGCCACAAGGGCCTGTCTGGCTGGCCACATAGGTTCCCGGTTTCCAAGAGAACACCCTGACAGAACACAGAAGAAGAATGTGGCATCTTTCAAAAATGGCTTTACCTTAGAAGTCACTTACCACTAGATTTTTAAAAACTTCATAGTCAAAGTAATCTTTACTCAGTTCCTGCAAATTTTCTTTTTAATATATTTTTTTTTATCATACTGCTTCTACTTCACTTGTTCTGATCTCTTGTGAAAGAACACCATCTATGTACTGGGTCATTTTGTCACCAGATACTTTTTCCTTTCAATATTTTCTCCTTTGTCATCTTTCTGTGTTACTGGATAAAGTTGTCATCTTTGTCCTCTACAGGTTGTAAATTTCTGCATTCTCAAATAATGCTAATGATGATTTTTAAAAATAGTAAATCTTTTTCCTGAATAAGCATTTTGACCTCTTTTTAAGCCATATCTACTGGTTCTTTCATGGTCCTTAAGTTTGTTTTGTTTTCTGATTGCACAAAAGAAGAAGTATTGCAGTGTGTTAGCAACTCTGAAAAGCATGGGTAATGTCTGCTTGAGTCCCTACGGGCTTGCCTGTAGTTAGATACATCCTTCCACATGTTTGACTCAAAAGCCGATACTTTCAGATGCTTTTAGACATATAGTGAGGCAGGATTGTCCTAGGGAGAAACCTGACATCCTGTGGAGTCACTATGAGGAATTCATTTCTGTGACGTTTATTCTCTGTACTGTTGATTTGTTATACCAGTTGCCAGCTTCTCAAAACCTGAGTTCCCTTAAGGGAATGGGCTGGCTCTACCTGACCTCTGTCCTGAAGAAACTGGCTAGAGTGTTGGAGACGGTCCTAGTAAAGGGAAAATGGAAACTGAGTCTTATTGACTTACGAAGGGTACTCACGCAGAGAGGCCTTCCTGGCTGTCCTCCACCTGTCATTGTCTCCTTCTCTCAACCTCCCTTTAGGGAGCAGAGAGTGTTCTGACAGGTTTTCTTTTGCTTACATAGAATGTGGTTGATGGGCTGGGGATTTAGCTCAGTGGTTCCCACATCTGTCTCACAAATGCAAGGGCCCAAGTATGATCCCTGGTACCAATATATATATATATATATATATAAAATGAGGTTGTACCATTTCTCAGAGAAGGACAGACAGCTATGATTCAGAGTCAGTGCTTTCCTTCAGTTGCATCCACTGACACTGTAGTGGACATTCCTATACTTTTAGATATGTACATGAAGCTTGTTTTGGGTTTGAACCATGAAATTTCATCAACATTTTATCTCCAGGTTTACATTGAGTTCAGCTCTTTCTGGTTGAGAGATTTGGGGATTGCTGCACTCATTTCCTTTTTCCTCCAAGTCCCTTCTTTAATTAATTGAGATGAGGATTCTCAGTCTCAGGACGGTTGATATTTTGGGCGGGACACTCCTTTATTAAGGGGTGTTTTCCTGTGCAATGGAGGATGTGTAGCTGAATCACTAATTCCTGACCACTACCAATAGCAGCTCATCCTCCATCAAATTCTGAAAACCACTTCTCTGGAGCTCTTGTGATGTGGTTTCACCTTGTATTACTCAGCATGGAATCCCAGATCCCAGAACTGGATGACATCTCCAAAGACCACCTGATTTAGCTCTTTCAGTTAGGTGAGGAAGATGCTGACATTTGCTGCCAACCAGCGAGGTTGCAGATGAAGAGAAGGAGAAAGAGGCAACAGAGGCTTGTGGTTGTCTCTGCATTGACTTATGAGATTTGTATTTAGTTTTCTTGCCTTCTGTAACTTTCCTTATATGCTTCTTAGTCTCAGCTCATTAGTAGATAGTTTGTTCCTTCAGGAATAAAAATAAAACTTCACTGATGTTTATTTATCTGAGAAAGGAGAAAATGTTGAGAACAGTTTAATTCGCTTGCCACTCACTCCTACATGTTGGCATTTGTGCCCCTGGAGCCATTCTGTTCTCTGTCAGTTCCCTGTCCTGATTGGCTCTGCAGGCATGAGTGACGATGAGTGAGGGGGAGATCCAGGCATGGATGTCATGACCCTCTTTAGTTCTCATCAGTGTCAGGAAAGAGCTATTTATGAGGAAACAGCACACGAGGGAAAATGGCTTCATTTAAATAATTATCCCAGGCAGGAAAATCCCGGGCAGCTTGTTGAGTGGAGAGTAAGCAAAACAGTGTATTGGGCTGACATACAAACCATGCCAGGGAGATAGTTGGACTACGGCCACGGCTGACATGATAACTTTCTGGGAACTGCAGAATTGTCATTGTGAGTGTGTAAGTATGTTAGCCCACCAGAACCCAAAATGGGTTTGGTGAGCTTTGAGGCCAGGGCAGCTGCGCAGGAGTGTTGTCTACCAGGAACAAGAAGCAGTGTTGTGGCATCAGCCCTGGGTCTTCTCCAGGGAGAAGAAACAGTGTACCATCAGTATTGGCAGTGGACTGGAGGGCAGAAGGTGGTAGACAGATCTTTCCTTATTCCTGATGATTTTCCTTCTGATTTCAGTTCTCAGAAATGGCAGGCAAATGTCCCAGGTGTTGTGAAGGAGAATCAGCTTCTAACAGGCCATGGGGCTTCTGAGATACAAGGAGTCTTAGTTGAGCTCGTGGAGTTTTCACCTCCACTGCCATTCCTAGCCCCAGTAATAGCAGCCAAGTTTTGGGTGAGATTTGATGCCCTGCTGTGTACAGAGTTTTATTGGATATGAAGTTGCTGTATATTTGTGTTCCTGCCCTTCAGAAGCTTGCAATCAGTTTGGGTGGATAGACGAAGATAAGAATTAAGAAAACCAAAACAAGCCCCAAAATAACAGTAGTGAAAAACTCTTGCGATGGTCTATACTGAATTCCTTGAACAATCTGAGCTTTTTGTTTCTGGGGTCCAGGTGAAAAGGCTGTTTCTGTACACTGAGTGGGTGTTTCCTGCTTGCTGCTATGACTCAGACTGGAAAGAAAAGATGATTAAAACCACCAACACATTACCATTCTCAAAATGATTGCATCTGCCTCATCTCACCTGACCAGGACAAAATTCTTCCAGAAGGATGTCATTAGTACCTTCATCTTATGGGTAAGGGAGCAGAGGGTCAAATAAAGAGAATGAGATAAATAATTTGAATATTCTGCAACATGCCACAGTGCAATTGATTACAAAGATTTATTTAATTCTCACAACAATTCTTTGGTATATCATCATCTTCGTAACATTTTTATTTTTCCAGTTTCATGGCCAAGGAGTGGTTTAGGCAGAAATGTACCTGGCCTGTGAAGAAACATCTATGTTTGTGGAATATCTCAAAGCCCAGGTGACTAACACAGGCTTTCTTAGTCAGGAAGTAAGTTTGAGAAGATGATCAGGCTCTGATTTTCTTTTTGAATATAAATCTACAGGGATGTGTTAGGTGGGTAAGGTTGGAGGATCTGGAAAGCTGTAGGATCAGATGGCAAAGTATCTTAAAAGTGTAGGAGTGAGAGGAGAAAATACGAGCTAACCAGATTGATTGGATTTGGCCCAAAACAAGTAAGCAATCATTGATGTGGGCATCAATATTTTGAGCTCCAATGACTGGGGAATGAAGTCTGGTAGAAATGTGTACTTTCAAGGAAGGCATTTATTTATGTACTTATTCACAACATCAGTTTTGTAGCTGTGCTGCTCTAGGAGTTTCCTCTTTCAGCACTACTCGGGATGCTTTGATAAAACAGATTCTATCAGTGTCACTGTATTATAAACCATATGATACCTCCAGGACAGAGGAGATGCTGGCCAGGCAGTTTGATTCAGCAGTGTTTGAAAATTTGATTCCTCCAGCTTGAGCTTATAGCCTCAAAGAATTGTAGGCCAGCAATATTTTACCATTCAAATCAAATTTTGAATCTCCTCTCAACCATGTGTGTAAGAGTCTAAATTGGTTCTTCCTTGTACTTGTATTATTGGGAACTTGGGGGAAGGAATTATTAAAGGATATGGGGTGAGCTTGCTAATGTCTTTACTCATCATTTGGTATTTGTTTGTCAAATACCTACAGGCTGCCATGAACTCTTCTTCTTGTTTTGGGGGGAAGGGGGTACTGGGGATTGAACTCGGGCCTTTGCACCTGTGAGGCAGGTGGCAGAACCACTGAGCCAAATCCCTGGCCTTGCCATGCACTCCTGAACACTGAGCAAAGAGCAGTGAGCAAAACTCTCACAGAATGTTCACTGTAAGTAAAGCCCACTCCCACTGACCAAGAAGAGAGTGTGGGGTGTTCTTAGAGTGAGCATACACACAGTGAGGAATCCACAGATGTGGTAGAGACGGTACTGAGAAATGCCTACTCTTCTCTTGAGCTACACATTTTGGCCTGAAATTCAAAGGTAGTCACATAGCCTCTGCTTCAGAATGTGATGCAGATACACCTTTGGCCTTTGCAGAGGGGAGTTAGTTGAAATGTAAGAGACCAAGCTGGCCTCAACTCCTGCATTCACCCCAAGGCTAAGTAGCCATTCTTTCCCTCTTCCATTGAATACTTTGGGCCTCATTCTTTTTTTTTTTTTTTTTTTTTTTTTTTTTTTTTTTTTTTTTTATTTTTTTTTTTTTTTTTTGTGACTTCGAGAGACAGAGTTCCAACCATACTGCAGCACAAGTTGCTTGGGAAGTGATTGTCATGGAAAAGCTGAGAGTTCATGTAAAGGGCCCTTAATATCTTTCCACACTTTTAATTTGAAGCAATCTCATAGAAACCACATAAGGCATTTTATTCTTTATGGACTTATTATCTTTAACATATTCTGTTTTAGTGAATATGGAAAGCAAACCTGAATAGACAACAAACCTGTTGTGCTTGAAGAGAGACAATTATTATTAATATTTTAAAATTTATGACCTCTCCCCCCATTCTCAGCCTTTGTTGTTTTTCTTTTTAAAGTTTTCTTTGCTTAGTCGGGTTTCAGGCCATTTCTAGCTCATCCAATTTACACTTTGGAAAGGGGAGATGACCCCCCAGGGCTGATCTCTCATAAAGACCGTGAAGCTTCTCTCCTCCTATTCCTTCCATGTGCACAATGTGTTTTCATTGGCTGGTTATCTTCAGTCTCCCTTTCCTTGAATGCCTTCTTGTCCTACAGAGACTGGCATCCCTATTGTTCTGGCAGGAGGGGAGACTTCAGTTATAGTTTGTCTCCCTGATGAGACTGTCCTTCTGTTTCTGAGCTTCTTTTGTCCCATTCAAGTCCAAGAGCAGCTTTAATGCTCAAAATTTCCACAAAGCTTTCATTTCTAGGGGCCTTCACCCCTGTGGTAGAGGTATAGAACTAGCTGTGGACTAAAATAAAGCCCCAAACTTGGTCCTGGCCCTCTATGTATTGGTGACATTAGATAAGCCACTTATAAGTCTCAATTTTTCATCTATAACAAAAGGAATGATCTCATCCCTTGGCAGAAATGCTGTGAAGAACATTTGTGACAATGGATGTAAAAGGCATGTAAACTTTACACACAGTATGAGTGTTGGGCCCAGTTTGTTTGATCCAGGATTCGGATAAGGCACTTGTCTTTGGTGTAGGAAGACAGGTGTCTTTAAAGGGAAGTGCAGAGGGGAGAGTGGTGAGGATCATGTGTGGTAAGCATTTTTCAGAGAGAGGGCTGACAATGAGGGCTTTCTTTTTGGGGGTATGCAGTGAGACCCAGGTTTAACTGGTGTTGCTTTGTAGCTCAAGGCTCAGTCAGTAGAGGGCTTTTTTCCACCTTTCTGTACAGATTCCATATGGCATCAGTGTGGTGAAGGCTGCCAGGGAGACTGCTGACTTAGTCTGTTCAGGCTGCTATAGCAGCTGTAGCCATAAGCTAGGTGGTTTAAAAACAACAGGAATATCCCCCCCACCCTCATACTTCTAGAGGCTCTGAAGTTCACAATTAAGGTGTCAGTGGATTCAGCGTCCGGTGCACATTCATTTTCTGGTTCAAAAATGTCACTAGTAGGCTCAGCACAGCAGAGGAGCCTGGCAGCAGCTTGCAACCCTCTGGTAGGCCTGCCCCTTTGGCACAGTACAATAGAGGAGCCCAGCTGCGTGGGTGCCAACACAAGGTGTCCTTGCCCCCCAAAACAAGAGAAAGAGGGCCTTTCTGAGGCTCATGGATGAAATTGAAGCCCACTGGAAAAGTAAAGAAAATCTGTGATTACACCACCATAGTTAGTAAATCAGAGGGACCAGCATCTCACATCAGAACCTGGTCTAACTAACTTCAGGGGAAAGACAGATGGAACCGTCAGTAGGATCTTGCAGAGTTCAACCTAGGAGGTGGTCAGAGATCTCAACTTGGGTGTTGCAGCCAGAAATCAGCCTGAATCTCAGGGACAGCTGCTGGCTTACTGAAACTAACTAACTTAGAACTGCACATTCCTGCCCACACTGTCTATTATGTCAACAGAGGCATGCCCTGAAGGAGGCCCTCTGTTTCTATTTATATTTTTTATTTTCAAAGTAATATTTTCTCTTTAATGTTTTAAAAATTTTTTATGTCTTTTGCTTTTCTCATTTTTTTCTGTTTTATCTTCTTTTCTTTTGTTCTCTCTTTGTCTTTCCTACCTTGATCTTCATTTCTCTCCGTTTTTGTTCTGGTTCCTATCCTCATTTAAATTTATTTTCTTTCTTCTCTTCTTCCTTCTCTCAATTGCCATTAGTTTTAAAAGAAAGTGATTACAGTTTCTAGCCTCCCTGTTGCTGTTAGGTTCTGTTCTTGTGTATATTTTGTTCTGCCTTCTCCTCTTCTCTTCAACAGCTTCTTGGAGTTTGTGTGATCTTCCTGTGTCCTCTGACTTCACTTCTAACCTTTTCTTATCTTATCCATCTCTCCCTCTCTAACTCCTTCTAAGCCCTCATCATGAAGGTTAAAGTTGTTATATTGAAGAGTTTATTCACTATAAACATATTTTGGGCTGGTCCTCTATTTTGATTTAATTCACACAGTTGAAGGTGATAGATTAATAACTACCACAAATTGTCATTTTCTAAGCTGTGCTTGATGCTACAATGTTGCTGATTGTATCACTTGGCCTAAGGTGTTGTGATTGATCTAATCAGTTGTCCTTCCTGGTATAATGAAAATGAGATTCCCTCAGAGTCATTAGAGACTCAAAACCTAAAGACCAGCGGCAACAGGAAGATCAGAGTATTAACCCAGGAATGAAACCAAGGACAGTACCAACATCAAAAATAGAAATGAGAAGACATTTAAACAAGGCATTGACACAGACTTCCACTTCACCAAAGGTAAACACTGGGGGAAATGAGGTGGCAAAATCTGACAGTCAACCATCTGGACACCCTGAACCAATAGCACAGAAATAACAAAACAGATAAATGAGGCTATAAAAAATTCAAAACAGAAATAATTTCTCAGATAACCACAAAGATGGTAAGAAAAATGAAAGACATGATTAGAGACTCCAGAACAAAAACAGATTTAAAAAAATAGATGAGTTCTGGACCATGATGGAAACCATGAATGCCTAGCACAGGAAAGAAGTGGAAACCTTGAATGCCCAACATAGGAAAGAAATGGAATCCATGAAACAGAGTCAAACAGATGTCCAGGAGATTAAAAACTTTATAGAAAACATTCACAGCAGAATGAACAAATGTGAAGATAGAATTTCAGATATAGAAGATAGGATAGTGGTCACTGACCATGAAAAGAGCAATCTCTTAAAAATTGTAAGGGATCATGAGAAATCAATCCAAAAACTCCTAGATGATGCAAAGAAGAATCATACAAGACTGATAGGAATCCATGACATAGCATGAGAAAGTACAAATGACATAAAAAAAACTATTCACAGAATTAATAACAGAAAACTTCCTAAACAGAGTGAAGAATTTGACATACAGATAAGTGAGGCATGTAGGACTCCAACTAGCCATGATTAAAAATAATCTACAGTTAGACATATAATAATCAAGATCCCAGAAACCAAACAGAAGATAGCACAAGCAGTTAGATAAAAGGAACAAATCACATGCAAAGAAAGCCCATCAAAATCACAGTAGACTTTTCAACACAAACCTCCAAGTCAAAGAGAGCCTGGAATGAGATATTTCAAGTTCTAAAAGAAAACAACCTCCAACCTAGACTGATATATCTTGCAAAGCTATCTTTCAAAATTGATGGGGAGATAAGATACTGGCATGACAGAGAACACCTGAGAAATTTAATGAACACCAAACTGGCACTCCAAACACTTCTAAATAGTATCACGGAAAAAGAAAATGAAGGCTGCAGCTCCATAAGGGCCAACAGAACAAATATACCAGGCAAGGCAAGAAGTTAAAGGGACAGAAGGAAACACAAAAAAATAAAAGAGGCAACAACAGAACAATAACATGACAATGACAAATCAATACATGTGCGTTATAACCATCAATATTAAGTGCCTCAATTCACCAATTCAATGAAATAGACTGGCAGAATGGATTAAGAAGCAAAAATCCAACAATATGCTGTATACAAGAAACCCATTTAATCCACAAAGAAATTCATAAACTGAGTGAAAAGGATGGAAAATAGTTTTCCACGCAACAGGAGCCCAGAAAAAAGTGGTGTAGCTACCTTATTTGCAGATAGAGTAGATTTCAAACCAAAACTAATTAAGAGAGACAAAGAAGGCCACTACTTCTTGGTAAAGGGAACAATATAAAAGACAAAAAATGACAATCATAAATATATATGCACTGAATACTAATGCCCCCAACTATACAAAACAGCTATTAATGGATATGAAAAATGAAATAAGCATTAATACAATTGTAGTGGGGGGACCTCAATACTCCACTGACAAAGAGACTGATCATCTAGACAAAACATCAGCAACAAAATAACAGAACTGAACCAAATCTTAGAGCAAATGGATTTAGTAGATATCTATAGAGTGTTCCACCCCACAGAATCAAAATGTACATTCTTTTTTGGCTACACACAGATCATTCTCCAAAATAGACCACATGCTAGCTCATAGAACACACTTAAGTAAATGCAAAGGAATTGAAGTTGTCCCCTTAATATTATTAGACTATAGGGCAATTAAACTGGAGATCAATAGCCCAAGAAACCACAAGAACCTCACAAACATGTGGAAATTAACACCATGCTGACCAACTATTTGGATTACAGAAAAAATTAAAGAATAAATTAGACAGTTTCTACAATTAAATGAAAATGCCAATAAAATATACAGGAATCTATGGGACACAATGAAAGCAGTTCTATAAGGAAAATTCATAGTAGTAAATGCCCATACTAGGAAAACAGAGTTAGTTCAAATAAACAACCTAATGATTAATTTTAAGCTTCTAGAAAAAAAAAAAAAAGAGCAACCAAAAGCTCATACAAGGGAGGAAAGTGTAAAGATCGGGACAGACATTAATGCAAAATGGAGACTAAGAGAATGATACAAAAAGTCAATGAATCAAAGAGTTGGTTTTTCAAAAGAATAAATAAAATTGATAAACCATGAGTCAACCTTATCAAAGAAAGTAAAGGCTCAAATTCATGTGATGAGGAACGGAAAAGGTAAAGTCACAACAGATCCAGCAGAAATCCAGAGAATCATTGATAACTACTTTGAAAACTGGTACTCTAATAAAATGGAAAATACAGAAGAAATGGACAGATTCCTAGATATATATGAACTTACAAAGTTGAATGAAGTAGATATAAAAAGTTTAAACACCCCAATTACATTCAGTGAAATTGAAAATATAATTAAAACATTACCAAAAAGAAAAACCCAGGTCCTGCTGGCTTCATTGCTGAATTCTACAAGACATTTAGGGAAGAACTATTGCCACTACTCTTTAAACTCTTCAGTGAAATTGAAAGGCAAGCAATACTTCCAAATTCATTCCTGGAAGCAAGTATTACTTTGATTCCAAAACCAGGGAAAAATCCAACAAAAAATAACTACAGGCCAATCTCCCTAATGAACAAAGATGCAAAAATTCTCAATAAGATACTAGAAAAAAGAATACAGTAGATCATCAAGAAGATCATACACCCTGACCAAGTTGGATTTATCTCAGGGATGCAAGGATGGTTCAACATAATTCAATAAATTAAAACAGTCAAGGACAAAAACTATATGATTATCTCAATAGATGCAGAAAAAGCATTCAACAAAATTTAACACCCATTCATGTTAAAAACGCTACCAAAATTGGAATAGATGGTCTTTATCTCAACCAGGTAAAGTCTATCTATGAAAAACCAACAGCCAATATCATACAAATTGGCCAAAAACTGATAACCACACTAAAATCAGGAACAAGACAGGGATGTCCACTATCACAACTCATGTTCAGTATAGTTCTAGAAATATTAGCCACTGCAATTAGATGAGAGAAAGAAACAAAAGCAATAAAGATTGGAAAAGAAGTTAAACTATCATTATTTGCTGATGATATGATACTGTACATAGAAGACCCAAAAAACTCTGCTAAAGACTTCAAAACTTAATTGACACTTTCAGCAGAGTAGCTGGATACAAGGTCAACACTCAAAAGTCAATAGCATTCTTGTACACAAATAACAGACTCATTTAGAAGAGAAATTAGGGAAACAATTCCTTTCACAATAACATCCCCCCCAAAAACAAGAAATATCTAGGAATCAATCTAATGAAGGAAGCAAAAGACCTCTACACTGAAAACTACAGCTTTCTGAAAAAAGAGATAGAAGAGGATATAAGAAAATGGAAAGACATCCCTTGTTCCTGGGTAGGAAGAATCAACATAGTGAAAATGACTGTACTTCCTAAACTGCTGTACAGATTCCATGCAATCCCAATTGAAATTCCAGGAGTATATTTCACAAAAACTGAGAAAATAATCCAAAAATTCATTTGGGACTAGAAGAGACCTAGAATAGCAAAATCCATTGTAGGCAATAGAGACATCGCAGTGGGTATCACAATTCCCAATTTGAAACTATACTGCGAAGCTGTGATACTGTGATAAAAACAGCATGGTACTAGCAAAGAAATAGAGCTGAGGATCAATGGAATAGATTAGAAAATGCAGAAACAACACCAGACATACTCTGCTACCTCTTATTTGGCAAAGGAGCCAACCATCTTCACTGAAGGAAAGATAGCCTCTTTAATAAATGGTATTGGAAAAACTGGCTTTCAACTTGCCAAAGATTAAAACTAGACCTGGATCTTTGACCATGCACTAAACGAAAATCCAAATGGATAAAAGATCTAAATATCAAAACATAAACACTAAACTTACCAGAACATAAGTTAGGCAGAACTCTCGAAGACATTGGCATAGGAAAAGACTTTATAAACAAATCCCCAGCAGCACAAGAACCTGCACAAAGAATCAACAACTGGGATCTCATTGCATTAAAAAGTTTTTGCAGTGCAAGAGATACCACCAACAGAGCTAAGAAACAACTACAATGTGGGAAAAAAATTTTACCAGGTGCTTCTCAGACAAATGACTACTATATGGAATATATGAAGAACTAAAAAAAAAAAAAAAAAAAAAAAAAAAAACAGCCCCCCCCCCCCGCCATATACAAAGACTAAATTCAAATATGGGCATCTGAAATGAACAGATGTTTCTCAGACAAAAAAGTAAAAGCAGCAAATAAATATAGGAAAAAATATTCAACGTTGCTGGTCATTTGAGAGATACACATGAAAACAACACTGAGATTCCACCTCACCTCAGAAATGAATGGCTGCTGTAAAGAAATCAACCAGTAAAAAATACAGGCGAGGATATGGGGAGAAAGGAACCCTTCTCCCTTGTTAGTGGGAATGCAGACTGGTACAACAACTGTAGAAATCAATACCTCAAGGAACTGGGATCAGGGGTCCCATTGGACCCAGCTATCCCTCCGCTGGGTATCTTTCCAAAAGAATTAGAAGAAACATACCACAATGATATATGTGCACCCATGTTTATAGCAGCACAGTTTGTAATAGCTGAAACTTGGAAACAACCCAAATGCCCATCAACTTGAGATTGGATAAAGGTGTGTGTGTGTGTGTGTGTGTGTGTGTGTGTGTGTATGTTTATAAAATGGAGTACTATTCAGCCATAAAGAATGAGAAACTAGAGACATTTATAGCCAAATGTATGCACTTTGAGGCTATACTCTTAAGTGAAATAAATAGACACAATTGAGTAAATACAGAATAGTTTTTCTGGTGTGAAAAACAAAAAGTGTAAATGAGTTTCAAATGGTATAATTGAGAGGGTAAAATAGGAAGGAAATGGCTAAAGGGGAAGTGGGAAGGGAGAGGATGGGAAATAAGGGAAAAGAAAAGTGTGGAAAAAAAAAGAAAAAATGGAAACAAAATCTTTGTAAATAGGGAAGGGTAAAGGGGGGGAAGGGAGGGCAGGGACATGGGGGAAAAATAAGAACCAAGATATATCATGTAAGGGTACAAGATCCCAATGATAAATGCAATTGTATTGTGGGCTTTAAATGTACCAATAAACTTAACGAGGAAAAAAAAAAAAAAAGATGTCACTTGCTAGTGACCCCACATGGCAGAAGAGGAAAGGCAGCTCTTTGGAGCTTCTCTCAAGATGGCCCAAATTCCATTCCTAATGGGCTAGTCACCTCCCATGGGCCCCACCTTCTCCTTGGTGACTTTGGTTTCAGCATATGAACTTTTTGGGTGATACTCTCAGACCTTAGCAACTGCATTCATCTGGGGAAGTCAGGAGCAAGCCTGGCTTAGACATCATGCTGTAAGAGGGCATTGCACTGGTGAGGACATCAGGCTGAGTCTCTTTCTTCTGGGGGCTTTCTAGAAGTAAGCCTGATGGGGCTTTAAGGGCTTCTGACTTTTTGTGAGGTACTGCATGGATCTCATCAGAAATAGCTGGGGACTCTGACAGGAGTCAAAAATACTGCTCTATTAAAGTGGGAGTAGAACTTACTGAAATTGAGACTAATGAGACCAGGAAAACTGGAATGCTGCAACAGAAATGCTCATTTTTGAGACACCTCTGAAACTTTAGTGGTCAATGGAGAAAATGATATTTAGAGTTTGGTTAAGTTAGGTCTCACATGTATATGGTCTTAGCAGAGGACCCTGGAAAAGGCAGAAGATAATAAGTGTGGATGACTTAGACAAAACTAGTACTCAGAATGAGTTGGCTGTCCTGAGGAGTCTTGTAATTTTTGATCTTTCAGAAATCCTTCTAAATATCCTGAGTAGTCACATTATAGATGCTGATATAGGTGATAGGGCTGTGTTGGGGAGTCCTCTCTCCAGAGGTGGTTCAGGATGTAGGGGTGACCTCCCACCACAGGAAAACTAGAGTTGGTTAAATTAAAGTGTAAAGCATTCCCTTTGAGCAAATCCTTTGATTTGCTTTTAAAATGTAAATTTATTATGAAGTTATCATAGGAGTAATGTGAGGTACATAAAGCCTAGAGGGTAGGCAGTTTCTGGTATGGAAAGAGCAACTAAAATAGAACTAGAGGAAAGAAAAGCTGTCAGAGAAAAGATAGAAGGTATTGGAAGAGGAAACAGAATGGACATGTGTATGAGTTTCCTGGAAGGTGCTGGAAGAAAGTCACAAAAATGGTGGCTTAAAACAACAGAGATTTATAATCTCACAATCCTGCAGGCTGGAAATCTGAAATCTCAGCGTCAGCAGGGCAAAGCTCTCTGATGAGTCCAGGGTAGGATCCTTCCTTGATTCCACTAGCTTCTAGTATTTTCTGCTGTTCCCTGATGCTTCAATTTATAGATGTGTCACACTAGTCTTATAGCTGTTTTCTCCCTTTATATTTGCAGATAGTCTTTTCCTTGTGTATTTCTGCCTCTGAGTCCAAAGTTTGTCTAAGAGGACAAGTGGATTAAGGCCCACCTGTATGACTTCATTTTAACTTGATTACTCCTGAAAACTCCTATTTCCAAATATGATCAGATTTCAAGGTATCAAAGGTTAGGACTTTTAATACCTGTTTTGAGAAACACAGTTCTAGTCATTACAACTTCTTAGATCCAAGATGAAAGGTGAAAGATCAGACAGAGCAGAAGCAGAATTGCCATTGGATAACAAGCAACTATTCACACAGGAGGAAAGAATTGTTAGGATGATGTTAAAGGAGAGAATGAACCAGAGTGAGGAGCCAAGGAATATAGTATTTTTAAGAGTGATACCTAGGTTTATTGATTCAGCATGATTTGAGATTAAATTTTGGACACAAAAGAAGGAGGGGATCACTTTTCTTAGGGTTGGTTTTTCAGCCAAGATAAAGGAATCTATGTTCTACTCAGTTGTGAACACCATTGGAGAAAATGGTTAGGGCCCCTGGTATCAGTAGCTATTTGAGAAAGTTGGGCTAAGACAGGTCTTTTCTGGCTATACCACTGATAGAGATTCTGGTAAATTGCTGGATGGATTTGGAGGAGGTCAAGAAAGATTAAATCGAGGAATGTGGAGAACAGGAGAAAAAGAATGAATGATTTACATATTTGAAATAAGCCAAGAAGCTAGATAATGTTCCTTGATAGATTTCTCTGTACACAGTTCCATCACACAAACTTAGATTTCACAGTCTAAGGGAGTCTTCCCGTGGAATGTAAAGACTTCAGACCACCGGTCCAAAGTAATCAGCATCTTGAGAAACACTCAATACTGTTGTGATACTGTGTTGTTTATTTTTTATAGATGACCAGGTCCAAAAAGAAAATTTATATTGTTCTGAATTTTTGCTTTATTTTCTTTGGAACTTTGCAGGGTACAATGGAGGAAGTGACAACTGCTATACCCCCATCTCTGGTCAAAATAAGCCTAAATTTGAATTAGGATTGGGAGTTTGCCAAAATTTATTACCAAAAGACCTTTCACTTTGTGATTTGAACTCCATTGTATTTTTTCCTGTGATTAGCTGAAAACTTTTTCTGCTGTTTTTAGAGAAGGTGAGCCTAATTCACGAGGACTTTAACACAGTGAAAAAGGCAAGATCCATGTTGCTGACATCTGTTCTCAAGCCTGAGAGAGCCCTCTGTACTTATTGACTTCCCTAGCTGCTTGAGACAACCAGTAATGGGGCATAGGCTGAGATCACAGGTACTGAAAATATCTAACTTGGGCTGAGATGATTTTCATGTAATGTGTTTCCACAGAAGCCTTCCTCTTTCCTATTACCAGTCACTTGTGGAGAAAGGCAGAAAACGATAACACTTCTATATAAGGATTCAAGAGGTGGCATGTTGTTGGCTTCTGGTCCTGGGCATGGAACAGCCACAATAACTCTGCATTTGGTATTTTCCTATCAAATTAAGTTGTAGATCCTCAAGATGTGCCAATTTAATAACTGGTGTGCTGTGCTTGTGAGCACTCTCCCATTAGAAGCTGAGTTATCTTCTATGCCAACCCACTGTAACCACCCAAGTACAAGATGTCTTCATACCTACTCTATTAAAGTAGCTTCCTATTTGGAATCCTGACATCTCATTTTTTCCTTATCCAATATATCTTCTGGTCACTTGTGATTAAATTTCTTACAGTCATCTCTGATTATATCATTGAGATGCATGGAACCCAGTCCTTATTGAACTGCAACATGGATTCCTAGCAATACAAGGTCCCACATGATTTAATCCCAATCCACTCCCTGCCCCTGCCTCCTAAGACTCTACCCCAGCCAACACAGATTGCTTACCATTTTGTGATAATGCTCTGTACATTCCAAGAAGTTGAGTTCAGTATTTCTGGGTGGTCTTTACTATAGTGATGGAACCACATACTGTTAGGCTAATGGCAAGAGTTGATTTGAGGGGCTTCCTCAACCTGGCACTCACAAATTTCTCAGTATGATGATCTTGGGGGAAATTGGTGGGGATGGGATGAATGGACAGATGACCAGTCTTAAGATATTTTACCTGTTGAGGAAATTTTATACCTCTATTTTTTTTCCCCGGAGTCTTCTGTGTAACATAGATGAGAAGTCCAGAAGAGAGAAAGGAAAGCAATTCCAGGGACAAATTATAAGCAGTGGTCAAAGCCTAGAACAAGGACAGCTATTTTGGTCATGGTTCTCTGCTCTAGGCTGCCTGTTAAGGAAGCATGCCACAGCTTCTGTTTTGTCTTGAGCCATCTGGAGCTCCCAAGGAAGAGCCATCTTTGAGCTATGGCCTCTTTCTTTCTAAATGGCATGACTTTTGGTCTTTAGAACGTCTTACAAAGTCAGGGGAGAAAGAAAACTCGTAGATGTTCTACTAGACAGTGTGCTATTTAGCAAGAATAGAAGCATCTGTTTCTTATCTCCTTTAATCCTAAGTGTGCCCTCTTCCAAGTGTAGGTATTATTACATAATTTTACAGATTATAAAATTGAGGTGTGTAGAGGTTGACCTCCTTGGCTATGTTCAAAAAATTTAAGAGGTAGAACCCAGTTTAGTGTCAGGTCTGGCCTCCCCTGTGCTGTTCACTGTCCCTGTCTCTAGGCTCTTTAGGGCAGGAATGTCAGTTATCAGCTGTGGCCAAGTCTCCTACCTCCTGATGCTCACTTTCCTGTTTTAAAGATGGGGATGGTTAGTTCAGACCCAACTCAGAAAGATTTGTCAGGGATAGAGTTTGTTGTAAAATTAGAACTACATTAAATTACAGTTTATTATAAGCCAGCAACATCAGACAGTTTTGACCGAGGGCTTTTTTTCTCATTGCTCTGGCCCAGGCAGGGTGCAAAAAAAGTGAAACAGGATTGGTCTCAGACTTCTCTGCACAAGTGCTAGTCATTTGAGCTAGATTCATTTCAGAGAGTAAATAAATAGGAAAAAGAAACCCATGAGGAACTGTACAAATATATACAGATATGGGTCATAAGTAAACTGGTTAAAAACAAAATGTTCTGTTTCCTGAAACAGAAAGTGTATGGTTTGGTTTGAATGAATCCTAATGCTGAAAGTCACCCATTCTCTCCTGGACATGAGTAATAATTTATCTTAGGGATCATGGGAAAGTTTTTTTTAATTGAGTTTATTGGTACATTCTAGGTATACAGTACAGTTACATTCATTATTGGGATCTTGTATCTCTACATGACAGGTCTTGGTTCTCATTTTTTCCCCTTACCCTGCCCAATCTGGGAAAGTTTGAATTAAAGTTATTGATGGGTGAAGGGCAGATGGACAAGCACTCTACATACAAAGAAGGAAGGAAACGAGAGCACAGTGTCTTCTAGGGGATAATACATTCTAGGCCAGTGGTGGCAAACCTATGGCTCACTTGCCTCAGCAGGCACGAAGAGCCCTCTCTGTTGGCATGCAGAATCCTCTTTGTTGGCATATGAGACAAGGCACCCCAGCATTGCGCTGGGATTGCCTCACATCACCCCAGTAGCAAGAATCAAATAACAGAGCACATAGGGGCCAAGTGCATGCTCAGTAAAGAGTAGGAGTGCCAGGTGACAATATCACCAGTAGTTTGGCCACTCAGTCTCTAAAAGATTTGCTGTCACTGTTTTAGGCACTCACAGATGTGCTGTTTTATTTACCACTAATTTAGTAGATTTGTTAAACACATTTCTGAATGTTTAGGAAGCTCAGTGAGATTAAATATTGTATTAAATATATAGCTGGCATTTGCAGATCTAGGTTTTAACCTCAGTGTTTATGTTCTGTTTTATGAACAATTTTGTTTTGAAAGGACAGGTTTAGAGACAAGAAAGGAACATGTTGGTAGGGAGAGAAGAAAGAAGGAAAAGAATGACACAAGATAGCTGAGCAATAGATCACGGAGAAGGGTTACAGTCTGTGATGTTTGGTGTAGTTTAGGATGTGTGACTTATATTCAAATTTCTGATTTTCACATAATTAGAAAAGAGAACCAGTTAGTGAATGGCTTTGAGGTTCATGTTTGTTAGAATCTAGTAGAACACAGAGCCTTGCTCATATCCTGGCTGGCAGCGGGTATGTGGTGAAGGCTTTAAGGGCAAGTGGTAAAATCACATCATGATATGTGCAAGGGCCCACATCTTCCCCTACACTCATTTTGGATGCCACCTCCTCCACGCAGGCCTTCTAGATTCCACCATCCTGGTTCCTTGTCTCATTTCTCTGAACAACTATTTCCCTTTTGCTCTTCCTTTAAGGTTGTGCAATGTTAAGCCAGATTTCCCGGTTGTTACTGTACATGCATGACCACCTGATTAGAGAATTCTTTCAGGGAAAGAATTATTTTACCCACTTGGGGGCTCCTATGGCACCTAGCTTAGAAGAGGTACTAGAATTGTGTTTGTATAATTGAATAAAAGAAACAGAAGTGTGACGGGGAAGCAAGCATATGACCAAATCAGTAGTTCCTGTCTAGGAAAGGGCATATGTTGGCCCAGATAGGTACTGCAAATGCTTTTCCACCAAGCTTTCCTTTTCCCCCTCTTTTCTATAGTCCTTCTAATCCCAGGGGATAATTTTGCTCATTCTCTCCCCTTATATTTACAGGGGGAGTAGAGGGAATGAAGAACTATCACTTACTAAACACCTACTATACAGTTGGCAAGAAATTTGTAATTACGGTACTGGATTTTTAAAAAATTATAAGATGGCAGTAATATAAGAGCAATATTTCTGGAAGAATATTGCTTGTTACACAAAAGTTAGTTTTGATAAAGGAATTCTAGGATGTGATGGAAAATTCAGCTGCCCTGTCCAGCTCTGTCTTGGTGCTACTCAAACCTACTCTCCCACAAACCAACCCCCCACCAAATGTCACTACTTAGCAGCCATCACTTCCTTTGAATTCCATTTAGCAGATACTTTTTATGGCTTCAGCATGCCCTTTAGGCTCCCATTTTAACTCCTAATTTGATTAATTTTTTTTCCTTAAAAGATAGTGAAGTCTCTCTAGCAGGGCACCTGGAAATTTTTCCATCCAATTATTTGGCCAATAATTATACTGTCCTAATGTACTTCTTATGCTCTGACGTAGGTATTATGATTCTTATTTCCAGATGGAAGAATAGAAGAAGAATGGTTACTTCATGAGTAACAGGGAGTGGCAAAGTCAGGATTTGAATGCAGGTTGGTCCCATGCCCCGTGTAGTGTGGGCTGCTTCATAGAGTTCATCTCTGCTCCTGCATCTCTGTAGATGGAAACCCACTATTTCCCATGAATAGGCACTCGGCCAGGTATCATCTGTAAATCTGCTGGAATCAGAAGGCCTCAGCGCCTAGAGAAGATATGGGGATAGGGAAGGGGCCTGACAAAGGAATGGATTTTACTCCTAAGCTTGCAGTCCTAACCACAGAAATGGAAATTGGTCTGAAAAAATGGAAATTTTCATTTCCAATCCAAGGTCATAAAGGTAGAGTTTGGAGGAGGAGAAGCTCCTGTAGCCTCAGGGGGACCTTAAAGAGAAAGACAAAACACCAGGAAAGTGAAGTAGTTTTTGACCAATGATCTCCTCCTTACCCCTGCCCACTTCTTGCTAAAGAAGAGTCTAGGTGATGTAGGAGACCATTCTTTGCATTCTAAAAATATATGTCTTAAAAAATTAAATAAGTATGTGTTTTTTATTTAAAAAGGAGACCGAGGACCAGGGATTTAACTCAGTGGTGCCGCTGCTGCCTTCCTTGCAACTGCAAGTTCCTGATTTCAATCCCTGGTACCAAAAAAAAAAAAAAACCAAGTCAGTTCCAGTGGACACAGCTCTAATCTCAGCTCTTTAGAGGCTAATGTAGGAAGATCACAAATTCAAGGCCAGCTTGAGCTACATTGGGAGTTTTCTTTTTTTTTCATTGAGTTTATTGGTACTTTTTAGGTATAGTACAGTTACATTCATCATTGGGATCTTGTACCCTTACATGACAGGTCTTGGTTTTCATTTTTTCCCCATACCCCTGCCTTCCCTTCGCCCCCTCCTCCCTTCCCTATTTACAAAAACTTTATTTCCATTTTTTTTGTTTTCTCATATTTTTTTCTTTTCCCTTATTTCCTTTCCCCTACCCTTCCCACTTCCCCTACACCTTCAGCCCTTTTCTTCCTATTTCACAATGTCACTTACACCATTAGGATCTTATTTATAATTACAGTTTTTCACACTGTACATTGGGAGTTTAAGGCCTGCCTAGAGGACATAGTGAGGCCTGGTCCCAGCTCCCAAAAGAGAGGCTATGCCGAGGAGTTCTATTGTACTCTTGGAGTTCACAGTTAAGAGAAACAGGTGTTATAGAGTTCTTTGGAAAATCCAATGTTGCATTTACAAAGATTATGTTGTCTAGGAAAGGAAAAGACTTTCTATTACCTTGTCTATGTTTTCCCTGACCTTTCAAATGCCCCTGAGGGGGAAGTGTGGAATGTCGGCATTGATTGTTACAAAACTAGTTCCTGTGTACAGAGAATGATTTCTTTTCTTTTTTTTTTTGCTCTGGACTTTGGCTTTCTTTGTTTCTGTGATTCTTTTTCTTTTTTTAATGATATGCTGTGTGTACCATTTAGACATCTGGCATTAGCAGAGATGTCAAAATATTTGCCTTGTAAGTTTGAGAATAAAACTGGAGATGGGAAGGATGAGGAGATGCAGTTAAGCAGCAGGGACAAAGCAGAGAATGTGGAAGGGAAGGAGAGGAAGATGTGTCCTAGGCCCCTAGAATAGCAGAGGAGGAGTAGTTTAGGCCCTGAGCTGCCTGCTGTCTGCAGCTTCCAGACTATCATTTAAACACAGGCCTGTGCAGGGTGCTTTCTCCACTGGCTTCCTTCCTCTTCTCTTTTGGTCACATGTGCTCATTCACTTGCTGGCCTGAATGTTTAGTATTTTCCTATTGATATAGTTCTTTTTGATTGGCTTGATTACCCTTGCTTGTTTCCCTTCGTAGACTTTCCTTAGACATTTTATTGCATCAGTTCGACAGCTTTTCTTAAATGGGATACATACTGGAAATGTTGAGGATGGTCATTTGGGTCAATGGACTTTGGGTGGTCAGCCTCCCTGCTGAATGTGGATCTCAAGGCACAGACGTTGGCAGGTATTCAAGACAGCAGCAATTGGGAATCCCTAAGGAGGCCAGACTGTTGGTATTCCAGGGCTTCATCAGACCTTCTTGTCCTGAAATACTGCTGAAACTACCCAGGCCACTACATACTTTTTGAGATGAAGACCATGTGATATGAAAGAAGAATGCACTGAAAGAGTTTTACGGGCATTTTCTCTGTCAGTGTAATTCCAGTTTCCTTTACTATATAGGATGTGGTTGGAACTTTGAATCTGTTTTTGGTTACCTTCAGATAGAATCATGAAACTCGTTTGTAGAGAAACTATATTTTACATTTATAGGCATGGAGGAACCTTAATTTACTTGGAAGATGTTTGGTTTCTGGCAGGGTCCTCCCTTCTCAGTTCTCCCATTCTTTTGTGGCTAGGTCTGTGAGCTAACCCCAAATATAAAGACCCCCATTCAAAAATGGGCATCTGAAATGAACAGACATTTCTCAGACAAAAAAGTAAAAACAGCAAATAAATATAGGAAAAAATGTTCAATATTGTGGTCATGTGAGAGACGCAGATGTAAACAACACTGAGATTCCACCTCACCCCAGAAAGAATGGCTATCAACCACTAACAAATCATTGCAGAGCTATGGGGAGAAAGGAACCCTTCTCCATTGTTGGTGGGAGTGCAGACTGGTGCAACCACTATAGAAATCAATATGGAGATACCGCAAAGAACTAGGATTAGAGGTACTATTTGACCCAGCTATCCCTCTGCTGGGTATCTTCCAAAAGAATTAAAAGAATCATACCACAGTGATATATGTGCACCCATGATTATAGCAACAGTTTGTAATAGTTAAAACTTGGAAACAACCCAAATGCCAAACAACTGGAGACTGGATGAAAAGGATGTGGTTTTTCTATAAAATGGAGTACTACTCAGCCATAAAGAATGAAAAACTAGAGACATAGCTAAACGGATGCACATTGAGGCTATACGCTTAAGTAAAATAAATAGGACACACTTGAGTAAATACCAAATAGTTTTTCTGGTGTGAAAGACTAAAAGTGTAAATAAGGTTCATATGGTATAATTGATGGTGTGAAAATGGTTCAAAGAGTATAATTGAGAGTGATAGGAGGAAAATGGCTAAAGGGGAAGTGGGAAGGAGAGGGGAAAGGATATAAGGGAAAAGAAAAAAAATGTGAAGAAAGGAAAAAATGGAAAAAAAGTCTTTGTAAATAGCGAAGGGTGAAGCAGGTGAAGGGAAGGCAGGGGTATGGGGAAAAAATAAGAACCAAGACCTGTCATGTAAAGGTAAAAGATTCCAATGATAAATGTAACTGTGTTGTTTGCTTTAACTGTACCAATAAACTTAAGGGGGGGAGAAAACTGCTACATTCCATCTCCTTAGTTCACTTATATCCCATTAGTAGTGAATTTCATGATGTCAGGAAGAAATACTGCCTTTGGGTCTGGCCCTAGCATTTATAGCACCCGGGGCAAGAGTGCCACTGGAGGGGTGTGTCCTATGTGTCTAAATATTTAAAAATGATATACCAAACTATGCCTCAAGCCTGGGCACTTGCCTGCCTAGGATCCTGGTACTCTATTTCTTAGAGCCTGAAACTGGGCCATGCGAGCTAAAAAAGGGTGCTGAACCAGCTCTGGTCTCATGAGCCAAGCTCTGCTGGGTCGGGGGGAAGCCAGTTAACAGCCAAGATGCCTGGTTGGTCTTGGGAACTGAACTCAGGAGGAGAGTTATAGATCAAGGTAAGCTCCTAGAGAGCTGGGAAGGGTCTTTTTTTTTTTTTAACCTCCAATATACCTCATTTAAAAAAGTCTGGATTTTTAAGTAGTTGTAAGCATCTTCCAAAATAGTACTGTTGGAGAAGAAAATGGAGGGAGTGTATAGTTATTTGGGAAAACTCAGCCTGCCTGGGTACACAACAAGTCATTTGTTTTTCTCAACTTTAAATGAACACAATGGCAGAGTCTGTGGGTCTTATTCCTCCTTTACTGCTGTCTAGTGCACCCATATCTTGGAGCTCTGAGTCAGCCAGGGAAGCCCATGGAAAGCCCTTTTGGACCACTCTTGCCCTTTAATTTTTTCATTTAATAGCCGGGCATGGTGGTGCACACCTGTAATCCCAGCACTTGGGAGGCTGAGGCAGGAGGATAACTGTGAGTTCGAGACCAGCCTGGGCTACATAGTGAGTTCCAGGTCAGTCTCACCAGCATAGTGAGACCCTGTCTCAAAAAAAAAAAAAAAAAACCCAAAAAAGAAAAAATTTTTTTTCATTTAATCAATTACCAAACTTTCAAAAAATGGTCTTATGAAACTAAAAGGAAGAAAATTGACCAGTGTCTCCTGGACCTGGCTGTTTAAAGTGCTGCCAACTTTGGCTTTGCTCCTTCATGATGGTCAGCAACCCTAAGCCAGATGGTTGGCCTGTTTACCTCCTCCAAATTGCTTCAGGGGTCAGAAGTCTGCTTACAACAAGGAGCTATTACTGTAGTGGGTGAAGAAAGATATGGATCATGTACATTTTAGCTTTTCTTTCTGGCGCCTGTTTATTCTGGGCGTATTTATTGCCTTCGTTAATAGATACGTATTTAATGCATACTATACACAAGACATGATACCACTTGCTGTAGACGTGCTCTTGCATTGATTCGGGTTCTATTACTTGATGCGAAAATTGAGTCCTGAGGATGTTAATGTCTGCAGCCACATTTGGCCATGAGCGGCGGGGGGTATCTAAAGCTAGGTATGTGATGCATAGTCCTCTCAGCCTCACCCAGGCTGGCACTGAAAGCAGGGCCAGTTGTGATAATGCTGTTTAGGTTTGTGCTTCTGTCTGCACAAGATTCCCACAGTGTCTGAGGCTTATCCACGTGATTCCGAATGAAAGACACAACACCCCCATGGCAAGCATAACAATGCCACAGTCCCTTAAAAATGGTATCCGTCATCCCTACCACCTACGAATATGTCACTTTACCTGGCAAAAGAGATGTGGTTCAGTTAATGACATTGAGATAGGGATTATCCCAGATTATCCCAGGTACTCAAAAGGTTTTTAAGTGAAAGGCGAAACAGAAGAGTTCAAAAAAGGGATAGAAAAAGTTGCGCGCTGATGATTTCCATTTTCCTCTGATGGCTCCAGGGGGCATAACAGATTGGATAGCCACAAAGCCACTTCAGGACACTGCTCCAGGAAGTAGGATGGGGTGGCTGACAGGGGAAAACAGACATGGGGAAAAGACCGCAAATGTCAGGTCCTCCGTCAGGCAGGGCTTTCCAGATCCCAGGAGGGGGGAAGGTCCCATATCCTGGAACAATACAGAGAGATGAGGAAAGAATTCACTGCTGTCATTTGGACCCATTTGCCCTCCTTTTGTCCTTATTCCACAACCCCTTGCCCTATTGGCTGGTTGGAAAATACAGAGCGATTCAAATAAGAATTGAAAAATTATTTGGGGTTTTTGTTTGTTTGTTTGTTTGCTACTGGGGATCAAACTCAGTCTTGCTCTTGTGAGGCAGGTAGCGGCACCACTGAGCTAAATCCCCAGCCCAAGAACAGAAAAATTAAAGATAAAAGTAGTGTATCCTTTCTTTCTCTCAAGATGTGAAAGAGATAAAATTGGTTCCAACAAGTCTTTAGCCACAGCTAATATACCACCTTGTTAATTATTTTTAAAAGTATTCAGTTTCAAAAAATAACTTTGTACAACTCGATTGGACTTGTAGCTGTTTGTGGCTACTTTCGAATTTCCCTCATCTCTCCTAGTAGCATTCTGGCTTTGAAACCATCTGAGATCTCAACACAGATGTTGTAACCTAAGGTGCAGTCACTCTAAGTGGGACAGGGTTGCTTGTGAAGAAGTCTTTAAATTCTAGAAACACACACAACACATATAATTAGAGGAAGCTGCCCATTGTCTATGATTTCATATTGATTTGGAGTAAACTCAGAGGTTTGGAAACATTTTCCCTTCTTTAAAATATGTGTTTTGTATTATTGTGGATTTATTGAAATTCTGAGAAGCTTTGGGGAAGGAATTAGAGCACATTTGTATGAACCCCATATGGGGGAGTGAGGAAGCCACCAGAAGTCAATTTCATTATTCTCCTTTCTATTTCTCATTTTATTATTCCAACTAAGGGCATGGAATGTCTTGGTAGGCTGAACAGATGTATGTATCAACTAGAGAGACGCACTGTCTGTGATTTCTAAGGAAGTATTGTGACAAGCTTACTCAAGTCATTTAGCAAATACAAGAAGTGGGAAGTTTTACTATAAATCTGGGAGTAAAGATTAAAAATTTGCAATTACCTGTGCTTAGTTAACTAAAAAGATAATGTTAGTCTGGTTTGGACACTTCAATGTAAAACCCAAGAGTTTCATAAGCATCAACCTACTTTGTATAATCTCCTATGAGTTAATTTTCCTTCTCAATTTGAAACACCCATTCCATTTTGTCATTTAAATTCAAGCCTAGCAATGAAGAGATAATTATTTCTTAGTTTTATTAGATTTGGAATTTTTTTTATGAGTAGTCCTGTTAGTCTTTCTAGAAAGATTGTTCACAAGACTGCTTCTGTGTAGAGTTTTTCTTTATTTTCTGAAATAAATCAAATACAGCTAAAATAGGTTATATTTTATAAGTTTTGGCAAAGAATAAGGGGTCAATATTAAAGGAATTGGTATAAATGATACAGATTTTCCTTTGGAAGAAGTTGAGCTATCCAAGTTATCTACACCCTGTTAGATCATATTATCTTGCTTAAGCATATTCCCTGGAATGGCCTGATATTTCATCACATTTTAAAGCATGTGTTTCTTTCTAAGCTGCAATAAAAATTTAAAATGTCAAACATTTCTCATACTATTTTCAAAGAAAACAGGCTCCTAATGTGACTGGTTTATAGTTTTAATTTTTCCAAGCAAACATTCACTTTTATCTGAAAGTCTGTTCCATATGCTTAGTGGAACCGTAGGAAGCGTGATCCCTGGTTCTCATCCTTTTATTCCAGATGCAGCTCCTCATCTGGGAATTGTGCTCCGCTGAAAAGCATACCTAACATTAGTCATTTTGTGATGCTATAGGTTCTCAGGACAGTGAGTAAAATATATTACCCCTACTTTAATTCAGGTCATGCCGGACAGCACACAGTTGGCTCAGGCTGGTCCCTCTCTTGAGCACAGCCAGTAAGTAGCAGTGCCATCCCGCTTTCTGGATCACATTAGCCCTTGGGCTGCTGCTTTCTCCCTCTCTAGGCTGGAGAGAATGCCTCTCTCTAGTAATACCTGCTCCCTACAGCCATTTAAAGTCTGAACAGAAAGGATCTTGGATTTCATTTCTGATCTCAGTTGGACCACACATTGCATACTTTGCGATCCTCACATAATCTGCTGATTCTCAACCATCTCTGGCTGGCACCTGAATGATATATCATTTTAAAGAATTCTGCACATAGCTGCTACAACCAAAAACCAATGAGATTGTGATATCTTCTTCATATATAACCTCTGGGCAGAGGGCATCTCATCCAGAACACTCTGGTGAAAACACTACACGCTATTCTTTGGCATCCTTAATCTTAGCACAGAACATGTTAACCACAATTAATAAAACTATAGCCATCAAGATAAAAAGGAACATGCTGCTTCCCACCCCACCCCAGCAATATTATGCCATGATTTTGAGTCTTTTAGGGTAACCCACAGGTATGAGTTCTAGATTCCTAACCCAACTGACTCAGGTTCCTCTGCTCCTGGTCTGGTAGTTCTATCTATTGTGCAACTGTGTCTTTTTGAGTTATAGAAAAAGGACTGTGGTCTCCACCTTTTTGTTGTGTCAAGTGTTTTTCAACAAGTGTTCCCTTTTGGATCCTGAAAAAATTAAATCAGCAACTCATACTTTTCCTCCCACACCAGTCCTTTGAGGAGGCCTGTTTGCTGGTGATGTTGCTTTTCCTGGAGGGATGAGCCTTTGTCACTGAAGAGCTTGAATCTTAGTATTCTGCGGAATTATGGTAGCTCTGGATAGTTTCATTCCTAAATGTAGGTGTGCAAGTGGCGCTTACTCCAGGAGGATCCTCTAGCTTCATCCATGGTTCATCTTCTCTCCATGATACAGAAGCAAACTTACTTCTCCTTGATTTTCAGGATCAGTTATTTAACCCATAGTCATTTTCTTTCATGCCATTTTGTCCGGTTGCAAAAGGAGCTAAAAGTGGCCAGGGGATAATTATAGCTTCCAATTAAATGAAACAATTTTTATTTTCACTTAAAAAAGAAACCTTCCTTTAAAAGCAGGGTTTAGCAAACTGTGGCCCATGGACCAAATCGATCCTGTTACCCATTTTTTTCTGAAAATAAAAATTTTATTGGAACATAATCTTATTCATTTATTTGCGTGTTGTCTGTGGCTGCTCTTGAGCAACAGTGGCAGAGGCGTTGTGAGAGAGGCTCTGTGCCCTGTGACTTCCTGTCTGAGTGGGTCCGAGAAACTGCAGTGTGGAGGGAAGTTAAAATAGAGTGTTGGTCTCTTTTAAAAATGAAATTTATCTTTATTAAAGATCATTTATTGTTTATTTTAATATTAATTAATTTATTAATTTTATCGGTACATTTTAGGTATACAGTACAGTTACATTTATCATTGGGATCTTGTACCTTTACATGATTTATCAGGTTCTTATTTTTCTCCTTTCCCCAGTCCTCCCTTCACCCCCCTCCACCCTGCCCTGTTTATAGACTTTGTCTCCATGGTTTTTCTTTTCACAAATTTTTTCTTTTCCCTTATGACATTTCCCCTACCCCTCCCATTTTCTCTACTCCTTTAGACCTTTTTGTCCTAGTAATAATATCAATTATACATTTTGATCCTTATTTACACTTTTAGTATTTCATATTTGGGAAACTATTTGGTATTTATACATGTGTGTCCTAGTAATTTCACTTAAGTGTATGCCTTCAATGTGCATCCACCTAGATATAAATATCTCTAGTTTCTCATTCTTTATGGCTCAGTAGTACTCCATTTTATAAACAAAACCTCACATCTTCTTTATCCAGTCACCAATTGATGGGAAATTGGGCTGTTTCCAAATTTTAGCTCTTATAAACTGTGCCACTATAAATGTGGGTGTGCATATATCACTTTGGCATGATTCTTTTAATTATTTTGGGAAGATACCCAGTAGGGGAATAGCTGGGTCAAATAGGACTTCTAATCCTATTTGTTTGAGGTATTTCCACATTGTTGTCTTAATTACTCTGTTGGCCCCTACCCTATAAAATTGCCAGGAAAATATTTTTTTTAGCACAGTATGACTAAGAAAGGGATACGAGTGTTGACTTTAGTCTTTTTGCTCTGTGTGTCACCAGATACCATGTCATATGGTTACAAATGCCTCATTCCCAATTCGAGAGAGAAAAATTTGGCCTTTATTCTACATTTTGTCAAATAGCCAATGAAATAAGTTTTTCCATTTTTTCAAGTGCTGTTAGGATGTTTTCCAGATAAAATATCTGTCAGCATATCATGCTGCAGCATCTGTTGAGTAGATTTAACTGGACATAAAATTATAGAATGGTTAGGACAGCAGATTTGGAATCAAGGCAGCAACATCAAGGAAGCTGCAGAGACTTTACAACTTTTAGTGTCATCTTTTTAAAAAGGACAGTTATAGTTCCTTTCATATTTAAAAAGAAAGTCTTAAAGAATCAATTGATTTTAATGTACAGTCTCTCTACAGATATACACATGCACATGGATATAATGCCCAAAGGCATTCAAATTGTACTCAACATCTGGACACAGTATTCCGCAAACCACATGCTAGTTCTTAGTTTCAAACATTTCTGAAAGAAATCTTCCATAAACTTGAAGCAGGCTGTGACTAGTTACCAGAAAAGCTTAGTCTTGGATATATTATATTGAATTATTACTGAGTCAGATGCCTGAAACTCTCACTCAGTGGCATTTGGGAGCTTTGAGAAAAGTGGAAATTATCACCAAGGCTGCAAGTGGATTCAAAGCTAAGTACACTATTGTACTGTTATCTCTCCCTCCGTCCTTCCTTCCTTCCTTTTTCCTCCTCCCCTTATTTCTCCTCCCTTCTAAAATATCAGAAGTTACATAACTAGCACATATTCCAAAAGGTGGGGTTGATTGATCAATCAGAAAAATAGGAAAATGTATTGATAAGTAGAAGATTATTAAAACCTAGCTTTATGTGTGAAAAGTATGGGAACAACACATGGAAAGGGAAAGAGAAAAAGGAAAAAAGAGGTGAAAATATGTCTCAGAGGAAAGATAATACTACCAAATAAGGCAGATGCTCATAGACAGAAGCTGAGAACAGAGTGGTAAGAAATATGTAGTGCATAACTGGTGTTCATGAAATACACCACAATTCACAAATTCACTAATTTATTAATTCAAACTGCACTTATTAAGTGAATGCTATGTGCATGTCACTAGGAAAATTCCAAAAGATTTAAAGGCACACTGACACTGTCCCTGTCTCTAACCTGTGGGTAGTCTTTTTTTTTTTTTTAATCTTATTGAGGGTACTTTTTAGGTATACAGTACAGTTACATTCATCATTGGGATTTTGTACCCTTACATGACAGATCTTGGTTCTCATTTTGCCCCCATACCTATGCCATACATATGGGTAGTTTTTGATGCTATGTCAGGACCACCCAAAAACAATGTGTCAGTTTTCCATTACTGGGACAAAATACCTGACATGCACAATATAAAGCAGAGAATTTTTTGGCTATGTTTTCAGAGATTTTAGTCTCTGGTTGGCTGACTTTGAGGCAGCCCCTCTAAATTATGTCCCAGCATCCTTCCTCCAAGCAGGCCCCACCTTCTTACAGCAATTTCAGCTCTGAACTCACTGATGGACTAATATATCGATGAAGTTAGCATCCTTATGATAATCATTGTTCAAAGCCTCCACCTCTGAATATTGCTGCACCGAGGATCAAAACCTCAATGCATGAGTCTTTAGAAGTCACTTAATATTTACACCATAACAAAAATAGACTCATTTGTGGTATGTTTATAATATCAATATGCAGGTAGACAATACAGTAGGGGTGCAAAAGGAGATTGTCTCTTTCTGGGAAACGCTATAAAGGTTTATGGTGACACTTGAATTTACCCTTAGAGGTTGTACACCTCTTTAGAGTCTCTTTAAGTTTCTACTATGGTCCAATGGGAACTTTCAAAATGAGAATCAAGAGCCTTACTAGTCCCAGTAGATAGAGATCATAATTATACTTGAGTCGTCTAACTTTGAGTGTTCAGTAAAATGTGTGAGCTTTGAGACTTAAATCAGTGACTGTAGTTACTCTGTGCATCCTTTCATCACTCTGGCTTTAAAGTGTTCTAATATGTGTGACCATGTACCTAGGACTGTGTTTAGTCTGTGAACTAACTAGCAGATTCCCCTACTATTTGATTATAAATTCTTCCATATTTTAAAAACACTAGAAGATTCTGGTGTATTGAATTAATAACGTGTGGAATTAATAAATAAATGTGGTAAAACCTTTGTCACCCAAAGGATTATCTTATGATTATCTAGAAAATGCAATACTTATGTCAAAAGCTTTCTATATTGCAGAGTTTTGAATTGGTATGTGGGATACAGCCCAACCTAGGACTACTTTCTCTCACTATTGAAAAATAGCAGTCTTGGTTTTGTTTATGAAGTCTTTGCCTACCCCTATGTCCTCAAGAGTTCTACCTATTCTCTCTTCTAAAAGATTTAGTGTTTTTGTTTTAATATTTAGATCTTCGATCCATTTTGATTTTACTGTAGTGCATGGTGAGAGATATGTGTCTAGTTTTAGTCTTCCATATGCAGAAAGCCAGTTTTTCTAGCACCACTTATTAAAGGGGCTATCTTTCCTCCAGTGAGGACTGTTGGCCCCTTTGTCAAAGATAAAGAGGCTGAGTTTGTTTGGGTTGTTTCTGCCTCTTATAGCCTGTTTCAGACTGCATGGGAAATAATATAAAGACTCAACTCGGAGTTCAACCTGTTGAAGTTTTTGCACTGCAAGAGAAATCATCAACAGAGTGAATAGACAACCCACAGAGTGGGAAAAATTTTAGCCAGTAGTCCCTCAGATAAAGGACTAATATCTAGAACATATAAAGAACTGAAAAAAAATCAGACCCCCCCCAAATTTAAAGACTCGATCTAAAAATGAGCATCTGAAATGAATAGACACTTCTCAGATGAAGAAGTACAAACAGCAAATACATATATAAAAAAATGTTCAACATTACTGGTTATCAGACAGGTGCAAATTAAAACAATGCTGAAGTTCTATCTAACTCCAGAAAGAATGGCTAATATCAAAGAATCAACCAACAACAAGTGATGACAGGGTGATGGGGAGAAAGAAACCCTTGTCCACTGTTGGTGGGAGTGCAGACTGGTGCACAGCGTGGTGAGTCCTCAAAAAATTATATTAGATGTCCATTTGACCCAACTGCTCCCCTTCTGGATATCTTCCCAAAAGTATTAAAAGTATCATACCACAGAGATATATGCACATCCATGTTTATAGTGACACGGTTTGTAATAGCTAAATCTTGAAAACATCCCAAATTTCCATCAATTTATGAATGGATAAAAAAAGATGTATTTTTATCAGTGGAGTACTACTCAGCCATAAAGAAGGATAAACTAAAAAAGTTTGTTGATAAATGGTTGCACCTTGAGTCTATACTCAAGTGAAATAAATCAGACACACGTGTAAATATCACATTGTCTCTCTGGTGTGAGAAACTGAAAGGGTAAATAATGATCAAAATGTATAATAGATAATTGGAAATAGGAAGGAATTATTCAAAAGGAAAGAGAAACTGGGAAGGGAGAGAAAAGAAGGAAGAGAAAGGAAAAACAACTAGAAAAGTAGAAAAAATGGAAACAAAGCTTTTGTAAATAGGGAGGGTAAGAGGGGGTTGAAGAGGGGAGGGAATTGGCAGACAAAGAAGAATCAAGATAGCATGTACAGGTACAAATTCCCTTTGAGGAATGTGATTGTTATGTATATTTAAACTGTACCAATAAATTAATGTAAAAAATGATCAGTGGTTACTGAGGATTTGAGAAAGGGAAGTGTGAAGAGTAAAAAGTGGATTTATAGAGCAGAAAAAGTATTGTGTATGGTGCTGTAACTTTGGACAGATGAATTTGTGAAAACCAAACAAAAAGAAGTCAAAGAAATGAGATTATACATAGTCAAGGGAACATTTATAATTTGGGAAATAGAAGCCACTTTAGTTCCACAAGTGAAATGCATGCACTTAATATTATGTTATAAGAAACTGAGTCAGAGGTCATAGAAGCTACGATAGTAGAATAGCAATAATATAATTTGATTACAATTCAACAGGACCAAGTTATACAGAATATCAAGATTTTCATTTCCTGATAAAATTTAGTATTGAGATTGGAAAATAAATCCAGTTCTATGTATTAAAATTTAACCAAATACATTAAAATTTGAAAAAAATAAAGAGCTCCCTTGTCCTATGACCTAATTATAGTATAACAAATTTTTCTGTAAAATTGAAAACACTGTCCTTCAGTCTGTGATAGTCTTTGGAATATATGAACTTGTCTTTTTAATGTGCTTCAAGACATACATGTGTTTGAATCTTTTATCACATTAATAAAAGAAACAGAAGAGAATAAAATAAAAAAATTAAAAAAATAAAGAAAAATAAGCATACCCCACAGCAAGCAAGAATAGTGCAGGAACTACTGACTTTGGATCAGAAAATATATTTTCAGAAAAACATTGTCAATAATGGGAAATAGTTGGGGGGATTGTGATGCAGTGCTTGCCTCCCATAGCTCCTCAGGATGCTTCACTGAGGGGGTGTGAAAGTCATTTACAGTGGCATCAAATTCATTCATTCAATGCTGTCACATCTTAGGACGAAAATGTTCATACTTGTTTCCTGACCTTGAAGTATGCAGTGTACTTTAGGTTCTGGGTTCTCTGGAGCTGTCCTTGACCTCATTGGCTGCACATTTGGACACCCATCCCCACCCCCGCAAGTCCTCACCCAGGTTCCCTGAATCAAAATTTCTGAGCCTAGGGTTCTCCATGTAATTTGATTAATTAGCTAGGCTTGTGAGCCACTGGTACATAATATGTCAATGTAAGTAAGTTATATCAGTTCAAAAATAAAAAGTTGTAAGATGAGCAGTGTCCTCCTTAAACTCATCCACAATCAATCAATATTAATGAATAGGAGAACCTCCAAAGACTTGAGGTTTACATTTCTGCTGGCATTAATTATAAGGTTTGTGTTCTCACCCAATGTTGTGAAGTCTGATAGCTGACTCTCGATATCTCCTTACCACCTCCAGTTTACTGTGTCCCATAAATTTTCGGTGGGTGGAGAGACGTAGTTTTTCTGGTAATTCAGAATGTAGGTCAGAATGTTTGTGAGAACTACTCATTCTGCAAATTGAAAGGGTTGTAGCATATAAATCCAAGATTTATATGGATTTATATTTGTTGCCATTACCCCTGGCTACTAATTACCTGAATACCAGATCATCCATGAAACCCAAACTTTCAAATTGAGATTATGAGAAATTTGTAATCTTATCTGACCAACTATCTTTTCTTTTTAGTTGCCTTTTAACATTTACACATTCCAATGTGCTAGGTGAAAGATAGTAACAATTAGGTGAGTATGTCATACAGACAGATTAACCCTCTCTAGATTATCCTTTGGTACGTTGGGAAGGATTGTGACAGAATAACAAGAAATCCAAGCATGCAAACATGAAGCAATTTTAATTTAATGAGAGGAGACCAAAAGTCATAAAATAAAGTGCCTTCGAAGATTAATTCTGGCTAAATTGTTTTTTTAAATTATGTTACAAGATAAAGGAAATAAGGAATAATTAAATTATTTGAAAAATTTTATATTACACAAAAATGCTTAGAGACTAATTTAGGGATTTAAAATACAAGCAGAAGTTTCCCATCTAAGAGGAAAAGAGAAGAGATTGCTCCTTCCCAAGACAGCACCTTAAAAAGTGACCCAAATGAATATATTAAATATTCAGAAAAATCCCTGAAGATACAAATAACTCTGATAGCCAAATAATCAGAAATCACATCATAGATTAAAATAAACTCACTAAGAATTAAAATTGGTTGTTAAATTATCACTGGATTCATTAAAATATTTTAGGTACATTGATATTTTTACATTAGCACCTGAGAGACATATAAAGAGGTATTGCTAATCACTAGACATAAAAAACAATTATTCTAAAATCTTTCCAAGAACACACCTAGGACTACTACATGGTTAGTAACATTTATAACTAATAAAAATGTTGCAGTTCAATTCCCTAAAGTGAAATCCTTGCATAAGGGAAGTATCTAAAATCATATCCGATAGAAATGATTACAGACTTGTGTTACTATGCAAAGAAATACAAACAAAATTATTGACATCAAATTGTACCAGAATGACATTAGTTTGATGTGACAATGTCTATTTTAGAAATCAGGCATTATCTGTAGCTTTGCTGTTTTGCAAGGGTGAGCAGTTTCAATAAGTAAGATGTTAAAATGACAGGCCAGCAGATTTATATACATTAATTTGTTCATTTAATAAGGGAAACAATTCAAAAAGAGAGATTCTAAGATGATGATTGTTGGGGAAGACACATTAGCTGTTCAGATAGCTAGATATACTAATATACTTTAACATGTAATATTTTATTTCCCTGGTATATATAAGTATATAGTTATTATTTACCTGTGCAATTCTTATTTAACTAATAAGAGGTGGTTGCTAAATATATATACTTCTTATTTACAGGTTTAAACAGCCTGCTGTTGTTAAATATTTTATCAAGAGCTAGGTTTTAAAGCTTGGAAATTCTGAAACGACTTTTCTCCTGATTTTGCTTTTTGTCACTCATTTGCCTTTAAGCAAGCCTATATATCTTTGAGCCTATAAGAGAAGACCATAGAGTATGGTATCAGAATTCTCCTTTAGTTGATAGAGATCAAGATATGGTTAGCTGGAGCAGAGCCCAGGATACTTGGAGAGATAGATTTGCTGGTTTGCACAATAGGAAATGGACTATTTACCTTAATTCTAGTGGGTGAGAGTTGTACCATTACTGTGACCTAGAAAAAGGAAAAATTAAAGCTCCTTAATAAAGGAGCCCTTTCAGAAACATTTTCTATGAACAATGGGAGGACCAGCCTCGTCGTATTCCTGCTTACTGATCCACATCTGCTGGAATGTGGACAGGCTGGCCAGGATGGATCCTCCAATCCAGACAGAATACTTCCGCTCTGGGGGAGCTATGATCTTGATTTTCATGGTGCTGGGTGCCAGGACTATGATTTCTTTCTGCATCCTGTCAGCAATGCCCGGGTACATGGTGCTGCCTCCAGATAGCACGGTGTTGGCATATAAATCCTTCCGAATATCCACATCACACTTCATTATAGAGTTGAAGGTTGTCTCGTGGATTCCACTGGACTCAATGCCCAGAAAAGAAGGCTGGAAAATGGCTTCGGGACATCGAAAGCGTTCATTCCCAATGGTGATAATCTGTCCATCAGGAAGCTCATAGCTTCTTTCCAGGGAAGAGGAGGCAGCTGCACTGACCATCTCTTGCTCAAAGTCCAGAGCCACATAGCACAGCTTCTCTTTGACATCCCGCACAATCTCCCTCTCAGCTGTAGTGGTGAAGTTATAGCCTCGTTCTGTGAAGATCTTCATGAGGTAATCGGTCAGGTCTCTGCCTGCCAGATCCAGACGTAGAATGGCATGGGGCAGGGCATAACCTTCATAGATGGGCACAGTGTGAGTGACACCGTCCCCAGAGTCCATCACAATTCCTGTGGTCCGTCCTGATGCGTAGAGGGACAGCACAGCCTGGATAGCCACATACATGGCGGGTGTGTTGAAGGCCTCGAACATGATCTGAGTCATCTTTTCCCGGTTGATCTTCGGGTTGAGAGGTGCCTCAGTGAGAAGAATGGGATGCTCATCTGGTGCCACGCGGAGCTCATTGTAGAAAGTGTGGTACCAGATCTTCTCCATATCATCCCAGTTGGTGACTACTCCATGCTCAATGGGATACTTTAAGGTCAGGATGCCTCTCTTGCTCTGGGCCTCATCCCCCACATAGCAGTCCTTCTGGCCCATGCCTACCATCACCCCCTGGTGTCGTGGACGCCCAACCATGGAGGGGAACACAGCCCGAGGGGCATCGTCACCCCCAAAGCCTGCCTTACACATGCCTGACCCATTATCCACTACCAAGGCAGACAGCTCATTGTCAAACATGGTGCCGGCTGGACTATTCCAGATCGGTACGTAGAATTTAAATATAGGAGAATACTAACTGTGATATTCAAAAGCGAGAGTGAATAATTCACAGACCCTCCAGAGCTGCCTTCAGAGACGTCTGTAGTGTGAACACAAGTATTTAAAGGATTGCATTGACCCCTCCCATGGCCTGTCCCACCAGTCCTCAGCATTTTGGGGTGGGGTCACCTTAAAAGTATTAATGATGATGATGAGTACAGAATTTATTAGTAGTCCTTCCTCCATAAAGAAGGAAAATTAGCAACCAGGTAGCCAAATCGCAGGTTACTGTAATTAAGCAACCCACACAGGGCTGTCAGCCAGCTTGGCAAGGTTTCTAGATAACTGTGATTCAATGGGAGATATAAAAACTAGATTAAAGAGAGCTGGCAGTGGGTCTGGGTAACACTGTCAGAGGGGCCACTCCCTCCTTAATTTGCCTTCTGGGTCTATTTTCTCTACCTCTAACATTTTAATCTTAATATATTGTTTTTATGAAGGATTTGAGTCTGCAAGTTTTACTTTTTCAAGATTTTTTTTCCTTATTAGATCCCTCATCTTATGGCATACCATCATGATAGAAGCTGTTTTACCGAATGGAAATAATGCGTGACAAGGGTAGCCTGACAGCTGTAATTATAATAAACTTGTACCATGCAAAATATAGAGATATTTAATAGACTTCTAATCTGTCAGAGGCCAAGTAAAAGCGACAGAGTGATCAATGAAGTTATTATAGCTCTTCCTTTTCTGGTATTTCTTTCTTTTCTGATATTTCTTTCTTTTCTAAATTTTATTAACCTGATTTTCTTAAGCAATTGCTATCCCTAGACATTGTTGACAGGGTAGGGTCTATTTGGTCCACGTCGACTGCACGGAGGCTGAATGTCAACTTTCCTGCATGATTTATTAATTAAAAGCAATTTATAAAAATTTTATTCCTTTGAAATAACTCATGTTACACAACAATGGACAAAATTAAGTGATAAGATAAACCTGAAAACTATATATATGAACTCATTATTTGAACATTTTGGTCTTCAAGATGTATATACTATATTATAACATCAAACCTCTGGCAGTTATTAAAAGCCACACAATCATAATGGTATTATCTTCTTTCTATTTTAAGACATGTTGTACACTGATCACTTTAGAGCAACAGTATATTTGTATTTCATGTTTAATATGGAAATATAGATAACCTATTAAGATGTGAAAATATAGGACATTATGAGAAAATATAGGACATTAGCAATGTGTTACAGAGGAAAAACGATTAAGAAAGCTCATTACCATAAAATCCTAATGGTATAATTGACAATGTGAAATAGGAAGAAAAGGGCTAAAGGTGTAGGGGAAGTGGGAAGGGTAGGGGAAAGGAAATAAGAGAAAAGAAAAAACAACATGAGAAAATGAAAAAATGCAAATAAAGTATATGTAACTAGGGAAGGGAGGAGGGGGTGAAGGGAGGGCAGGGATAAGGAGAAAAAATGAGAACCAAGACCTGTCATTAAGGTACAAGATCCCAATGATGAATGTAACTGTACTGCATACCTAAAATGTACCAATAAACTCAATGAGAAAAAAAAAAGAAAGCTCGTTATTTCTGTTCCCATATATTAGGTGAACAAAATATGATCTGTCAGCTTTTCTAAAGCGAAGTGTCCACATCTGAATTCCCCAAAGTCACCTTTATTTTGGTCACCTGTTTACTCATTCATTCCCTCACTCAACAAAGCTCATTTTGTAAGTCATAGCAGCACTTTACTGAACAGACACACATCCTCCAGTTCAAAGCCAGAAGAACTAGCCTGAATCTATGCTCAGTGAGTCTCTTGGAGGGTCATGATAATACCAGGCTATGATTGTTTGGCTACCTTCTTCTTGTTTTTTTTTTTTTTTTTTTTTTTTATACCAGGGATTGAACTTAGGACATTGCGTTTGCCAGGCAGGTACGGTGCCACTGACCTACATCCCCGGCCCTGACCGCCTTTGCCTGCATCTCAATATAGAATTATTTTTCTGCTTATCCAGTGCTATAATGTGTCTTCAAAACCTACATGTAGAAAATCAGTCATGGCAGAACATGTGTTTCAACATAGTATCCATAGTTTTTCTTTGGATCCCATCAAGACTAACCTTTCTCTTAATATTTTCTGTAACAGAGTATTTCTTCCTTTAAAAGCATTGAAACATTGATACTCTAACATGAATGGTTTTGTAAGTTCCTTTTCATGTACAGCCATTTTTTTATTAAAACAATATTTTATTGCTATAGGATGGTACTCCTGGGAGTTTCTTCTTTAAAAATCCCATAATAAGCTACACACATCCTGCCAAGTGGAAAATGAAATATACATTGCATTTAGCACAGGTCCTTACTTGAGAATGCTCTGATCTGGAGTATACAACAAAACTCTATCAGTGGAAAAGTCAGTGGAGTGCCCATTTGGTACTAAGTAGAGTCTTAAGTCCTAGATTTACTGAGTGCTGTCTGAGAATTGCTTTTGAACCTAAGGATGTTTGGCACTAAGACCGTGTAGTGTCCCCGGTGCCTTGACAGGGTAGTAGATGTGGGATTTCATTGGACGATTTGCTAACTTCTATTTTAGTTTTGATGTCCCCAAAGAAAACTTTCATAATTTATATAACCTTGCAACAAGTTTATGCTCTTTACCTACCAACAAAACAAAAGATTATATCATAACTCACGCCATTTAAAAATATCATCTCAGGCTGGTTAAGTTATTAAAAAGTAGTAAAAATTTGTGTAAGTGAAACATAGAAAGAGGGGTTACGAATGCTGGGGTGGAGCAGAGGTACCAGGTTTCATAACCGATGAAAATTTGCAATGTATAGTTTACCTACAGCTGTAGAGGTCTTTATAATTAACTTCCATATTTGCAGAATTTTATTTAATTTTGCAGTTTGCCTACTTTAACTACCATGTGAATATCCAAAACTAGAGTAAGGTACAGGTCTGAGCACGATATAGGAACATGATGAGAAGAGGTCATTGGAAAGCAGTGCCATTACTTTTACAGAGTAACCCTGGACTTGGTGGTTCTGTCCAGAGCATTTAGTAAGCTTCTCCCATGTGCCAGGCATAGATAATATTTTGACCAATGATATTCAACCTTTCTTTTTAAAGAGTTTATTGTCTTTGGGTGAAAGCCACCTCCTTGCAGGGCAACACGTGGCCGCTGGGCACTAGTATAGAGAAGTGCTCTGATAAGGCACTGGCATTACTGATCATTTGTCTAGAATTCTAATATCACTCTCAGATACACAGAAAATGGGAGTAAAATGTGGTAGATGGATAAAGAGATGGAACATAGACGTGAAGGTGGAACAAGGTGTGCCTGGCCCTGGGGAGAGGCAAGGGAAAAGAGAGGCCAAAGGAAGATGATTCCTGAGCTGAGTTCCAGGGGGTGGACAGGGGGTTGCCAGTGGAGGCAATATTGCTGGTGCAGAATCAGAGAATCAATTGTGTGTGTGAAACTAGGTCTCTACACAAGAACCCTCGAGGGTTTAGAGTCTTGGAATGAGTTTGGATTTTAGCAGGCAAGAGGAAGGAAGTAGAATGCCAGGACTGCATGTTGTGTTGTATTCCCTGTGGACTATATATGATCAGATTTTGGGGCCCCTGGAGGCTGGATCTTAGAGATTATCTCCTGTCTAGCTTCTCATTTCTTAAACTGGGCAGTTCAATGAGGTCCCTTTTGGACACTAACAGTTTAGAGCGTTGAAGTCAGCTACCCTCCTCCTTGGTCCTCACTCACTTCCTTCCATAGTCTGTCCTTGTGTCCTCGGTGGGTTTTGCACATGTGTTTAGCTCTCCCCATATATTGATAGCTTGGAGAGTCTGCTTCAATTGCACTCCACTGTTAGTGGCAGAATAATGTGGCTCTTAGTACAACACATTTAATAACGTACAGGGATAGGTAGCTAACGTGATTGTCTTTATTACACACTCATTTATTCCTTAAGAGATATAGTTGACCACTTTTAAAAGTTAAAAAGCTTGTTTACTTTGTGAATAGTTCTATGTAATGTTTATATTTCAAATTGGCAAAATTAAATCAAGATATCTTGTGAGCTATAAATATTCACTCTAATGAAGTCTCTAATATATGGCTTTAATAATTTTTAAAAATGATAAATCCATGATTAACTGATAAAGTTCATAGTGATTTAATGATTCAATATATAACTTTTGTAAAACTACTATGAAAAATGTAAAATTATAGCAAATTCTCCTTCAAATAAAACATGAGTCACCCACCTATTTACTGAGGCAGACATGGACAGGAGAGGGTAAATAGTGGTTTTGGTGAGGTACATCTCACTTAGTTTCAGGATGTGCTTGGAAGGAAAATCTGAGCACAAGAATCATTTTCCTGGTGCCACAAACTACAACTCCCATCCACAGCCTGTGCTGGTCCACTTTCTGTGAGTGAGACTCATTGTTATTCCTTAAAGCCACAGGATCTCTCCTGTTTAAAAAAAAAGAAAAAAAAAAAAAGAAAAAAGAAAAGAAACAACAGAATGGACTTTATGTTAGCACTTCCTTGTTATAACTTTAGAAATGTCACAGACCAGCTTTTGGCCATTTCAACTGACTTGTAAACAAAGTTGTTAAGAAGAGGAATAGATTCCCGTGTATTATAGATGAATCTTCAATGATATCTTGCTTTCAAGGAAAAGAAGAAAAAACAGTGGAGAAGATTGTGCAATGAAAAATATAAACATTCACAGAAGTTCATCCATCACTGATAGGAATCACATACATAATTCAGAGATAAGCTCTGAGTAGTGTTCTGATACTGAAAGATGGAGAGAGAACAAGAAAAATAGCGATTAATGGTCACTTTATGTGTGCTGGGCTTTATGTGAAATGTTTCATGTACAGCACTTATGAGGTGTGTGGGATCATTATTATTCTCATTTTAGCAGAATAGACTGAAGCTGCAAGAGTAAACTGACTCAGGAGATACAGAACAACAGTAACAACATCAGTAGTTGAATATAATCAAACTAAGTCTAGAGCCCAAACTCTGCCCAGTGATGGGTAAAAAAAGAACACAAGATACCTGGCTTTCCCCAGGGAGAGGGGGACCAACAGGGATAGTCCTTGTGAAATCTTTGTTCCCTGTTGAAAATATTATTTTAAAGCATGAAAATAGAGTCTCAGAGTGCAAATCAAACTGAATGTTGAGGTCAAAGGAAGAAAACCACTGTAATAAGTTCATCCACGCTATTAACATCAGTATATCTTACTCTTAAACAGAGAAAAATACCTAGTGAGTTAATGCCTGCTTTGAGAAAGAAAGGCGTTTACAAGAAAAGAGGCAAATCTGCTATTATCTGACATGAGAAAATAATACAAAACAAATTCTGGAGCGAATGAATGATAGGATAGGCAAAGGACCACTAGAAAGCAAAATTTAATCAGGAAGACAAATGCATCCTTTGGATCGCAGCCATGTGAAAAGTGGCGCCTGTCTGATTTCAGTTTTTGAATCCATTGGCACTGTCTTCAGACATCGGATTTGACCATGGTATGCTAAGATGTGAGCAGGAGAAAGCAGGGTGTGGTATTTGTTTAAATAGTGGGATGAGTCTCTGAGGGCCTGTTGTGACTGAGTAATTCTGATATTCTCCAAAGTGGACCAAGAGTAGAAGCTAACTAAGGTGGAACCATCAGATTGTAGAGATAAAAACATCAAAACCCAAGAACAAGGAAATCAAATGAAAATAAAGGCTCTAATGATCAGGCTACATTAGGGAGCACAAGTTGCAGTCAGGGATAATTCACTTGTGAGCTGAGATGATTCGTGTAATGTTAGTGATCCAGACCCTGAGGGAATTTGAAGGGCAGATCTCTCTGAGGTGGAGAAGAAACAACTGTGAATGTACCTGTGACCTGACAGAGGTGGGGGCCAGAGATCTCATGTTCTTAAAGGCTACTGTAATCAAGCAAGTCTGTCATAAAAAGACAAAATACAAAATCAAGGAATGCTTTGTACCTCGGGGTTCTGGTCAGTGTATATCTTCATTCTGGTGAGTCGAGCTCTGTGACTGCTTAGGTGTTATGTCTGATTTCTGGCGCATTTTTATTAAGATCATATAGGAACCCATGACCTACTTATCAATTACTTGACATGCCCTGCCTCTCTGGTACAGACAGCCTGCTGCTATGGAAATGTGCTGTCCTGGGTAAAGGAAATGAAAGGTGGATGATGCAGGATGAAAAGGCTAATTCAGTTTTGGAAACTGGTAATTCACTTGCTGGGGAAAACTTATTGATTGGTAGAATATGACTCAATGCAGTGTTGTATTTCATTTTTTTCTCTTAAGCTAAGAGAATAATATCAGCCTTTTTAGGCATCTCAGAAGACACAGATAGGAAATTGCTTTAGATATCTGGAATAAGGAAAGCCGCCTGTGGGTTTTCTTCATTCTCTTTTTGCTGACATTAATGGGTTGGGTAATCAATTGACAGGGAAAGGGTGAAAGGGCAGGAGGCCCTGGGGGTAGGGATCAGGAGAGAAGGGGAGCAGAAGTTACCGAGAAAGTAGAAAACTGAGATGAAAGCTAGGGCACTGGACTATTAGGACTTAACCCTTGCCCACTGAAGGTTTCCTTCCTTTAGTTGTCATATCACCAAATCCAGGAAAAATGATGCGAAAGAATTTGAAGAAAAGACAATTTACTCTGTTTTGCAAATTCTGGATTCTCAAAGGGCCAGATTAGAGCTTAATGCAGTGTGCAGACAGTGATCCTTCAGCTAGTTCTTTGACCCACATGGTATTCAACAAACATTTTTGAACTTTCAGCTTTGAATATTTGTGAAATAAGTAGATTTCTGAATTCTCACTTTGTTTTGAAAAAATAGAAAATCAAGCAATATTGAGACCTCATTCCCAAATTACAGCCCTTTAAACTACTCCCCTTAAAAGGGGTGAGGGTTCTCCCTGGCCTCCTGGCCCTGTGTCTATGTGACATTTTTTCCAGTCTGCGCATTCATGGTTCTTTTTTGGTTTAAATTAATTTTATTGATACATTTAATGTATACAACATAATGACATTCATTGTTGGAAATTTGTACCTTTATATAATCAACCCTGGTTCTTATTTTTTCCTCATTCCCCGGCCCTCCCTTCAACCCCTCCCTCCCTCTCTATCTACAAAGACTTCATTTCCATTATTTTTCATTTTCTCATATTGATTCCATCCATGGTTCTTGTAGGCTTGCCAATTGCCTGTGTTCTGAGAAACGAAGGAAGACTGTGGCCGGGGAGGGAAATGAGCAGTTGGAAGCCGAATTCTCTTCTTTCTTCTTCTGGGAATAGTTTGGCATCTATAAGAGTAGCATATAAAATAGTATGTGGCTGAGTTTCCTTACTTATATGACAAATGTAACAAAATTTAAAACTTAATCTTTAAGAATTAAAAAGGAGTATAATTGAAATGACAGAAGGTAGGAAGGGAAATTCTGTTTTACTTTGTTTTGAGGATGAGATATAGTAGAATAGGTTTATGTTATAAAACAAAGAATTTTAACTAGCACCTAGAATGAAACTACTAAGAATATAGTAAAATACAACTGTATTTTGTGGTGAACTGTTTTTGTTGCCACTTTGGGGAGAATACTCATAGGTCCGGCTCCTTGAATTTTCTCCTATTCCTGGTTGAATGGGTTAAATGAGACCTTAACAGAGTTTTGAAGAATGTTCTCATATTCCAGGACTTTTCCTCCCCTTTTTGCCCCCTGAAAGAGGAGAGCTATCTTTAGGAGCGATATGAGGTGTTTTTACCTTTTCACATCCGTTTCCTCTGAAACTGAGTTCTTTGAAGAACACCCAGAGGTGATATAAGAATTCCCCAAAGGAAATCCTTGGTTAAAGCCTTCAGAGCAATTCTTGCTTTTGTTAGACTCAGATGCAAACAGAAACTGGGTCAAAGGAGGGGAATGTTTGAAATATACCGTAGTGTTAAAATAAGAGAGGAAGAATTCTTTTGTTAATGTGTCTGATAGACATTGATGATATTTTCAGTTCTAACTAGAGAGGAAAGGAGGAAAAGAGGAAAAAAAAACACTTCAGGCTAGGAAAAAAATCAATTTGGAAAATATTGATAGAATATAAAAAATGCCAAATAATTTATAAATATTAACTAAAGGACAAAATTATCCAAGATGGTAGAGGGACTGGGGAAACATTTGAAACAGAACTTCATTTATTTTATAAAAATCATACATTTATATATGGAAATAAAAATTAGAATATGACTCATATATGAATATGTCACTCCCTCCTTGAAATCTTTGGTGACTTCAGTTTAGCTACAGAACAAGTCTAAATGCCTTGATTTAGACCTGAAGGCCCTCTATTTTCTGGCTCCAACCTACTTACTCTTCCTGATATTTTGCTCTTCTTTCTGTGCCCCCATCCATGATCCTTTTGCTGTAGCCTCCTGGACTAATTGTTTTCCTAGTTAGGCCATTCCTTAGTGTCTCTGACATTGCATCCTCCACTGAGAATGTTTCTCTCACCTTCTTTATCCTTTCATGTTTGATCCATCATCTAAAACCTATCTCAGATGCTCACCAGAATACCCATAAAGCCTTCTTCAGTTTCCCTAGGAGGACTGAATCTCTTAAGGGCTGTAGCGCTTAGCTTATACCTGTTACAGGTCTTTTCTCTTTCTGTTTTGTATTATTCATGTATGTACATGTTTTTATCCCTCCCTGTACTCTCTATATCAGCCTCACATTATATTTCTTACATTGTCTACAGCAGAGTCTTACAAATCTAGTTATTTAGTCATTGATGACTGATTTGTATTTCTAATATGTATTTTGAAACAGTTGATTTATTGGGTTAAATTAACATTCTAATATATGATTGTTTAAATTCTAACTTAATATATTCCAAACCAAATTCATTAGCTTCTCCCCATTTATCTGTATATATAATGCATTTAAACATTTTCAAAATCACTCATTTTTCTAATTTGGGTGTCTTTGACTCAACTATTTAATACACTTTTAAAAACAGATTACCATATAGCCTCAAATTCTATTGAATATTCATTGAGACATTTCTCATAACCTCTACTCTTTTCTGCTCTAATTTGTTTTCCTTGATTTAGGCCCTGGTCTCTTCACAGTTAGCTAAGTTCCAGATTACGTGGATAAATAAATCTTTCAACCCCAAAGCCCTCTAAAAACTATTGTCATCAAACTCTTCTTCTTTTGTAGTAGTGGGGATTGAACCCAGGACCTTCACACTGAGCTACATCTTTAGATCTTTTTTTATAATTTTGAAATGGTATCTTGCTAAGTTGTTAGGTTGCCCAGGCTGGACTAGAATTTGTATCCACCTTCCTCCTACAATACTGGGATTATAGGTGTGTACTACTTACCCCCTCAGCTAATCAAATTCTTAACTCATACATATTAATTCTTGGGTTCTAAATTTGCTACCACATAAAATTTTACTCTGGTTCTACAGCTACTGTGGAAACACAGTGTTTAAGAACATAACTTTTGAATCTGGCAAAGCTAGGTTTGTCTCATACTTGTTAGGTTTGTAAACTGTGTCCTTTCATAACTTCCTGAAGTCTCAGTTTCTGCCTCCATCAATGAAAGATAATAATTATATTTGCCTCATAAAGTTGCTAGGATTTGGCATGAGATGATGCCTATAAAATATTTAGCAGAGTGCATTGTAAGAGCAAGAATTCAGTAAATATTAGCAACAATTACCACATTTTCCATTACTCCCCAGGAACTTAGCTCTGGCCAAATTTGAGCCTCTTTGCTGTGAAGGTATGGAGAGCTGTATGCATATGCAAAACACTCTTCACAAGGGTCCCTAATGGAGATGAGGAGGCCTAATGTATGAAGAAGGAATCTATTGTTAACACAAACAAATAGAAAGTTTAGGTGACTAAAGGGACACAGGGTAAAGGCCATAAGCGAATGCTTTAGTATTTCACTTGAATGGCTGAACTCAAGTGTTGCTTGTATTTTGGTCATAGTGGCTGTATACTGTGTAGAAAAGGAAACTAAACTGCTTTTGGCAGCTCACTGATGTGCGTAGGTAGATGTGAAGAAATAAGGTGAGAGATGTCTCTTACTCATCTCGATGCAGTATTTTCTTGCTTCTGGGGCTCAGAGGTTTGGGATGTTCTGTTTGTTCCTTTAGTTCCCCTTGCCAGCCTGATGCCCCCTGGAGTTGTGTGGTGGAGCTGAGCATTGTCCTTGGAAAAGGTCTGGGGAAAGGATATCCCAGCCCATTCAGGTTTCACTTGTGAGAACCCAACAGGTGGACCAAGGTTTTCTGAACCATCAGTGATGATATTGGGAGAAACTAGGTATCTATAACTGACCTATGAATCATTAGACATCAGAAAATGGTGTTAATATTGTTCTGAAACACTTATCTTTAAGCCACTTCTTACTGGCTCAAGGGGCATGTTCCTGTCCACACATTTTGAAATTGTTTTCAGTTTGAAACACATGCAGTTGTTTAAGAAGATAGAATTGAAGCATGCATTGAATAGTTAGTAATTTGTATCAGGGATCTTTAAAAAATCCAGAATTCTATGTGAATGATGGATGAGACATTAGCAAAGAACTATAATAAGCTTTTACTGTACACTTCAGAATGCTTATTGAACTGGCTCGTCACATTAGTCACATTGGTTGTCAAGGCTAGAGTAGAAAGTGGTACCACAGAATCTCATCTGTTGCACAGAAAAAAGCCAATAATCATATCAACCAGGAGTAAGATTTGGTCTCATCACATGGGCTTCCTGACATAATCATGGAAAATAGCAAGGTATAGAGAAAGAACACTGGACTGTCTCAGGACTCTGGATGGCTCCAGAATTTTTACTAACCACCCAGGTGGCTTTGGGCAAAACATTTAGATTCTAAAAAGCTCCATTTATTCATCTACAAAATGAGGAGACTCCTTGTTAATACTGGCAAGTTTAATTGATCTGTTTATCTACACATTCTTTCCAAATGCTACTAAGCTTTGCAGTAAGGAAATAAGCAGGCATTTAATAAAAGTATGAACAAAAATTTAAAAAATACAAAAAGTATGAAAGAAAGCAGAAGAGGATATCATAGCTGTTACATTTTTAAAGCAGGGAAGAGGTGAATAAATGGTAACTAAGTTGACTTAAGAAAACAACTTCACCCAGGAATGGGGAAGCCCAGGAGCAAAAGTATTCACACTGAGGGTTCCCACAGAGGCTCAGGAATGGACACCTCAGGTACTTCTAAATGAGGGGGCACAGCCGGTCAGAAACAGAGAAATAAGCTAATGAAACAGGTAAAAAGCAAACGAATCAAAGATACCAGCCCCTATCCTGATTGGCATCTGGTCAGTATTAATATTTGTCACTCTCCAGTAGGCTAAGCCCAGAATTGTTTGGTGGCATTGAAACTGACACAGTGTCTCGACCATGACTCCAGGTGGGCAAAGCAATTCACAAGGCCCCTCAAAATCAAGGAGTCAGAGGGGATCAATTCTATCTCTCAAAAGGCAAAGCTAAAAAGTCACATACAAGTGGATGTGGACACAGGAAGAGGGATGATTGTGGGTGGTTTTGAAAACAACTGTGAGAAATAACGGGATTCACAATTGTCAAACTTCCAATATCAGTAAAATCCATGTGCAAAAAAAAAAAAGAAACTTCTACAGCAAGATGAAGCTATGAACAATGTCTTCTGAAAATAAAAGATAACATTACATCCCTAAAACAAGAACAGAATGTCATAAAAATATTTTGAGAGCAAAAAGAACTCTGAGGCCTTATTAAGATTACACTAATGAAAATCTTAATTTCCGTATCTTTGGAAGACAAAGTTGAAGACTATCCTAGAAAATGCAACAAAATGATAAGGAGGCTGAAAGACAGGAGAACATTTTTTAATTAAATGGCTAATCCAGCAAATAACACTTGAAAAAATGGAAATTTGGGTGATCTTGAGGTGGCCATAGTACCACAAATACTGAATAATAGTTTAATATTATTTAATAATATAATTATAGTAGAAGATGGAGGAGGGGGCAACCATGAGTATCAAGAGGCATTAAGAATGTCTCCTTTCCCCTCCACAGTAAGAAAATATAGATAATATCTAAATCTGAAACATCAAAACATAGCTGTATCAGCATCATTTAAAAAGAAGAGACAATGGAGCAAACATCTAAATGAATTATATTTGTTGCCTCTGTGGACAGGAAATTGATGGTAGAAAGGGCTAGAACAGGAAAACATTTTTTAAAAATCAGTAAGCCTTAACTTTTAGAAAGTATGGATATAAATTTGAAAAAAACAAATTAAAAAGGACTGGAATTTCATGAAAGGAGGAAAAAACCTTTTTGTGGGCCAGGGATCTAGCTCAGTGGTTCCACTACCTGCCTTGCAAGTGCAGGAACCCAAGTTTGATCCCTATGTACCAACAACAACAACAGCAATGATAATAACAACAACCACCTTTTTGTAATATCATCATCCAGGATACCCATTACTATCATTTTAATATGGTTTTCTACATAGCTGAGACTTTTGTGTATACACACTTTTGTGCCTTCCTTTTTAAATTACATACCCATATCATAAATACTTCCCTTATATCCTATAAATATAAAATACAAATAAGAAATAAAGAGGATCTTGAGTAGATATTCTTTAAGGGGCCTTTCCTGATGTAAAATAAAATAATATAATGAATTGGACTAGATTAAAGGACAAAATATCTTGAAGTTGAGTAAGAGATAGTTCCAATTTCAAATTATCTGTGTATCTATCAAATCATCCTTCCTTTTTTGGGTGAGTGATCAGAACATGTGATCTTTGAAGGAATTAACATCTGTGTCCATGTAGCCATAACACCTGTGACCTTTCTGGATGAAAATTCATTTTACTGCATTTGACAATAGCAATTCATCTCTGTGATAATCCATTTTACTGAATTTGAACATAACAGTGTTATATTATACATGCACACAGCCACTGAAAGAATTTCTAAGAATTTTCTCTTGACTTAGCTCTCTTGATTCTCACAATATCTTTGTGAGGTAGATAAACAGACAATTTGCTTGTGTATCTCAAACTTTAATATTTAATGTTATGTAAATGGTAATAATATAATAGCATGTATTCTAAATAACATCTTATAATTGTTTGAGAAAGGATTTTCTCATGTATTTTTCTCATATTGCATGTGACTCTTTAGGAGATCTGAACTGCAGACAATTCACGGAAATGCTCTAATTCTAATGAAAATTTCTTGCCTTGCCCAGCTCTCAATATCTATCCATTCACCCATTTTTACAACACTGTATTTTTAAATTTTTGATTATGGACTATAAAAATGGTCACCTTAATAAGCTCATAGTTATTCTTTTTGGCCAATTGTGGAATCATATCTTAATTACAATGTGTTTCTCTTCTCCTGCTAATGGTAGTTTCCTGTTTGGCTTCTCTCCTTGAATAAAATAAGGTCGGAATTGTGATATTTTCAAGATTCTAGGGAAGTTAGAGATGGAAGGTAGGTCGGCCTGCTGCATGAAAACAGTGAGGGGGGGGCCAGGGATTTGGCTCAGCGGTTCCACCACCTGCCTCACAAGCACAAGGACCCGAGTTCCATCCCTGGTACGCACCCCGCCCCCTGCCCCCCCCGAAAAAAAACAGCTAGGGGGAAGAGCCATTACATTTTATGCAATTATGAGCGGAATAGTGAACTGGCCTGGGCTGTAGAAGAATAGATGAGTCAGTCAGAATAAAATGTCCTAGTTTTTAAAAAACAAATTTCTTTGCTTAATGCACAGAAAAAAGTTCAGACCTATTTCAAAGGCAAGCTGTAAACCTCAAAATATGTTTTTGTATTGTTTTAAGATGCTTGGGAATCCTTATGTTGAAGGAGTTAGAAGCTTTCTATCTCTGGTCCTTGAAAAATAATCAAGGATCAGCCCCTATGATCATGATGAAGCTCGTGGAAGACTTAGGGTGAAAAAAGAGGGGGCTAACTTTGGTGGTACCCATGCTGCAGCCTGGGCTCATCTGGAACCTGAAAGGAAGAAGGAGGCAAAATTCTTTCTTTCCTTCTTCTTTTTTTTTTTGGTACCGGGGATCAAACTCGGGTCTTTGCGCTTGCAAAGCAGGCCACCGAACCACTGAGCTAAATCACCGGCCTCTTTCCTTTCTTTTTTCTTTTTCTTTTTTTTTTTAATTGAGTTTATTGGTACATTTAGGGATACAGTACAGTTACATTCATAGGAGGAGGCAAATTTTTCTTTCCTTTTTCTTTTTTTTTTTGGTACCGGGGATCAAACTCGGGTCTTTGCGCTTGCAAAGCAGGCCACCGAACCACTGAGCTAAATCACCGGCCTCTTTCCTTTCTTTTTTCTTTTTCTTTTTTTTTTTAATTGAGTTTATTGGTACATTTAGGGATACAGTACAGTTACATTCATTGTTGGGATCATGTACCTTTACATGGCAAGTCTTGATTCTCATTTTTTCCCCTTACCTCTGCCCTCCCTTCACCCCCTCCTCCCCTCCCCATCTACAAACACTTTATTTTCATCTTTTCATTCTCTCACATTTTTTTCTTTTCCCTTTTTGTTCTTCCCCTACG
>NW_022900913.1:42764003-42799545 GCF_012274545.1 Fukomys damarensis
AAATGCAGATGTACTCAGCTACCTCATCTTTGACAAAGGAGCTCACCATCCTCAGTGGAGGAAAGATAGCCTCTTTAATAAATGGTGTTGGAAAAACTGGATATCAACCTGCCACAGATTAAAATTAGACCCTTATCTTTCGCCATGCACTAAATTAAAATCCAAATGGATTAAAGATCTAAATATTAAAACAGAAACATTAAACTTGCTGGAAGGTAAGTTAGGCAGAACTCTGGAAGACATTGGTATAGGAAAAGACTTTATGAACAAATCCTCTTTCTTTTCTTCTTAAAGCTTATGGAGAAGTCCTTTCCGCATGGTTCTCTCTCTCTCTCTCTCTCTCTCTCTCTCTCTCTCTCTCTCTCTCTTTTTTGGGACAGGGTCTCACTATGTAGTTGAGTCTGACCTGGAACTCACTATGTAGCCCAGACTGGTCCTCCTGTCTCAGCCTTCCAAGTGTTGGGATTAAAGGCATGCACCACCACTCTGGGCTGCATGGTTGTCTTTGTGGGCAGTGTGTGTGTGTGTGTGTGTGTGTGTGTGTGTGTGTGTGTGTGTGTGTGTGTGTGTGTGTTAGGCAGGTTAGAGAAAGACCTCTGGCTACTGAAATTGATTCTTAATTTTCATTTAAATAGAGTTGATTTAAATTTTAAAATTTTGTAGTGTTTTAAATGCAAAGGACTTCTCTTGATTTATAATTCTCTTACAACTTGTTATTGACTTGCTATAATTCCAAGAAAAAGGATGTGTAGAAAGATCGTTCTACCAGAGTTGTGGGTCCTTTGACCTTTCTTTTTGTACTCCAGTTAAATGAGAATAAAAATAGCCACCAAACACCTGCTAATCTTACTTGAAACCTGGACTTTTCAGTTTCATGTCACACAAAAAAATGGAGAAAACAAATTAATTCACTGTAGTCTCTTACTTGTATTTATAAAAAATGTAAACAATTGCTTGCCATAAAATCCAAAGGTTTCTTTTCTTTTCTTTTCTTTTCTTTTCTTTTCTTTTCTTTTCTTTTCTTTTCTTTTCTTTTCCTTATGTTGTGCATGTAAGAAGTGCATGCCTACTGGTCTTGAAGCTTAGGTCCTTGGAGCAGAGGGATGTTTTGAGGGATCTTTTCATCCCCTAGGTGGCAGCAACACTCTTTACTGTCTGAGTAGTAAACTGAAAGAGTAGCTGCAAGTCTTGCTTGCCCCTGAGAGTCTTTGCTCTCAAAAGTGCATAGGACTTTTAAATATACTATTTACTACTCAATAAGCTGTGCTTGTCTTAGTGAGTCTATAATTTATTAATGAGAATAAATGAGTTTCTCTGTTGTATGGAAAAATAATGCTTTTGTATACCTAGGGTTTGTATTTTTAGATCAAGTTTCCTCAACACTGGCATTATTGGCATTTTTGGACTGGATAATTCTTTGGTGGAGGACTGTGCATTGTGAGGGGGGCTGTGCATCCCCAGTCTTACGCAGTAGATGCCAGTAGCATTCTCACTCCACTTCCTATCCCCGATGACCCCAAATTTCTCCAGTTAGTGCCAAATGTTCCCTGGGGAGCAAAACCGCCCTTGGTTGAGAACCACTGAATTAGGTTGTTGAATTCATTTCCAAAGATTGGCCCCTGTGTTACTATTCATTTAGTTTTGTAGGTGTGTGTAAATTAATGCACATCTACTTATTTAAATATGTTTCATATTTTTCTTGTTGGGAAATAAGTTTTCTGGAGGACAAAAATGAAGTAAAAAAGGCAGTTAAGGCTAGGTTTGGTTGCATATGTTTATATAATCTCAGCATTGTTGAAGCTGAGGCTGGAGGACCATAAGTTTGAATCTGGCCTGGGCAACTTATCAAGATTGTGTCTCAAAATTTAAAAAATTAGAAAGGGGCTGGTGATATAGATTAGTGTGAAGGTCCTAGGTTCAGTCTTCAGTACCAAAAAAAAAAAAAAAAAAAACAAAAAAAAAAAAAAAAAAAAAGCAACACTCCAAATACAAAGGTACAAGTAACGATGCTACACATCTCAGCCCAGATTGAGTTTTTGGAATTGTACTTCCTTATTCATAATATCCACAGACACATGATCTGCTACTTTTTATTGCTTTTGATTTAAATAGCCTGGTAGATCTGAATGATGAGAGGGAGAACAACCCTAAGGGGTTGCACTTATATCATTTTGAGTAGAAAGAATAGGCTCCAAGAATTCCAGCAGGACTTGAGGAGTCACTTGGCTCCACCTCTGAGTCTGAAGTCTGAGGTGCTGTAGTTAGGGTATGGACCAAGTGGCAGCATCATCACAATTTCTTAGCCAATGGCTTCTTGCTCAGCAAAGTGAACACCAACTTAAATTTAGAGAGATATTTGATTATTGCAAAGCAGTCAACCCGAGTCTAGCCCCTCGCTCACTAGGCCTTCCACTGTGAAGTTCCCACCCAAGAGGGCATGGAAGAATTCATAATTAGATGCACTGGAGAGGGTGAGGGGCCCAGGTGTGATATAACTAAAACTTTACCTTAAGTAGGAACTTCCTTTTGATTTGTTCCAGATACTCTTGGAACATTCCAGTGAAGTGTGTGGGAGAAGGAAATGGACCAGGTGGGATCAAATTCTCTTAGGTGAGTTCCCCACCCTCTTCCTGCTTTGGAAATGACTTCAGTTTTAGAGAAAGAAGATAATCCTTTAGGCAACCAAACTTGAGGATTGCATGTATATTGAGAGAACTCCATTAGCTGGAGTTTCCACCTTTAGCATTTATATGACTTTCAGGAGAAAACTGACTACTCTTCTTATGAAGACAGGCAGAGTCCAGAATCTGCAGTCCAAATGTAATCATTTGAGTCACTTTCGTCTGAGCCTGAGTAGTGGTAATGGAGTCACAGAACAAAACACATGTTTTAAAAGGATTTAATATTGAGTGAGCTTTGGGGAGGGGTCAGACTGGGAAAGCAGCCAGGGCAATTTCAAATGGAGGGTACATGCTTGTTCTTTGAAGATATAGTCGTGTGTTACTTGAATTTTTCTACACTGCTCAATCAAGCCTTGTTAAGAATGTCTGTCCCGTTGGGAGAACTGAGATATTTTCTACAGCTTATTCTTCTCCCATGATTCCCATAGCACCAAAGGCTGACACCAAAGCAGCAGTTAATCAGCCACAAAGCGAGATCCTTTGGAGAACTGGGCTTCATGGACAGATGTGTCTGAGGTGCTCTCCCTGTGGGGAATTGGCTTTGTGGCCTCTGTCTGAGATGTTCAGATCCTGTTAAGTATCAAGTCAAAGGTCTTTGTGCTATAGTGCTTGTCACAAAGCCCTGTGTGTGCTCTGCGAGGCCAAGGATGTGAGGGCAAGTAAAGGTCAACAGTGAACTGGGGCCCATGCCAAGGATGGGTCTTGACTCCCTAATTCTTGTTCCAGAATGCTAGCAGCCTGGCTCAGCGAGAGCCAGCTTGGATCTCTTATGGAGCTGTCATTTGTTTTTTTTAATCACTTATACACCATTTCTAACTGTTCATACTTTCTGTGCAATTTTGCTGAAAACACGAGAAACAAACTGCAAAACAAGGGGCCTTTATGATTTTCTCTGCTGTCCTTAGTGAATGAAATTAGTTGGGCAGAGTGCAAGCTTTCTCTTGCTGCATTTGATGAATTTTGTTGTTGCATGAATGCTTTTAGGAAGAAAATTGTGTGTGTGTGTGTGTGTGTGTGTGTATACGCACATGCATGCGTATGCATGCACACAATAAGTTCTCTGTCCAGTGTTTAAAATATGGCATATATTTATCTACTTTGTCAGGGAGATGGGTTAAAGTCAGTAGATTAATCATTAAATCAACAAGCATTTAAATAGATGCAAATCTATTGTTTCTGTCAGAAGCACTGCTAGCCCACACTGACCTTTGTGCGAATTAGAGACAGAGGATCCTGTGGGCAGAAAGAGACTGTATCTGGCCCATAACTTCACATCTCAACCCTTTCAGTTGGGTTCCTTTGTACAAGTACTAACTGTTGTTGTACACCACTATCCCTTGAGGAGAGGAAGTGGGCTATAAAATTATGCCATTAGGTTGGAAAGTTTCCTGAAAAAATAAATCTTGAGCACAATTTAAAGGAGGAAACTTTTTTGGGGGGGCATGACAAAGAGAAGGAGGTAGGTTATCACTTTGGAGAGAAAAACCATAAAGACCTGATGGGTCCTTGCCCCTGAAGTCTTTATCCCTACAGCTGGGCTAATAAAGCCTCCTTTGTGTGGGGCAGGGTGAAACAGGAACAAGCATGAACATAGGGAGAAGAAAAAGAAGGAGCTAAGGATTCGGTATTGATAGACTCTCCTTTTTCTTCTGGTTGGTTCCCCCTTGTGTTTGCTTAGGCACTAGTGTTAATTTCCTGATTGCTGCCTGTTCCCAGAGGTTCCTGAGTGATGGAGAACATTGAGGTTGCCTTTCACCCCTCCCAACACCCTCTGTGGGGCCCTCTGTGAACCTGTGACTAGAGCCCTGTGATGCTGAGCGGCATATTGCTTATGTCATGACCATTCTGACTTCTGGGCAGCCTGAGTGTCTTATGCACCTTCCACATGGCCTTCCAGACCCTGCCTTTTCTTTTTGGGTGATATCCTATTCAAGGGCTCATTTGGACCTCTAAGTAGTACTTATGCCCTATATAGTACAATAGTACTTCTACCCTATAAAGCTCCTCCTGGCTTTGGACTAATCTTTGAAACCACAGATCTTACAAGGGACTGCTTATTGAATTCCCCAGGGAAATCTGAAATTTGGATGCCCATGATGCCTATCTGCTGTGAGATCAGAATTTCTGATGCACAAGCCCCAGGGCTTTGAACCCTTCTCAGGCTATTCTAACAGGCTGGCATGGCTGGAACACCGTTTTAGACTTGCATTCCCACATCTGCCCCTCTTTGATGAGTTGGCCTGTCTTTTCTCGGGCTTCCGTGTTCAGACATGTGTCCTTGGCTGAGCCTTCCGAGCCTAGGACTGGCCTGGCTCATCACCAGATAAGCTCGGGTTATAACTGAGTTTTGGAGTCAAAAGACTGTGAGGGGTATTTGGAGATAAAAGTTAGCCTTATTTGGTTTCTTTATCCTGTAGTTGTAATAAAAGCAATCCACCAGGCTTGTCTTACACGGGAAAGAACATTCTTCGTAGGGTATGTTTAACTTATGAATGGGTTGTATTCCAGAATTTGTTTGTGGTCAGTTGTGGACACAGAACCAGATTCCCATAATAACAAAGTTACAGAGGAAAGTGGCAGGTTATAAAAGTCTAAACTTTAAAAAGTTGAACTTTAGAACTAACAAAGTCAAAGAAAGAATCGTCACCTTTTATTGTCAGGTTGAACCATAAGTAGTTGACATTTTTGTATGTCCACAAATGGTTGTATATTGGCAGTTTTCTGTGGACTTAACCTTGGGTATGTTTTGTTTTAGGCAAAGCAAAAACATTTTAGACACTAAAATTGAATGTTCAGAATCTTGGTCTTATTGAGATTCTGAGCCATACTCCCCTTTCTCCCTACTCTTCCTACACTTCCTACTCCTTTCAGTCTCTGCTTCCAGCCAGGTAAAATGTAGGTAAGGAACACAGCCCTTCTGAGAGGGCAGCTATAAATTGAGAAGGGTAATAGCAGGTGTGGGTGAGCAGAGGGATGGGGGGCCCTGACGTAAGCAGCCTCCAAATGGCAGACATTCCTACAGAAGCTTTCAAGGAACTGTGTGGAAAGCCCTACCTTGCCTTTCTTAGAGTCTGCTTCTTTGGCTGGGGACAGCAACAGCTGTGGTGCTGGCTGGAGCAGAGCAGACTGCAGGTATGGACTGAAAAGCGTGACTGTCACATGCATGGGCCATGTTACAGCTGAAAGTGTATCCATGAGGCCACGAGAATTATCTGCCTTGACAAGTGATGAGTGTGTCTGAAGGATGAGTCAAAGCATAGGAATCTTGCTTTGTGTACACTGTCTTGCAATAGAAACTGAATATTTTAGGCAACAAATAGGGTGCTTTGTGAGTCACGAGGATGCAGTGTGTGCAGAATGGCAGGAAAGGCCATTCTGTTTTTATAGCTCAGGATAAATGCCTGACACATAGTAGGTACATGGTAAGGGTTGCCTGGAAACCAAACAATGCTCATTATTTTTCTCTTTTGTTGCTATGGAAAGCTCAAAGATCATATATATGTTTGTCTGGAGAGCGATGCAGCAAGTATCAGAAACTGTTCACCCATTTGTATTGCCTTAGAAAATAGACTGCTTTAGGCTCAGTGTTCATTGCATGTTCATAAAAAATACTTTTCTTTATTCAGATGTTGATTTTGTATTTTATGTAGGAAAACACCATTTTCATTGGTGCTTATCGTGTCTCCAATAATCCATATTCTTATCTTAATTCTACATAAATTAAAATCTTGTTTCCAACACTTATTCAATAAAGTGGCTTGAGAATTGTGCTGCTCTAAATGAATTCCAGGTCACCCAGGGGAAATCTCTGCACCCCACTGGAATTAATTATCAGAGGACACCTGCAATTTTACAGTCAGAATGAATGAGAATGGAAACAGAATATAATGAATGAAAATGATTTGATTGCCTGCACTGCAAATATTATGGAAACTCTTCCTCAGTGATGTGTAGTGAATAAAAATTGGAGGGCACATACAGGTGCTTTTACAGTAGTCTGCATTACATTCTTTTTTTTTTTTTTTTTTTTTTATTGAGTTTATTGGTACATTTAGGGATACAGTACAGTTACATTCATTGTTGGGATCTTGTACCTCTACATGACAAGTCTTGATTCTCATTTTTTCCCCTTACCTCTGCCCTCCCTTCACCCCCTCCTCCCCTCCCCATCTACAAACACTTTATTTTCATCTTTTCATTCTCTCACATTTTTTGAAAGGAATGAACAGAGCAGCAAATTCATGATTACAAATTCCATGGACACTGAAAAATAGTCTGACCTCTTAGCTTTGGCAAAGTTATTTCCATAATGCATTTTCCTTCACTGTGACATCTTAATGTCATCCATTGCCTGTTTTCACACACAAGGTCAATTCTGAATCACTTTATGCAATTATGTAAATGCAGTTCCCATAAAGTACAGGAAAGTAATGTTGCTGTCAGTCATTTCAAAAGCCTTCTAGCAATGTAGTTTCACTCTAGGATAGTAAGTCTCTATTGTCTATTCAACTGTTTCATGTATTTTAGAAGGATATTTGTAAGCATCTCCTAGAAATGGTTTTTAACATACTTTTTTCAAAACTTTTTTTATTTTTAAGAGTCTGAAATGGACTTTAATGTTTTTATGAAAGTCTGTGAGCATGGCTCATTGGACATTTCCAGACTGAAGCCAGTCTGACTATAGTTTTATTTCTGCATGCTAGGTAGCCCTCTACACACACACACACACACACACACACACACGCTTCTTTCCATGCTGTGATAGTGAATAAGAATGGAGGATTATCTTCGGCCCCAGACAACAGGAGCCTGTTGGTCTATGCCCAGACAAAAAGAGAAATAATGTTGACTTTTCTCATCACCTTTCTTGTATAATTGCATCATGTACACAGTAGACACAAGTAGATTCCAGCACATGGCCAAAAGACCCCGTCCCAATGCTGTGGGGTCTCATATTCGCGATTGTTCAGGGTTGAGATGGGGGTAGGAGAGCCACTGGGAGGAGGCAGGATAAAAAAAAATTCTCTCTGGTGCTAATTCAGATATTTTTCTCTGGAGAAACACAGTTAAAGACTCTTTCCCTTGCGATATCTAGGTTGTGTAGGAATTATTCAGAGAAGTGAATAGTTTGGTAAAATGGCAGAGATATAGAAATTTAAAAATAGAAAGTGATTCTAGCCATAATTAGTGAAGAGGCTAGCTGATATTAAAGGGATTAAAAATGCAGTGGCAAGTTCATTGGCAGATATCAAACTTAAAAGCCACATTCAAAATAACAACTCATAAAAGGTTCAGTTATTCAGTTGACACACATTGCCTTAGTGCTGGCTGTGTTCCAGGCACTATCTTGAACACCGAAACAGAGCAGTGGCTGTGACAGCCAAGGACCCTTGGGATTACATTCCAATGTAATCAGATTAAATGTGGAGTCAGAATAAATAGGTAAACATTCCCATTTATGGGTAAATGTACATGGGTAAATAATAATATAATGAATACAATGATAATTGAAATATGTGGTTCCAGATAATACAAAGGACATTGAAGAAGTTAAAGAAAAATAAAGGGGTAGAGCATAAATTTGGATAGGATTTTCAGAAGCCCTCCCAAGGAAGTTCCATCTGAGAGATACCTGAGTAGAGTGAAGGGGTGGGCTATGTGAACATCTGGGAATAATGTTCCAGGAAAGAAAGAGTCAGTGTAAAGTCCAGAGACAGAACAAGCTTGAAGCCCAGCTGGAAATAGCAAGAAGAGGCTGGGTGGATGGATCAGAACAAGTGGCAGAGAGTGTGGTTGACGAGGCCCAGTGGGGAGTCTGGTCTGGTTCTTAGAGAGCATTGCAAGTCGTTGGATTTTTGCTGCTAGTGTGATAGGAATCTAATGAAGGGTTTGTGCAAAGGCACATAGGCATGGTCTACTTCATTTTAATAAGTTCTGACTGGCTTTGTATTGTGACCAGACTAAAGATGGTGATAAGGAGCCAATGTTAGGAGGTCTGTGAAGAAGCCCTTGCAACTGGTCAGCTGGGAGGTGATAAAGACTTCGACTATAGTGATGTCTATGGAGGAAGGGCTGAGGCATATTTTAAAGATATGGTCAATGGAATTCGTTAATTGATTAAAGAAGAGAGTAGAGTAAAAGAAAGGACTCAGAGTGGGTTTCTGCACTAACCAATTCTGTGAAAGGGGAGCTGTTTTATAGGGAATGATGTTTTAGCTGGGTGAAGTTTGAATGCTGGATAGATGCCAACAGGCGACATCAAGAAAGCAACTGGACGTAGAAGCCAGGAGCTTGGAGGAGATATTGAGCTGAAGCTGCATATTTTGGGGCCAAGTGTGTGAATGTTATTTAAAGCCACAAGTGTAGAGGAAATAAACTTGGAATAATGTAGAGAGAGCACTGGGCTTGGAGCATGCCAACATTTAGAAGCCAGAAGGAGCAGGAGGAGCCAGCAAAAGAGAAAGAGGAGCAGTCTCCAGTATTCTAAGTGTAGAGCCCCAGCCACAGGTGGAGAGAGTGTTTCAAGAAAGAGGAGATTATCACTCTGCCAATGCTGCGAGAAGAAGCAAAATGATGCTAGAGACTGTTCACTCGATTCAGCCAGATGGGTGGAGTTTGGCGGATTGATCAATGATTGATCTAATATCTACATTCATATGCATCTATTTACCATACAGATACAGACTGTATGTCTATATGTATTATGTGTACATATATACATATAATACAGAAATTGAGTGATATTGTTAAGTTATGTGATCACACAGCTGTTTTTTTAATATATGCATACTTGTTTGGTAGATATTCATAAAAACTTACTGGATTGTAGGTTGACTATGTATAGTGTTGCAGGATAATTCAGATATTCATGGAGCATCTTGCATCTCATATTTCTTGAAGTAAAAATGTTACGAGGAAATTATGAAATTTTTTGTTAAACTTGTATTGCAACACCTAGTTTACTATGCTTTCCTTTATTATGATCTGCTCTGATAAGTTTATTTATGGATAAATTGTTCCTATTAGAACTCACCTATCATAACTCTGTCCAGAATCAGAATCACCTTAGAAATTTAGAATTAACAATGTTGAAAGACACAGAGGGGTCTTAATATTGGGCACAGAAAAACACTTTGGTGTAATAAAGAAAACATTGGTTTCAAAATTAGAACAACTTGGTTGTGTGTCCTACTTCACAACTTACTACTTGATCTTCTGTGAGTTTGTGGAGTATTCATTTTCTAATCTATGAAATAGGATTAATAACATTTAGATGCTTTGGAGAGGTTTAACTGAGATAGTTTGTGTGAAGTAATGGGTGAATGAGAAATTTACGTCATGTCAGTTGCCATACAAACTACTCAGGAAATACAAGGGTAGAGGAGCTCAGCCAGGACTGGGATCAGGACTGTTAGCTTGATTTCCTAACTACCTTCTTTCCAATAACTATTAACCTTGTTGATATTTTGAAAACTGCTAATTTCTGCAGTCAGCCATCACAGCAGCATGTAGTGATGAAAGAGGAGAGACCTCTTCCTTCTTGAAACATGGTAACGATCAAAACAACCAGAGGTTGCTTTGTCCTTCTAGGAGTTCTCATGAAATATGTGCATTGGTGCTTACTTGTTGAGGGAAAATTAAGTGGTGAATGGGGTGTGACATTCACTTCATTCCAAAGTTACTGGCCTTCCAAAGCACTGAGGGGCCTGGGCCTGCTTCTTGGCATCTGTTCTCAAAGGAAAAAATGTTTTCTGAACAGATACAAGAGCTGATCCATTTCATGAGGTGTGCCATTTCCCTGTCTCCAGCCAGCGTGGCACACTTATGCATATTTTTAAGGCATGTATTTTATGTATTGCCGTATCTACATTTTTACCTATACTTTTTCTGTTTCTTCTCTCCTCTTTTCTCTGTGCACTAGAAATCACTTTATACTCTCCTCGAGATTTTATACTATACCAATCCTCAGAAAGTAGGTGTATTCTAGTCGTTTTCAGAAAAGCCAAACAAGGAAGAGAACTCTTCATCCTCAGGACATTGGCTTAAGGTTTAATCTGCAGAATAAATGTATACAAAATTAGCAGAAAGATCATCGCTGACTATAATTTCCTGTGGTTAGCAATTCTATGGTTTACACCAGTGATACATAGGACTCTCATGGGTCATGTTAAGCCCATTAATGACAGAAATAAAACTTAGAGACTTGGACCTTTTTTCTGTAGAACATATCCAGCATTATAAATGATACAAAGCAACATAGACAAAGGATGCCACTGAGCCGCTCTGCCCCTATCCATGATGATGCTCATTGTGGTGACGATGGTCAGCAACCCATGTGAGTGAGGAATCTGTGAGACCTAATGTCCTTCCAGCTGCAGAATTTTATCCTGTCTCACCCAAGGTCTATGTCCTTGCAGAACAGCTTTGATGCCACTTACATGAATAAATCTGATGCTCAGTAAACCCGGAGGCTAGTGATAAAATTAAAGCTTTGTATGAGACCACAGTAGATTGCGGAATCTGTCTCAGAGCCTGGGCCCACAAGTTTGTCTAAGTCTGTGAGAGTCTTAGCTAATGCCTACTCCGTTATGCACCCCAGTGCCTGCTATGATGGTTTGTGGAGCCGTATCTGGCTCATTCCCGATCTTACGATGCTTGCTTGAGTGAGTGGCTTCGCACTAATGTCACCTTTTCTATTCTCTTGCCCTGGCTCCAGAGCCTTGGGTGTCGTTTCTCGCAGAGTAGGACCAGCAGTAGGCATGGGGGAAGGCCTGCATGCTGTGGGTCTAGATGGCCCCCATGTGCTCTGATCCCCTTGGAGGTCAGTGGAGACACATTTCTTTCCTGGCAGCTGCAGGGCCCAGTGTCAACAAAGCTTTGAAGTTTCCTGGGGAGTAAAGGCATTCTATAAAGAGAAGGAATTATTATTGCTTCCTGACTTTGGTGAGTTAGCAATGGTCTGGTGGATTTGGAAAATAGCAGTGGACTTCATATTTAATTATTTGGACTTATTTTGATAAAAAGAAAATTCCTCTTATTTAAATACAATTAACACAAAGAGATGAAGAGGGGGGAAGGAAGAAGAGGGAAAGGGAACATAAAATTTAAGATGTGTTATGTATGGGTACCAACTCCCCATGATGAATGTAATCTTTTTTACTGCAAATGTGTAATAATAAAAATTAAAAGTATGATTAGCAAAGCAAGCATAAAACAATGCAGACAAATTCTAGACTTTACCATATATATTTGTGAATCAGAAAGTAAATAAAAACAAATGAAACATGAGTGTGATTAATTTTGACACAACATGCAACAAGAATTTAAATATTGTTAAATTTAACTGAAATAAGTTTTCACCACATCATCATATTTTTACCTCTTACATTTACCAATTGGACTTGGGATAGGAATTATTTGTTTTAAGATAGACCCAAATTCAGCTCTCTTTTACTTTGCTACAGCAATCCTTTTGTTTTCTCTGTCTTCTAAGCTGATGTATGAAGGTATGGTTTGAGAAACTGCTATGGTCTGGGTTAGATCATTTCTGAAGATCAGTTTATTTTGGAAAAGTTTGTATGAATGAGGTAAGGATTTTTTTGTGCGGGAGAACCAGGGATTGAACTCAGGACTTTGCGCTTGAGAGGCAGGTGGTGGCACCACTGAGCTAAATCCCTGGCCCGAGGTAAGGTTTTTGATACAAGAGTGCCAAGTGCTAGTGGGCAAAGCAATTTCCCCTGCCTGAATCCTCACCCTCAGTAGTTTTCACTCTCTCTGGGCACTGGTCTTATGAGGTTCTTAGTGGATTGCTTTGATCAGCTGTCAGAGAACTGTGTGGGGGAGGTGGGGCCTGGCATTTGGGCTGCTGTCTTGGGGACTCATATCTTATTTGCCCCAGAGGAGATTGAAGGGTTCTGTATTTGCCTTCCTGCAGAGAGGGAAGGATGAGCCTGGTAGATGGTGATCTGGGAAGACATGCAGGGTGGTGTTTTCCTTTAGTTTTCATCAGTCATTGCTGACATCTTTCTAGACCCAGGCTCAGGGTGACCCTTAAAGCCACTGTAGAAAGCACAAAATATCACTGTATGCTACCACGGTATGGCTGGCTACTCCCTGCTCAGGGAGTACTACTTCTACCAAGCTGAACAGTCTGCCTCAAAGTATTTGTTTTTAACTTTTTGAGAGTAATTTGTAGTCAAGGCATTTTTATTCTTACTCTAAATATGTTTATTTGAAGGGAAAACACGTGCTCGTAGAAAAAAACCTAAAAACTCCTAAAAGGTATCATATGAAAAATGCCCGTTGTACTATATGGATAAAGACCTTGTCCTTCTGTATGTCTGCCTGTCTCTCACTCATTGTCTGTGTCTGTCTCTCTCCATGTGTGAGCACACGTCACTTTTTTTTTTCATTTAATGAAATATGAAAATTCTTAGAGACCTGAACATTCAGGTTCTCTAGATAAACAGAACCAGTAATCTGTGTGTGCATGCATGCGTGTGTGCATGCATGTGTGCGTGCACGTGTTTGTGTTTGTGTGTGTGTCTGTAGTTGGTAAATCAGAGATCCAGGAGAGCCAAGGCTCTGAAAACTAGTTCTCATGAGCCCCAAGAGAGCTGTTGTTTCAGTTTGAGGCCAAGCACCAGAAAAGACCAATGTCTCAACTCAAGCATTCAGGTAGGAGGCGTTCTCCCTTGCTTGTGGCAGGGTCAGCCTTTTTGTTTAGGTCAGGCCTTCAACTGATTGGATGAGGCCCACCTACATTCAAATAGTAATCCTATCTAGCAACACCCTCACAGATATATCCAGAGTAATGTTTGACCAAATGTTTGTGTACCTCATGGTATACAGCAAAATTTACACATAAAATGAACTATGACTGCTGTCATATGATTGTTATTATTATTTTTCATTGAATTTATTGGTACTTTTTAGGTATTTAGTTACATTCATCATTAAAGATATTGTACCTTTACATGACAGATCTTGGTTATCATTTTTTTCCCCATACCCCTGCCTTCCCTTCACCCCCTCCATCCTCCCCAGTTTACAAAGACTTTGTTTCCATTTTTTCCTTTTCTTATATTTTTTCTTTTCCCTTATTTCCTTTCCTTGACTCTTCCTACTCCCTTACACCTTCAGCCCTTTTCTTCCTATTTCACATTATCAGTTACACAATTTGGATCTTATACTTTTGTTTTTGACACTAGAGAAACTATTTGGTATATACACATGTACAGTCTATTAATTTCACTTAAGAGTATGGCCTCAATATGCATCCATTTTCCCATGAATGACTATAGTTTTTCATTCTTTATTTCTGAGTAGTACTCCATGTTATAGAAATACTACATTTTCTTTATCCAGTCTCCAAATGATGGGAATTGGGTTGTTTCTGAGTTTTAGCTATTACAAACTGTGCCACTATAAACATGAGTGTGCATATATCACTGTGGTATGATTCCTTTAATTCTTTTGGAAAGATATCCAGCAGAGGGATAGCTGGGTCAAATGGAACCTCTAATCCTACTTTGAGGTATCTTCATATTGATTCCCACACTGGTTGCACCAGTCTTCACTCCCACCAACAACAGAGAAGGGTTCCTTTCTCCCCACAACCCTGCCAGTATTTGTTATTGGTTGATTTCTTGATAGCAGCCATTCTTTTTGGGGTGAGGTAGAATCTCAGTGTTGTTTTCATCTGCATCTCTCAAATGACCAGTGATGTTGAACATTTTTTCATATGTTTATTTGCTGTTATTACTTCTTTGTGTGAGAAATATCTGTTTATTTCAGATGCTAATTTTTGAATTAGGTCTTTATATTTGGGGAGCCTGATTTTTTTGAGTTCTTTATATATATATTCTAGATAATAATCCTTTGTCTGAGGAGCAGCTTGTAAGGTTTTTTCCCACATTGTAGGTTGTTTCTTAGCTTTGTGGGTGGTTTCTCTTGCATTGCAGAGACTTTTTAATAAGATGAGATCCCAGTTGTTGATTCTTTGTGCTAGTTCCTGTGCTACTGAGTATTTTTTCATAAAGTCTTTTCCTATGCCAATGTCTTTTAGAGTTCTGCCTAATTTATCTTCCAGCAAGTTTAGCATTTCTGTTTTAATATTTCTATCTTTAATCCACTTGGTGTTTAATTTAGTGCCTGGTGAAGGTCTAGTTTTAATCCTTGGCAAGTTGAAAGCCAGCTTTTCCAACACCATTTATTGGAGAGGCTATTTTTCCATCAGTGAAGATGCTTGCCTACTTTGTCAAAGATGAGGTAGCTGAGTACATCTGGAGTTGTTTTTGTATCTTCCAATCTATTCCATGGATCCTCAGGTCTTTTTCTTTGCCAGTGCCATGCTGTTTTTATCACAGTGGCTTTGCAGTATAGTTTCAAGCTGGGGATTGTGATACCCACTGTCATGTCTCTGTTGCCTAGGATTGATTTTGCTGTTCTAGATCTCTTCTGGTTCCAAATGAATTTTTGAGTTATTTTCTCTAGTTCTGTGAAATACACTGTTAGGATTTCAGTTGGGATTGCGCAGAATCTGTATAGGAGTTTTGGAAGTATGACCATTTTCACTATGTTGAGTCTACCCAGGATCAGGGGATATCTTTCCATTTTCTTATATCCTCTTTGATCTCTTTTTTTCAGAATTCTGTAGTTTTCAGTGTAGAAATCTTTTGCTTCATTCATTAGATGGATTCCTAGATACTTCATTTTTTTGGGTGCATTTGTGAAAGGAATTGTTTCCCTAATTTCACTCTCAGTGAGTCTGTTATTTGTGTATAGGAAGTCTATTGATTATTGAGCATTGACCTTGTGTCCATCTACTCTGCTGAAATTGTCAATTTAGTCTAGAAGTCTTTTGACAGAGTTTTTTGAGTCTTCTATGCAGAGTATCATATCATCAGCAAATAATGACAGTTTAACTTCCTCCTTTCCTATCTTTATTGGTATAATTTCTTTCTCATGTCATGTGGCTAATGTTTCCAGAACAGGAATAGTAATAGTAGACATCCTTGTCTTCTTCCTAATTTTATTGTGAAGGTTTTCAGTTTTTGGCCATATAACATGATGTTAGCTGTTGGCTTTTCATAGCCTTTATCAAGTTGAGATAAAGACCATCTATTCCAATTTTCTGTAGGGCTTTTATCATGAATGGGTTTTGAATTTTGTTGAATGCTTTTTCTGCGTCTATTGAGAGGATCATATGGTTTTTGTCCTTGATTCTGTTAATGTAGTGCATTACATTTATTGAATTACATATGTTGAACCATCATTGCATCCCTGGAATAAATCTGACTTGGTCAGTGTGTATAATCTTCTCGATGATCTTCTGTATTCTCTTTGCCAGTTTCTTATTGAGGATCTTTGCATCTATGTTCATTAGGGAGATTGACCTGTAGTTCTCTTTTTTGTTTGGATCTTTTCCTGGTTTGGGAATCAAAGTAAAACTTGCTTCCAGGAGTGAATTTGCAATTACTATTTACCTTTAATTTCATTGAAAAGTTTAAAGAGTAGTGGCCATGGTTCTTCGTTAAATGTCTAGTAGAGTTCAGCAGTGAAGCTGGACCTGTGCTTTTCTTAGTTGGTAAATTTTAAATTATGTTACTAATTTCACTGATTGTAATTGGGGTGTTTAAAAATTTTTAATCTTTGTTCAACTTTGGTAATTCATAAGTATCTAGAAATCTGTCCATTTCATCTGTGTTTTGTTTTGCATTTTATTAGAGTACAGGTTCTTGGAATAGGTATTGATGATCCTCTGGATTTCTGCTGGATATGTTGTGACTTCACCTTTTCCATTCCTAATTGCATGAATCTGTGCCTCTTTCATTTTTTTTTTTTGAGAAGGTTGGCTAGTGTTTTACCAATTTTATTTATTCCTTTGAATAACCAACTTTTAGATTAATTGGTTTTTTTGTATCATTCTCTTAGTTTCCATTTCATTTACTTCTGCTCTGATCTTCATAATTTCCTCCCTTGTATGAGCTCTTTTTCTAGGAGCTAAGATTAAGGTTGTTTATTTATTTGTTTATTTGAGCTTACTGTTTTGTTTATTTGTTTATTTGAGCTTACTGTTTTCCTACTGTGGGATTTACTCCAGTGAATTATCCGCATAGAACTACTTTCATTTTGTCCCATAGATTTCAGTATATTGTATTGGCATTTTCATTTATTTGTGAAAACTGACTAATTTGTTCTTTAATTTCCTCTGTGATGCATTGATTGTTCAGGAGAGTGTTATTCAATTGCCATGTGTTCATGAAGTTCTTGAGGTTTCTTATGCTATTGATCTCCAGCTTAATTGTACTGTGGTCTGATAATATACATGGAATAACTTCAATTACTTTGCATTTATTTAAACATTTTGTATGAGATAATATGTAGTCTGTTTTGGAGAATGACTCATGTGCAGCTGAAAAGAATGCATACTCTGATTTTGTGGAGTGGAACACTCTGTAGATGTCTATTATGTCCATTTGTTCAAAAGCTTAGTTCAATTCTAGTATTTTGTTGTTGCTTTTTTGTCCAGATGATCTATTTGTGGTAGTGGGGTATGTAGGTTCCCCCACTACAATTGTATTAGTGCTTATTTAGTTTTTCGTGTCTCTTAATATTTATTTTATATAGTTGGGGGCATTAATATTTAGTGCATATATATTTATGATTGTCATATCTTCCTCTTGGATCATTCCCTTTATAAGGATGTTTTGGCCTCCTTTGTCTCTCTTAATTAGTTTTGATTTGAAATTTGAAATGATAAATGAGATAGCTACCCCTGCTTTTTTCTGGGCTCCTGTCACATGGAGAACTGTTTTCCATCCTTTTACTTTCAGGCTATGGTATTCTTTTTGAACTAAGTGTGTTTCTTGTATACAACAAAATTTTGGATTTTGCTTCTTGATCCATTCTGCCAGTCTATTTCTTTTGATTGGTGAATTGAGGCCATTAACATTGATAGTTATCACTGACATGTATTGACTTGTCATTTTCATGTTATTGTCCTATTCTTAGCTCTTTTTAATTTTTTCCACTCTCCCTTTAGTTTCTTGCCTTGCCTAATTGATTTGCTCTGTTGGGCCTCATGGTATTGTGACCTTCATTGACTTTTTCTAGAATATTGTTTATAAGTGTTTGATTTGGTATTCATGAAATTTCTCAGGTGTTCTTGTCATGGAAATGTATTATTTCCCCATCCATTTAAAAAGAGTGTTTTTCAGGATACATCAGTCTAGGTTGGAAGTTGTTTTCTTTTAGGGCTTGAAATACCTCACTCCAGGCTCTCCTTGACTTGAGGGTTTCTGTTGAAAAGTCTGTTGTGATTCTGATGGGTTTTCCTGTGCATGTGATTTGTTTCTTTTCTCTAAGTACTTGCAGCATTTTTTTCTTCTGTTGGGTTTCCGGGATCTTGATTATTCTATGTCTAGGTGTAGATTTTTAAAAAAATTATGGCTAGTTGTAATCCTATATGCCTGTCTAATCTGTATGTCAAATTCTACCCCTCTATTTGGGAAGTTTTCTGTCATTAATCCTTTGAACGGTTTTTTTTTTAATGTCATTTGAACTTTCTTCTGCTACTTCATGAATTCCTATCAGTCTTCTATTATTCTTCTTTGCTTCATCTAGGAGTTGTTGGATCACTTTCTCATGATCCCTTACTGTTTTTAAGAAATCTCTCTTTTCATGGTCACTGACTACAATCCTATCTTCCATATCTGAAATTCTGTCTTCGCATTTGTTCATTTCCCTGCAAATTCGTTTTAGACTTTTTAATCTCCTGGATATCTGTTTGAATCTGTTTCACGGATTCCATTTCTTTCCTATGTTGGGCATTCAGGCTTCTATCATGTTCCTGAACTCATCTATTTTTTTTTTTGTCTGTTTCTGTGTTAGAGTTTCTAATCATGACTTTCATTCTTCTCATCATCTCTGTGGTTATCTGGGAAATTATTCCTGTTTTGAATTTTTCTAGAGCCTGATTGATCTGTTTTGTTACTTCCTGTACTATGATTTCAGGGAGTCCTGTTGATTGTCAGACTTTTCTAACTTGTTAAACATAGAATTTGCTATCGGTGAACTGGTAGCCTGTATTTGTGCCTTGCTAAAGTGTTTTCTCACTTTCTTTTGTTGTTATTGTTGTTGGTGCTGTCCTTGGTATAATTCCTGGGTTTGTACTTTGATCTACCAGATAGAGGTGCTCTTTAGGTTTTGAGTCTCTTATGACTCATAGATACTCTCATATTCATAATACCAGGAAGGACCACTCATTAAATCAATCACAGCCCTTTATCCCATTTGATACAATCAGCCACACAATAGCATCAAGCAGAGCTTAGAAATTGACAATTTGTGGTAGTTATTATACTATCACCTTTAAGCATGTAAATCAAATCAAAATAGAGGAGCAGTCCAAAATGTGTTTATAGTGAATAAACTCTTCAATATAGCAACTTTAACCTTCAGGATGGGGACTTCAAAGGAGTTAGGAGAAGAGGAATAGATAGGTAAAAGAATAGGAGAAGGTTTCAAGTGAAGCCAGAGGATATAGCATAATCATGCAAACTCTAGGAAACTGTTGAAGACAAGAGGGAAAGACAGAGTGGAGTGCAAGAACAAAGACAAGAATAGAACAGCTTAACAGTAATAGGGAAGATATAAATGGTACTAACTTTCCTTTGAAACTAATGACAATTAAGTGAAGGAGAAAGAGACAAGAAAAGAAAAAGAAAGAAGAAATCTGAATTAGGGCAGGAACAGGAACAAAAAGTAAAATGTGTGGGAGCAAGAGACTAAGTGGGGGAAAAAAAGAAAGAAGAATTTGAAGAATAGAAAAAAATAAAAATTTAAAAATAAAAATTAAAAATAAGAGGAAAAGAAAAAAATGTTTGAAGAACCTCTTTCAGGATATATCTCTGCTGTCACAATAGACATTGTATGCAGCAATGTACAGAACTAAGTCAATTAGTCTCAGCTTGCCAACAGCAGACCCCTGAGATTCAGGCTGAATCCTGACTGCGAGGCCCAAGTTGAGCTCCCTGACCTCCTGCAGGGTTGAACTCTGCAAGGTTCTACTGCAGGTTCCAGCGGCCCTTCCCCTGAAGACAGTCCAAGTTCTAATGGAAGTTGGTGATCCCTCCAACTTAGCAACTCTGGAGGTCTGACGTGCCTTTATTGCAGTTGTTCACTTCCCTTCTAACTTCTGGAGGTCGGTATAATGGCCTTTATGACAACCTGTACCTCCACAGTGTGGATCCAGGTACCAGAACAACCAGGAGGCCTGAGAGCATGGGGTGGTGAGGGGATGGTGCAGAGATGCCCACACAGCTGGGTAGCCCTCACCAGTCTGCTCTGATGAAGGACTGGGGTGCTGGAGGCAGGGGAGCAGTGAGCTCCCCACATAGCAGGGCAGTCCGCACCAGTCTGCTCCAATGTGTCACTGTATCTTTTAATTGCAAATTTCAAATGTACTTTATTTTTTAGAGCAGCCTACCCCACCATCATCATACTGCTGAAACATCAGGATAGTACTATATTTGGCCATTAGTGAGCCTATTATGATAGCTCAATATCAGTTTATATTAGGGTTCATACTTGGTGTTAACATTGCATGGATTTTGACAAATGTATAGTGACATGTATCCATCAGTATGATCACACAGAGTATTTTAATCATTTCTTGGGCCTTTGGCTAAGATCAAGTGCAGAGTATTTTCACTCCCCTGAGTTCTCTGTGCCCCATCTACTTATCACTCCCTCCCCCACAGTCCTAGAAATCATTGCTTATTTTACAGTTTCCATAATTCTGCCTTTTCTAGAATGTTCTATAGTTGGAACATGTGGTATGTACCCTTTTCAGGTTGGTTTCTTTCACTTACTGTTATGCATCTGTTTGCTCCATGTGTTCTCATGACCTTATGGCTCACATTTGTTATTGCAGAATAATATTTCATTACCTAGATATGCTACAGAATTTCTTTTTAATCCATTCACTAACACATGAACACCTCAGTTGCTTTCAGTTTTGAAAAATTATGTTAGTGTAGGATAAATACCCATGTGCAGAAATCAAAAGGAGTAAAATTTGTTGTATTTTATGGAAAGAGTATGTTTAATTTTGTAAGAAGCTGCCAAAGTATCTTGCAAAGTGCATGTAATAGTTTGCATTCCCACCAGCAGTGAAGGAGTGTTATTATTGCTTCATAGCCTGGTCAGCATTTGGTATTGTCATGCTTTGGAATTTGGCCATTCTAATAGGCATGGGGTCATATTTCATTGCTATTGTAATCTATAATTCTCTAATAACTTGATGTGCAGCATCTTTTCACACACAAATTTGTTATCTGCATTTTTTTGGTGAAGTGACTATTAAGGTCTTTTGCTCATTTAAAAAGATCAGATTATTTTCTTACTGTTGAAATTTAATAATTCTTTACATATTTTGATTAACGGTCCTTTATCAGATATATTTTTTGCAAATATTTTCTCCAAGTCTTTGGTTTGTCTTCTCATACTCTTGATAGTGCTTTTCTTTGGCCAGAAGTTTTTAATGTGTATAAAGTCCAGCTTACTAAATGTCTCTTTCACAGATTGTGGCCATGATGCTGTACCTAAAACTCATCATCATATCCAGTCATCTAGGTTTCTCTCATGTGTTTCCCTAGGAGTATTAGAGACTTGTGCTTTACATTTACCCTGTAATGTATCTTGAGCTATTTTTTTTTTTTGTGAACGATTTAAGGTCTTTGTCTAGCTTCATTTTCTTTTTTGAAAGGCAGATGTCCAGTTGTTTCAGCACCATTTGTTGAAACAATGGTCTTTTCTTCATTTTATTGTCTTTGCTCCTTTGTCAAAGATGAGTTGATTATATTTATATGAATCTATTTCTGGTCTCTCTCTTCTGTTGGATTGATTTATTTTCTAATTTTTTGCAACACCACAGTGTCTCTATCATTGTAGTTTACTGTAGTAAGATTTGAGGTCAGGGAGCATCAGTACTGTGACTTGATCCTCTTTCAATATTGTGTTGGCTATTCTGGATCTTTTGCTTGTTTTATTCTTTTAAATTATTGCACAGTGCTATATGAATACACCATAATTTGGCCAGTTTCCCATTTGTGGTATTTATTTTGGATTTAATTCTTTGCTGTAACAATTTTGGTCCAATGAGTAATCTTATATCCATTGTTTTGTGAACCTCTGTGAGTACATCTATGGGATATTGTTACTTATCACCAAATTGCCCTCATTACATATTGTTCCATGTTATACTCCTGATACTTCAATAATACAAAGCATCTGGAAGCTTTTATATGCTTGCCAAACTAATGGATAAAAAATAGTATTTCACTGAGTTGTTTCAATTTGCATATTTATCTTATTAAGAGCAAGGGTGATCATCTTATTACATGTTTAACAGCCACTGTGTTTTTTCTTGTGTGAGCTGTCATCTTTTGCTCACTTTTTAGTTAGATTTCTAAGTTGCTTATAGCTGAGTTGTAGGATTTGCTTTTCTATTATGAAATTAATTGGATCTGTGTCTGTCATATGAGAGCCATTTTCCCTTCAGTTGCTTATTTGTCTTTTGGTCTTAGAATGCTTTTTCCCTTATAGAGTAATTTTTAATTTTTAAGTAATTCAATGTGTTTTTAAATGTAGGTTCTAAGTTTGTGTCCCATTTAAAAAATTCAACATTTTCTTTCAGTTATCTTATGGTATTACATTATTGGGATGGTTTTGAATTCAGTAGTAATCTGAGGAATCATTTCTCAGTTTTACATTGGTAAGACCAAGGCTAGAATTAATTAATCTCAAATGCTTCGTTTGAGAATATTTATTTATAATCTATTTCCCCCCTTACCTGTGATGTAAATTTAGTAGAAAGTGACTTTATGTTGGAGCCATTAAAAAATTGAATTGCCTGCTTTTTGAGTTCCTTCTTCACCCTGGAAATGTTCAAGCTGAGATTGTCTCATGTAGCCTGGGGAAGGACTCTTTTCTGTACTGTTTGGTTTAAAATCTAGTGGAGCACTATCAAATAGAAATATGTAGCCAGATATTTAACATCACATTCTGTAGTAGTGAGGTTTAGAAAAGTTAAAATAAATAAGTGAAATTATTTTAAAATATATTTTATTTACTCTAATGCATCAAAAATGCTATCATTTCAACACCTATGATAAAAATAAAAATTGGTATTTTACATTGTTTTTCATAGTAAGTCTTCAAAATTCAGTAGGTAGTTTACCTCTAGAGTAAAACTAATCATATTTCAATGGCTTGATGGCCATATATAGCCACTGGCTACTGGTTAGTGTGGGTTTGATAGAGCCCAATCCTGTGGCGAGTCTGGCCAGTGATGTCATTCACACACTAGTCCAGCAAATGGTGCTGGATCTTCATAGGATGGCCAGATGTGCATGTGTGGAGAATGCTCAGGTTGAAAGACAAGAGAACTGAAATCTGCTCTTGATATCACATAAATTAACAGAATGAATACACACATTTTGTTTTTCTCTATATTTCAGTTTCTTTATTTTTAAAATGAAGCTCACAAAAGTTGTTTTTCTCACCTTGCAGAATTGTTATGAGGCTAAAGAAAAAAAGGTGTGAAGATGTTTTGAAGTGTTAGAAGCACATTAAATATGATGCAATTGCTGAAGCACCATTCAGAAGTGGCTGCTTCCAGTTTTATCATGGGTAGCCCTAATTTTTTATGACTCAGTTTTTTTCATCTATTAAGAAGCAACTATTCGAAATAATCCTTTGAAATGAATGATAGAATGGTTGCAGACAAAGTGAACCCTTGTAGTAGTGTTGTTTCCAGGTAACCCACCATAACTCCTCACCCTTTATCATATTAAGATAGAAAAGAACCACAAAATAGATAGTAAAGAATCTGTGTCACAGGATCACAGTATGAATTAGGGGCTACTTTGCTTCAGGTTCCAGTTCTGTACTGCGATAATTGTGTGACATAGTTTGCATACCTATAAATTAGAACTTTTAGTATGTTTTCCTTATAGAGATTATACAAACTCCAAAGACTCTAAGTACAAAAGAGACATTACAGAGCTTGATGTACAGTAAACTCCAATAACTATTCTTGATTATTAATGTTTTAGATATTACCAAGGGATTGTACTTACAGTTTATATTTGTTGTCAATGGTTGCTGTAACAAATTCCTGCAAAGCTAATGACTTATATGCAAGCAACTTTTTTTTTATATAGTTTTAGAGTTCAGACTTTCAAAACCTGTTTTACAAAGGGTTTTCTGGACTGAGTGCCCTTGAGAGACTTTAGGAGAGAACTTGTTCCTTGATTTTCCAGATTCTAGAGCTTCATCCCTCACGTTATTTGGCTCATGACTCTTTCTTCCATCTTTAAAGCTATCAGAAAAGCATCTTCAGATCTTTCTCTTTCATCACCACATTCTCTTCTGTCTCTGTGTAGAATATGTTTCTGTCTTTGTATTATAATGATACTATGAAGACATTTAGGGTTCCCCAGGTAGTCCAGTACAATCTTGCCATCTCAATGTCCTCAATTTAATGACATCTACAAAAAGTCCATTTGTCATATGAAAATAAAGTCACGTTTCAGGAAATAGGACACGGACGTTTTGGGGAGGCAATATTCAGCCTAACAGATAGTTTAATTTTGTTTTAGTTTTATACTCTTTGTTAGTCAGATTTTCATCCCTGTATCAAAATACCTAAGAAAAACCAAATGAGGAAAGGTTATAAGGCTCACAGTTTCAGAGGTATCAGTCAATGATAGATGGAAACATCATGGTGAAAGAACATGGTAGAGGAGAGCTGCTCACCTCCTGGCAGCCAGGATGTGGGAGGGAGGGGGGGAGGGAGGGAGAGAGGGAGCTAGGGAGGGAGAGAGAGAGGCTCCCTTGGCTCCACTTCCTGCTTTTATTATTTCCCAATAATGACATCAAATCGTGATCTCATCAATGGATTAATCCACCTGTTGAAGTTAGAATCCTCTTGACCTAATCACAACCGAAAAAGCCCAGTAGGTTTCAACCAAGCTTTTAGTACATGAGCTTGGGGACCATTTCAAATCCAAGCTGTAATACCCTTGTTCCACCCTCCTATCCTCCCAAAACAATGTTGTTGATATTTTTGCACAAGAAAGAGAATGGGACCCAAGTCGCATGTTATTTCATAAATAATTGTGTTTCATTTCCTGTCTCAGTTTGTAGAGTTATAGTTGTTTTTTGTACTCTAGGGCTTTTACTCATTCATATCTATTTATTTATTTTTTATGTTCATTTTATTTTGTTAGTATGTGTTTTTAATTCGTGAAATTTGCAATCATTTGGGGAGTGGTTACATGTATATATAACAGCTTTTTTAAAAATCCCTTCCCCCCAATTCCCTTTTGAATACCTCTTGGTATTATTTGTCTCAGCACATGTTATGGCTTATAATATTTATTGATTAGGGATTAGGCTAATATACATGGCATATATTTATTCCTCTCATTTCTCCTTCCCTCCCCTCTTACCCCTCTCTTTGTTCCCTTGAACCATTTCCTTATTGTGTGAAATCTGTCCCCTTGTCCCTTTCTATCCCTCTTTTTTCATTTTCTTTGTTTATACTTTGTCTCACTCAAATGAGAGATGTCATATGGTACTTAAGTTTGTGTTTCTGATCTATTTCACTTAGCATTATGTTTTGCAGGTGCATCCATTTTCTTATAAATGCCTCAAATCTGTCATTCTTCATAGCTGAGTAGTATCCCATTATACATAGACATCATATTTTGTTTATCTAGTCATCTGTTGATCAGTATATAGGATGCTTCCAGGATTCAACTATTACAAATTGTGCCACTCTAAATATGGGTATTTAAATATCATTGTAGTATGGTGACTTAAGCTATCTAGGGAAGATACCTAGCAGGGGGATAGCTGGATTGTATGGAATTTCTAATTTCAGTCTTTTGAGAAATCTGCATACTGATTTCCATAATGGTTGACTAGTTTTCATTCCAACCAATCATTCATAGTTATGAGAGCCTACCAGTAGGGCTAGGAATTAGCAAAACAGATGGAAACTTTACTTAACCTTGTGGGAAATGCAAAAGAAAACAAAATAATCATGCAGACATTGTGACATAAAAGTTAACTGCAGGCAGTGTTGAGAGAATAGAGCTAGTACTTTATTTCCAACACGGTCATTTTATGTACATTTGTATGGACCTATTATAATACTGGGGAGCCATTTTGACATTTGACCTCCTCTCCACAGGGATTTGGCAGAAATTCTCCATAATTGCGCTTAAATTGATGTAAGAGGAGGAAATTTATGTTGGCAGTAGGAAAGAAGTTACTGTTATTGGTGAGAGAAACTCCTAATAGAGACCTACAAAGACAGGAATCAAACAGAGCTAAATATCACTCCTCCAAGCAAGAAAATATTTTACCTGAGAAAATATTTTGATGGAGCAAGATATCACATTTTTCTGAGAAACTCTGAGTGGAAGATGAATATGGTTTCTGTTGCTATTTTTGTGATGAATTTAAGTATTAAGAATAATCCATGCTCTGCCTAGGATTAATGTCAAAGAGAAGAGAGACAAAATTGGAATTTGTGCTTTAGGATTAATTTTATCAGGGAGAGAACTGGCACTTTTAAACCATTTTTCAAATATTGCTTAAGAAGTAAAAATGCTACCTAGATCAGAGCAGATCTATATTGTTGTTATGCCTCACTGAATAAAACTGTTTCAGACCACAGTAACTTCACCTTGGGAACAAGGGAATTTAGATTAGCCCTCCAACTTTCATCTTTTCCCTCATACTATACAAAAGTGCTTATTGAGAGTATCTTTGAGATACCACATGATGTGATTGCCTGGTAACAATGCTTCAATTACTTGAAGGTAATAATGCCCCAGATAAATCTTATTTTTTGCAGATTTTTTTCCTCATTGAGCTTATTGGTACATTTTAGGTATACAGTACAGTTACATTCATCATTGGGATCTTGTACCTTTACATGACAGGTCTTTGTTCTCATTTTTTCCCCTTATCCCTGCTCTCTTTTCACCCCCTCCTCCCCTCCCACTTTGTAAACACTTCATTTCCATTTTCTCATAATTTTTCTTTTCCCTTATCAGCTTTCCCCTACCCTTCCCACCTTCCCTACACCTTTAGCCCCTTTCTTCCTATTTCACATTGTCCATTATATCATTAGGATCTTATGTACTATTATAGTTTATTCACACCAGAGAAACTATTCGGTATTTACACATGTGCTACAGATTAAATAATTTTTTTAATCTAACAGTACCAAGAACTGACTGTGTGCCAATCACTAGGCTAAGGCTTAATATTAAGAAGGACAGTATGATAGTAGAAGATACAATAAGAAACATGGAGGCCGAAATTGTGGTTATTGCCAACCAAATATTTTTAGCTGGCTCAAGGAAGTCTTCATAGAGGAGAGGATGCTAAAGCTGGGCATTGAAGGATGAGCAGGAGTCTGTAATAGGAGGAACAGACTAAGGGAATTTTCAGTAGAAAGAACACAGAGGTGTGACACAGTACAATATTCAAAACCACACATGAGGAAAAGAGAAGTTTCTTTTCCTTCTGAGTACATCCTTGAAAGCCAGGTGCCTCTGCAGTAATTTTTAAGGCAATATTTTGACATGATGGTAATAAGGCTTTGAGAAAGAGACATTAGAGAAAATGGACAAATGGTAGAACTATAAGGCATGTATGAATTGTGTTAGTTCTGCTTAAAAAGAAGTAGGTAAGATGCAAGTAGATATGAAAGAAACTGGAGGAGGGAGCAAGAGGTAGATGGGGCTTCAGGCTATCATATAGAGACAGGGAGAGAAATAGGATAGGAAGAATCTCACAGGAATGCACAGTTGCAAGATAGTTTAATCCAGGCTGATTGGGTGATTTCAAGTCTAAGTTGCTGTTTATCTGAGTCTTCTATCCCTTTAGGATGGGTCCACCTTGGCCTCTGTCCTCTGCCCCTGTTGTAATTTATGCACAAAGGTGGGAGGGTTGGATGAGCAGCAGCTGCTGCAGACTCAGTCACCTATGCTCCCTGCAGCAGGCAGTTCGATGGCGCTTCCATGGCTGCACAAGAGAGTTCTTGCTGCAAGCGGTGGTTCAAACCATACCCATCTGATCTATACCACACCCTCTAGACTCACTCCTGTGATAGTAGAACTGATTTACAGTTCTCATCATATGAACGCAAAATGCAGAGTTTGGTATTACAAAATGTAGAGAGTACAGAGAGGAGCAACAAGAAGTGAGGTTGGTCATGAAGAAAAGCTGCAGATAAGACAAGGTAGATGGAGAAAAATAAATGGCTTTATTGGAGAATTGACAGAATAGAGGATCAGTTGTTAATAATAGGATAAGTTGCGGTAGGGTAGTATTTAGATTTCTAGCCTGAAGGAAGGGATAGATAGATGACATCATTAAGCAAGAGGATGCATACTTGAGGAAGAATATTTTGAGGGGAGAATAGTAAGATAAGTTTGGCATGTGTTGAATTATGTGTCCTGTCAACTATGCTTTCTGGTATGGTTTCTAGCTCCTTTATGATTCTGATTATTTTCCTCTGGAGATGCTCCAACATGCATCACAAATGTAAATCCAGTCCTGGTTCAAGCTTATGAAACAACAGCTAAATTTCTCTACATTCAGCCCAAGACTGCAGTAGCTCTTTCAGCAGCAGTCTTACGCTGTGGGCTTCATCCACTCAATCCCTGAGGTCTATTTCACATGAGCTGTTAGTTTTAAGATAATTCTTTATTCTGTACCTTTACAATTCATTTTTTTCTTTAAAATTTAAATGCATTTTTTATTTGTTTAATTTAGTCTTAGCTTATGCATTTGAATATATTATTCCAGCCTATCAAAAGTTGCTCTAAAATATTTATTACTCTTATTTTTTCTATTTGTGATACCTCCTAACAGTGGTATATATTTGTCTTTGGAAGTATATTTTATCCTAACCATAAATAGAAAAAAGAATAAGACTAATCAAGAATTTTGGGCATTCCAAACCTCCTTCTCACTTGACAGATATCTGCTAGTTAACTCTTTGAGGAAAATTTTTGTCAACTAATCCTACTTATCGATCATGTTTTAAATAATATCAAGATGGGTATTGCTATTGTATTATTGAACTCAGCTATCCCCTATCTCTATAATTCCCCCGATCTATCATTTTGGTGACATTGTCAGAAGGCAAGACTTGTGCTTAATGAGCTTGGGCTGGTACTTAGCACTTAATACTTACTGCTTTCTTTTCTAGGTCTATAAACCATCTGTTTAGACAAATGCTTCCTGGGATTTGATGTCAGACTCATGAGTTTCTTTATTTTTTTCATAGTCTTCTTTTATCCTTTTTTAGAAAAATAAGAACCGCTGACCTTGTTCTGTCTTTTGACTCAAGGCTTATGCACTTCTTCCCCACAGAGGTGAGTTGCCAGTGTTTTACTTTTGCATCTACATGTTCTGCTGGAGCTCAGTATAATGTAGTAGTTACCTGGCCCGGGCAGAAATACTGGTTGTGAAATTTCCAGCAATTTCTTTAATGTCACCTGGATGGATCTAATGTCCTGCTTTTAAAATTATTTTCTCAATATGACTTTCTCTAATTTCCTATTAACCATGCTTGTTCTCTTTTTTTTTATTTTGAAGATTTGTCTTTTGATTAAACATGGAGTTTTAATAGTGGAGTCAAACCCATTGAAAGTAGATAGATTTTAATCAAATAACTTGGTCTTTTGAATTCTATGTGACTGAATAATTCATTAACCAATTTTTTTCATTGAAATTGCTGATTCCTCGACTATATTTTAGAATTAAGCTCTCTTCCTTTATTTTCATTTCTTCTTCTGGACTTTGATTGTTTCGAAATGCAATGCATAACTCCTCTAAGAGAACTTGCTATTTGCCAGGGAGCAGTGGAAAAAGTTGGGGAGTGTCACTTTGTAGAACAGGGACCCTGAAAATTGATGTCCCTTTCAGTAGGAACATTTAGTATGTAGTGATTCTATAGATGGGTATTTAAAGTTGAGATACAGAGAAAGGTGATACCAAAAGGACTGCTAATGCTATATATCTGCAGGAAAAAACTCTAGGCCTGAGGAGTAGTTCCATTCAGAAAGCCTGGAAGGCTCTTCATACTAGCAGTGCTTACAGTTTGCTCTCATGTCACTTACCTACATTAATGGCAACGTCTGGGATCCTGTGCTTGCTTCTTGAAACTGGGCTGAAACAACCAGTTCTGTGCAATAAACATTCTTAGCTTATAACACAGTTTTTGTATCAAATTTCTCTAAGTAGCCATTGCAAGCAAGATTTCTTCAATGAATGGTCTTGTCTATAAATCAGCTTATCAAGTTTCTTATGAAGAAGACTTATGGAAAGGATAAGCTTGTTAAAGAAAACCCAAACCCAGACAGTTGTTAATGCAATAAAAAATTTTATCCAAGCCTATTGTAATAAGGGAAAAGAGATCTCAACAGAGAATCCCATTCTCAATATAGGCCTCAATTCTTTTTTTTTTTTTTTTTTTTTTACAATTTTAACATTTGTTCATTTAACATCACAAACAAAATGACATCACATTACACACTATTGCTTTTACTGAAGAAGTCAACTGACTATCCAAAGTAGGCTTCAATTCAGAATATAGCCTGTGTCCAAGGGAATTTATAGTCAAGAAGTAGGGTGCGGTCAGTGGATGGAAAAAGACTAAGGGAAAGTATTCAGGGTAAGGGAGATTCTAGCTAAATCAACTTATAGGATTCTTGCCAAAGGTGGAAAGGGTGAGAATTTTGCTCAGGTATGGAATGTAGAGACTTTAAACTGGCTTATCAGGGTTCTTGATAACACTGGGCTCTTTAGTGAAATAAATAAGTCACACATGTGTAAATACTGAATAATTTCTCTGATCTGAAAAACTATAATAATACATAAGATCCTGATGAGATAATTGACAATGTGAAATAGGAAGAAAAGGGCTAAAGGTGTAGGGAAAGTGGGAAGGGTAGGGGAAAGGTAATAAGGGAAAAGAAAAAAATATGAGAAAATGAAAAATGGAAATGAAGTGTTTGTAAATGGGGAGGGGAGGAGGGGGTGAAGGGAGGGCAGGGAAAAGGGGAAAAAATGAAAACAAAGACCTGTCATGTAAAGGTACAAGATCCCAATGATGAATGTAACTGTACTGTATACCTAAAATGTACCAATAAACTCAATGAGAGAAAAAAAAATACTGAGCTCTTTGATGGTGTGAGGGCATAGACCTGAAATCCCAACACTGTACAAGGCTGAAGCAGGAGGATCACAAGTTTAAACCCAGCCTGGACAATATAATGACTTAACGATATTGATGTAGCTCAGTGTGAAAGACCTGAGTTCAATTCTCAGTACCTCAAAACATACACCGCCCCCAAACTGGGCTCTTGAGGACATGCCAAAGGATGGAGCATTGTCAACAAAGGTGGCTCAGAGGAGTGTGGCAAAATTTGATCAGGGTGATCATCTCGTCAAGCTTTAGAATACTTCTTTGTTTCAAGAGTTTATTTTTTTCCTGAAAACTCACTTTTATTATTTATTCATTAAGTGAGTTTTGATATATTTTCCTTTTCTCATCTCCTTTTTATTGCTTTCTACACAGGACTTGCGAAATCTGACCACCAAAATAAGCTGACGAGGGGAGATGCTGTGATTGATGCACATTTGTGAGATCAAATGGTAGCACTTTAAAAAAAATATTTTCTCCCACTTCCTTCTCCCTAGATCCTTTGTGGGCTGCTCCTTTGAACAAAAACCTCTGAAGAAACCGTTGGGAAATGAGACTAAGTCAAAACTGAACTACAAAGAGTCAAAGCACCAAAGAGATGTGAGAGGAAAACCTTCTGAGATTTAAAATTTTATTTTTTCTATCTTTCATTTGAAGGCTTGATTCAAGGAAAGAAATCAGATACTGGTCTTCTAGAGAAAAAAGAGGTGGTATTTTCCCTCTTGTCTCTGGTATTTATTAAGGATCCCACGAGAAGTTGAATGTAAGGAGTGCCGCAACAATTTGTGTAGCTAAGCAGGAAGCTCCGTTTTCTTACATCCACACTCTGTGGTGGTGGCACCTCTGGCCCTGAGCCCCCAGGGAGGCTGTGTCCTTAGTGCTCCTCAGAACCCAGAAGGCACCTCCTCCCAACGCTGCCTTTGGAGATGAGATCATAAAGCCCTTCACAGTGCTCTGTAAAAACCACAGTTGCTCAGCTATCCTGCACCTTTCTTCTTGCTCCTTCTAGTTCTCCAAAGGATGTCATCATGGCAGCCTGTTCTGAAAGATGAATTTTTGTCATTTCAGTGCTTGGATGGGATCCAGCTATTGCCTGCAAAACCTGTGAACTACAAAGGACAGAACCAGCTGGTGAAATTTATTCCTAGAAAATCTGACGGGAGTCTCCCATTTCACAGCAACCGAAGACAATGGTTTAAAAGCTTTCCTTAAATGCATTCTCTCTCATTTCTGGTTTTCATTTGAAAGGAAGGGGATTTCCCTCTGAGAGATTTCATTAGAAAGACAGAAACAACAGCTCTTCTTCCCAAACCACACTTCTCAGTTTCTAATTCCTTAAAAGCGCAGATGTCTTTGTTCTGGGTCTCAGAATCTTAGTGGTAAAGGAAGACAGACTGGTTTGCTGTTGAGAAAAAGGGGGTGATTGGAGAACTGGAAGCACTACCCTAAAATTCTTAACCAAACAGTCTGGAAGAAGTGTCTGGTTTCTAACCCATTTCTTATTTTTATATTTCATGGAAAGAATCACTTAATTTGTTCAAAGAGTTGATTCACAAAGTATCACTAACTCATTTTTTTCCCTCCTGACTTGTCTGCATGGAAAGTACTGATCTGCTCTTCTTAGTTTCCTTAACCCATAAAAAATGTCAAATAAAATGAATAAATAGCTATGATTTCATTTCCATTTTACATTGCTATTGAATTATAGTTGAGACTTGGGGCCTATTTATTTCAGAGACCTTTGAAGATCATTTATCAGATCTCACTGCCCCATGATCTCAGCAGACTTCTTCATAATGCATATCAGAAGGCTTTGTACTCCACCAATTCAGAGAAAATCGTATGCAGATTTTAAGGTAGATTGTTTGGTTAAGATGTCTAAATGGAAAACAGCAAGGCAAAAAACAACAGCTAACTAGGTGAATTAAAAGTAAAAACTAGCCAGGGGTGTGTGGTGCTGTATTTTTATAGTCTCAGCTATTTAGGAGGCTGAGGTGGGAAGATCACTTGAGCCTATAGTTGAAAACCAACGTGAACAACATAGTGACCTTTTTTCCAAGACAAAAACAAAAATAAAGTCTTTGTAAATAAGGGAGGGTAGAGGGGGTGAAGGGAGGGTAGGGGTATGGGGAAAAAATGAGCACCAAGATCTGTCTTGCAAAGGTACGAGATCCCAGTGATGAAAGTAACTGTACTGTATACCTAAATAGTACCAATAAACTCAATAAGATAAAAAAAATGCCCAGAAAGATTTTTAAAAAATCAAAAAATAGTGATTAAATAAATCAAAGAATAGTAAGTGATTAATATCAGTGTACTTAGACAAAACTACAAAGACAAAAAGATTCTTTTCATTTTAGATTTACTTTGGCCTTTCTTGGTTTTACTTATGTTTTTAAAACTTTACTCAAGTTGTTCTTGGCTTTCAGATAACCTAGTCACAGGGTTTCACAAAGCATTCTTGAATCTGATCTCCAAGGAACAGCTGTATATAGAGAACGGTATTATTTAGTTGATACCTATGGAACTGAGCTGTATAAGCTAGCCAGTTCTGTGATCCTGGCATTTTGGGGTACTGAGGATAGTGATTCCAGTTAGATCCTTTGAGCCAGGTTCAGAGAGTCCTCAATAAACTTGGGCAACATGTGTGGTCTCAATATGAGTTATATTTATATTACTATATGTATATTTTGCATGAACCTTTCCTCCCCATATGGAAAATTGAATTTTTTTTTTGAGATAGGGTCTCACTATGTAGTTGAGACTGACCTGGAACTCACTGTGTAGCCCAGGCTGGTCTCAAACTCACAGTGATCCTCCTGCCTCAGCCTCTTGAGTGCTGGGACTATAGACGTCGCCACCATGCCCTGCAGCAAATTAAAATTTTAATACAGAATTTGAAGATCATTTAAAGCCAGCAGCTTCCAAGTCATGTTCCACTGAGCCTGGAACTACACAGAAGTGCTGCTATTCAGCAGCTTTAGGAGCTGGTAGAGACCCAAGAAGAAGGATTCCTAGGCCTTTCTACCCAGTAGATGAGACTCTTTGATATATTCATGCTAGGCCTGTAAATGAAGTTTGGTTGGAAAATTTATCTTGCTCACAATTTAAAAACCACTGATTTAAAAGTGTCATTCTATCTTTCACTGTATACTAAACAAAAATCCAAGTGTATTAAAGATCTAAATATTAAAACAGAACCACTAAACTTGCTGGAAGATAAGTTAGGTAGAGCTCTTGACGATACTGGCATAGGAAAAGACTTTATGAACAAATCCTCAGTAGCACTGGAACTAGCACAAAGAATCAACAACTGTGAAATCATCTTTTTAAAAAGCTTCTGCACTGCCAGAGAAATCACCAACAGAGCTAAGAAACAACCTAAAATGTGGGAAATAAATTTTACCAGCTGTTTTTCAGAGAAAACTCTACTATCTAGAATATATAAAGAACTAAAAAAAAAATCAGAGCCCCCAAATATAAAGACCCATAAAAATTGGGCATCTGAAATGAACAGGCATTTCCCAAAGAAATAAAAGCAGCAAATAAATATATGAAAAAATGTTCAACATCACTGGTCATTCGAGAGATGCAGATGGAAACAACACTGAGATTCCATCTCACCCCAGAAAGAATGGCTGCTATCAAGAAATCAACCAATAACAAATGCTGTTGGGCTGTGGGAACAAAGGAACCCTTCTCCATTGTTGGTGGGAATGTAGACTGGTGGAAGCACTGTGAAAATGAATATGGAGATACCTCAAACAGCAAGGGTTAGAGGTTCCATTTGACCCAGATATTCCTCTGCTGGGTATCTTTCCAAAAAAAATTAAAAGAATCATACCACAGTGATATATGTGCACCCAGGTTTATAGCGGCACAGTTTGTAATAGCTAAATCTTTGAAACAGCTCAAATGCCCAGTAACTGGAGAATGGATAAAGAAGATGTGATACTTTTTTATTTTTATAAAATGGAGTACTACTCAGCCACAAAGAGTGATAAACTAGAGATATTTATAGTTAAGTAGATACACGTTGAGTCCATACTCTTAAGTGAAATTAATAAGACACGCATGTGTAAATACTGAATAGTTTCTTTGGTGTAAAAAACTAAAAGTGTTAATAAGGATCAAAATGTATAATTGATATTGTGTAATAAGAAGAAAAGATCTAAAGGAGTAAGGGAAGTGGGAGGGGTAGGGAAAAGGGAAGAAAGGAAAAGAAAAAAATATGAGAAAAGGAAAAAATGGAAACAAAATCTGTAATGAGGGAAGGGTGGAGGTGGTGAAGGGAGGGCAGAGGAATGGGGAAAAATATAAGAGCCAAGATGAGTCACGTAAAGATGCAAGATCCCAATGATGAAGGTAACTATGGTATACCTAAATAGCACCAATAAACTTATGGGAAAAAAGGTTCTAATAGGAGTAGATTATCATCAGAATATAACCTTAGGGCAATGACTTAATTTCAATTCTTAGTTCTAGCTCCTTCATTGCTTCTGGCATCATTTTCTTTTATAAGTGTGTGTGTGTGTGTGTGTGTGTGTGTGTGTGTGTG
>NW_022900913.1:42799638-42834297 GCF_012274545.1 Fukomys damarensis
GTGCAGTACACACACACACACACACACACATATATATATATATATATACAAAATCAAAGTATATATAATTAAAGTTTCTTTCTGATTATAAAGATAGTAAATGCCAATCACAAAATTTGGAAACTACAGAAAATAGTACTAAACCATTTTTAGAAATTAGTTTGATGTTATCCCAGTCTATTCTGTATTATCTTTGACTCTGATAATTTTGGTCTTACTCTTGGAATGTATGTCTCAAATTCCCCTTTTAATTGTTGCTTAAATAATGTTATTTTCCTGATTTAATTAGAGTAACAGCCTCCTTTTTTACTGAAGTTTTAAGTCCTTACGTCCTCATGTTGATTCTTCTGTAGGCTCTGGTTTACATTCTTTGTTTCATCACATGCTATTAGCCTTGTCATTTTGGCTCCAGTCAAAGGAATTAAAAAAACAAAAATCTCTATTCTTCATACTGTGACCTAGTGTATCTTCTCCTCTGAATAGTTTTATTTGCTTTTCATCTCACTTTAGAAATTGTTTTCTACTTATTTTGTAAGTCTTTTCCTTTCCAGTTTAATTTGAGGTTTTCATATCATATACTTGATTGACCAAATTTTCTGAGAACCATTAAAATGAACAAAAAATTCACTTCAGTAAAAAGTGATGAAATGATTTATACATAGTGAAGATTTGACTCTCAAAGCTCTCAATTCTAGTTCAATAATCTTTTCTCAAATGGTGGTGCCTCTCACTATTTCCCTAATGGAAAACTAATAAGATCCAAGAAAGAAATTTTGATTGATTTTATGGAACATGTAGTACTTCCTCACGGACATTCAGGTAAGCCTTCATGACTATTATAGGAGATCAGAACAGAGAAATCAGAATGAGGAATGTGCTCTTTTCACTTAAGCTTTTCACTAAAGTGTTTTCCAACACAATAAGATATTCTCAGCTTTTTTTTTTTTGCCACATTAACATTGAGGACTCCCCTGTATTTAAGTGGAAACGTATCATCATCCTTGCACTCTCTGTTTTCCTTCTAGACATTTGTGTTAACATAGTACTGTTTTCATATAGGGAGGTCATAATAAATACTACACATTTTGCTCATTTTTTGTTTTTTGTTTGCTCTTCTCCCCACCCACAACCTGAATGCAAGTTCCTCATGACAGGACCATTTGTCTGATCTCTGCATTCTGCCTCCTGCCTCCCCATTCCCTTTAGCTGTGATTGGCTTGTAGAGGACTTTCCATAAAAGATCTCATGGGGGGAAATCAATAAATGAATTAATAAAGCTCCAAAACAAAACAAGGCAGGTACAGGAATGAGTTTAGTTCAAGATTATGTTACTTGGCCACTGTCTTTGGAGCCTGAGTCCCCTTTGCATCTTGTAAGCATCTAAGGATTTGCCACTGATGAAAAGATGGAGTGCCATATGTAATTCATGGAAATGCTGTGGAATTTATTTGATAACTTTGATTACAGACCCAGATGTTTGATTATAACACTTCTTAAGATTTCAGTATATGCAAAATTGGAAAGATCCTTTAGCCAAATGGAGCACATATTCTGTGTATTAGAACAGCATCTGACAGCTGGCCCAGATCTCATGGGTCTATCAGCACTTACACTGGTCTGCTCATTTTAGAACAGTATTTATTACCAGGAACTTGGCAGACTAAGCTTCTCTATGGGAGTAAGCTTGACTTTTTTTCATGTCTGTTGACTGAAGCTTCATTACCTGCTACGTCTGCTTAGTGTGGTTGTTATTGGCCCTTTGCTCAGTCTCTACCATCTGGCTGTCTGTTTTGTGTAGACCGGTATTATTAGTAACCACAGTGAGTGTGTTATTTTAAGCTAGAATAATTTTTAACATGATAGGGGTTTGCTTTTTTCCCAGATTGTTGATGTAGATGTCTATGCTCATCATCCAAATTTAACTTATTAAACCTACTGAAGATATCTGGAGACCTCTATTTTATCTCATCACTATTTTATTTATTTTGGTAATACTCAGTTGTACAGTTTCAGTTTAAAAGTAGTGTTTGATAGCTAAGTACCAGGGCCAAAACAAATTGTGTAAACTTCTATACTATTAGTTATGACATTTCTTTGTTTTTAAAGTGTATTATTGCTCGTGCTATAGAAACAAAGAATAGTGTTAGACTAAAATAGCCATTAGAAAGGGCTTATGAGGACTATTGCACTATTTTGAAAATTCCTAACAAGTAGAAGAATCGATACTTTTAGTTCTGAAAATAATAAGCTAAAATCATGCTAGACTGAATAATGACACACATACCTTTTATTTTTTTTGCAAGCATAGGATACACATATAATGTATTTGTGTACTTCTCTTATATCCACATAAGCCCAAATGCTCCTTAGACATGTTTCCCGAATATAGCTCTTTTTTTCCATTTTAAAAGTAAGTGCACACAGAAACAATGATCACACATAGAGGGAAATGTCCTAACTTGCAAATTAGAGCTCTCAGCTTTGGTCTTGGTCTTCTGTAGACTCACTGAGTGAGCTACCTAATTCTTCTTAGCTTTAGCTTTGTAATTGTAGAATTGATGATCTTCATTGTACAAATACCACAGGGTTGTGGAAGACTCAAATAAGATAGTGTATGTGAAAATTTAGAATAACAGAAGTTGTATAAATAAAGATATCATGATTAGTTGCTCTCATACTTTGGTCAATGCAGGATTAAAGGGAGAGGAAGTAAGTCTGCCATGTAGATGTTTAGGACATGGGCTGGGAATCCTAACAAGCACCTTTCTTCTTTGGGAGATCCTTGCAGAGGGAGAACACAATGGAAAACAGTGGCCAAAAAAGAATCGGGATACTACTTTACTAATATTCGGTAAGCATCTACTGATTTTGTTTTATAAAATTGTACTAGAAAATTGCTAAACTCTGAGTTTACAAGAGGCTTTCTACTTTATTGCTTTCAAATCTAAAGTTCTTATGATCTTGAGCAGAGGAAGTAGAAGGGAAGGAATGACAGATGGGGAGAGAGATAAAAAGAGAGAAGGTAAGGGTGAGCAAGTGCACTAATTGGTTCTAGCTGTGATAAAAGAAGGCGAGCCCTGGGCTCATCTTGATTTGATCTGTAGGACATGTGCATGCACTGAGGAAGAGCTGCTGGGGGTTCTGGTTTTAGGACAAATCCTTTTGGAGGATTGGTCCAATCTAGGTCTTGCACTTGGGTAAATAGATGAGCAAGTGTTCTTCCTTTGGAGTTGGAGGTGAGAGGTAGTGTGTGAAGGGATATACAGAACTGAAAGAAGGAGGAAGAAGCAGAAGCTCCCTCTTTAATTGTTTTTGCTCAGGGAAGAGATTTATATCCCAATACGAAGCAGCATGGGTATGGATAAGGAGCCATATTGGTGATAATGGGCCCTACATAGGACTTCAGAGGAGTTAGAGACCCACAGTCCCAAAGGAATCTGGTAGTTCATTCCTTGTCAGTGACATAACTTTCCAATTGAACAGAAAATCCAGGAGGAAGGTAAAAGGTATATGTGCTTATTATGTATGAATGTGAGTATTTCAAAACAATAGCTTGGGAGTGATTAGGCATTCAGTTTGCTAGCTAGTATTTTTGTCATATAAAGAAATGGACCACATTGCAGAAAATTACTCCTGTGAGTACACTTAGTATGTTATAAAGAAAGTAATGGTCTTTCTCAATTCCTTAATTTAATGAAATGTGGATTTTTTTCTAAGTTCTCAAATATAAGATGAGAAAATGATACTAGAGACAGCAAGATGTCTTAAGAACTAAAAGGTTGTGTTCCCTTTTTTTCTCTTAAAATTGAGCACAGGAGTATTTTTCAGAAAGAACCTGTAGCCTCCCAGTGTGCATTTATTTAGAATTTTGGATGAAGCCCTCACACAGTAGGTGCTCAGTGAACAAAAAGAGCTGTTTATTTGCTTTTGACCCTAATTTGAACCCCTTGCTTCTTTCATTCTGTTATACTTCCTCAGAGGTGTACATGTCACTACAATTACTGGTACTGTTCAGCTACTTAGACAAACTTCTATCATCCTTATTTTTTTAAATTCTCAAAGGGTAAGTGAATCTAGATCCTAGTAGGTTAGTGGGAAGAATGTCATAGGAACATATTGTTTGTTCACTGCAGCAAAATAAATTAAAAGTTGAAAACTTTAATCAGTGTGTATGAATTGAGGGGTTGAGGTAGTATTTTGAGACTGACACGTGGCCCACTGTGCCAAGAGGGCCACTGAGTAGTATTTTGATAAACTAAACACAATTACTTTTTTTTTTTTGTCCTCTGAACTTGATTGGTTCTTTTGATGGCCTATGGATTCCATTACTTTCTCAATATCAATAACTACATTTTTTTTTTTAGATTTCATCATGTCTTGACCATATGGTTTTCTTTTCTCCTTTCTCTTTTTGCAAGAGACCATGGGATGACTTCATGATGTCTGCTTAATTTTGGGGTGTTCTTTTGACAGAGAAAGCACTAATCAGCAAGCTAAAATGCAATGGCCCCTACCTCAGGGCCTCACTAAGATGAAGTGTTCTGAGAGATGGAGAGAAGTATGGGGTATGGCTACAACTGATGAGCTTGTATCTCTTGAATGGCTTAGGGAATAAGGCTCATTTTTCTCTAGCCCCACCTTATGAAGAATTTATAGTCTATTTTTAATAGATAAAGTAAATACAAATTAAAGTAGTTGATAAAGATACTCACTTATTTCTAATTGTGTTAGTTGGGACACAGGCTAAGAAGATTTATGTAGTAACTGAAAAAATGTGGAGACTCAAACAAGGTAGGGATGTTTTTCTCTTTAGGGATGAATTATCTAGCATGCAGGGACAGCTGGGCTCTTGGGATTCAGGTTTCTCTTCCCTGTTGTGGCTGAAGTTGGCTTATCCCTGCCTTGTTCATATTCTAGCTCATGGCAAGGCCAATGAGAGGGAGTGGAGCGTGAGCAATGCCCTTTTCTTTTTCTTTTTAAAAACATAGCATTATTGAGGATATAATTTTACATAAAATAAAATGCACCTGTCTTAGTATATAATTTAATGAATTTTGAGAAACACTTATACTCATTTATCCACTACTTCAATCAAGATACGAAACATTTCCATCACCCCTGAAAGTTCCCTCAAGCCCTTCATAGAAAATACTACCTACTCTTGGCCTATGGCAGACACTGACCTAGTTTGTATCTCTATGGATCAGTTGTTTTTTTCGTTTTAATTTCATGCAGATGAAGTAATATAGCAAGTATTTGGGTAGCATAAATGAGGTGCCTAAACTGTATATGGAAGCAGATTATTCCTACTCTGTTTTATACGGGGGCCATCTACTGTATACCCTGTGCCATTCTCCTTTGTAACTTGTTTGTTTTGCTCAATGTACACTTTTCAGGTTCATTTATTTTAGTGTGTGTATCAGCAATTTATTCTTTTCTTTTGCTGTGTAGAATTCCAAGTTCTACATACATGATTCATTAACCTAGTTTTCTATTGAATGACACTGAGTGGTTCCAGTTTTAGACTTTTAAGAATTTAGCTGCTGTGATCTATTGTATACAAATATTTCACTTGCGTAAACAGGATTGGAACTGCTGCGCATATGGAACTATAATCTGAACTTGTCACTCAGAATTCATGTGTTGTAAAATTAATTACCAAAACAACAGTGGTGAGATGTGGGCCCACAGCAAGTGTCAAGTGCTCTCAGAAATGGATTAAGGCCACTGTAATAAGTGCTTGTAGGAGTGGGATTGCTCTCTCCTATTTCCTCTTGTGAAAACAAGGTGTTTTTCTCTTTTTCCCCTTCCACCTCCCAAGATTGCGAGGATGTAGCTAGAAGGCCCTTACCAGACACCAGATGCTTGTGGCTTAGACTTCACAGCCTCTAGAACTATGAGAAGTATACATTATTTCATTACAAATTATGCAGTCTGGGCTATTCTATATGTGATGAACCTATGAAATTGCTGAAGTATTTTTGAAGGTGTGTATAATACTTTACAGAAGCATCGGCAATGATATGAGAAGTTCAGTTCTTTACAGTCAGCACTACTTACCAACCTTTAACTGGCTATTCTAGTAACTCTATAGTGATATACATCATACTTACACACTGTGATAATTAAAAGCATCATTTTATTTAGATATTGGGCATATGTTATATTTTAATGAAGTATTTATAGAAATTTGCCTGTTAAAAATAGTTTGTCTTATTTATATTGAGAAGAATTATTTTTACATTCTGATTCATGCCTTATCTGATCTAAGAAATTGTGGCACGAGTCTGTCAAAATATATTCTTTTATGTTTTTCTCTAAAATATAGCTTAGGTCTATGTTACATTTTAAGTTAAGTTTTTCTGATATCATTTATTGGAAAGATTATCTTTCTCCATTGAATTTTTGTTATAAATTTAACTAAAAAACATAGAAAAGGGCTATTCCTATGTTTCTTTTGTTCTTGTGTCTGTTTTAGTAATTTCTTTCTTTCTGTTAAAAACACTTAAAACACCTTTTTAAATTGACACATAGAGCAGGAACATGTTTACAGGGTACCATGTGCTATTTCATTACTTGTATCTATAGTGTAATGTTTGAACGGGGGTAAACATATCTATCTCCTCAAACATTTATCATTTCTTTTTGATAAAATTATTCAAAAATCTATTCTAGCTCTTCTGCAAAATATAGCTATCTATCTATCTACCTATCTCACTAGCTACCCTCCTGTGCAAGATCACACTAGAATTTGTTTCTTCTACCTATTATTTAGTGCCTGATGACCAACCAGTCCCAATTCCCCTTGCCCCCTATTATTTCCAGCCTCTGATAATGAATGTTGTAGTCTCATCTTTTTTTAGACCATTTTTTATATTTCACATATAAGTGAGATCATGTAATATTTATTTTCTGTTCCTGGGCCTGACTTATTTCACTTAATACAATGCCTTCTAATTCTGTCCATATTATTGCAAATGAGATTTCATTTCTTTCTTTTTTTGGGAATTGAACCCAGTATTGTGAACAGCCTAAGCAAGCACTATACCACTGAGCAATATTCTCAGTTCTGATTTCACTCTTTTATGGTGGAGTACTATGCTGTTGTTTATATACCCTAATTTTCTTTACCCATTCATCAATTGTTGGACACTTGGGTTGTTTCCATTTTTTGGCTTTTGTGAACATTGCTGCAATAACCATGGGAATTCTGTACCCTGCCTGCTGCTACAGAGTACTTATGGATCAGGACTGTTGTAGTTAATGACAGGTGATACAGGCTGGAGCACAAATCTGTCTTACTGGGGCTTCAGAGCTTTGGTTTGTACTTGAGCAGGGCCAGAGGCTTCATGTCCTGGTTTTAGGTTTCAGTGGCTTGATGCCAAGTTCCAGGTTTAAGTCCAGTACTTACTTTTGTAATCTTCAGTAGACAGTGACTTTCTCTGTTCTTTGGTGTCCAAGGTTGGGATAATGACAGTAGACCCAATGTCTTGGCCACCAATTTGTGGTGGTCCAGATGTTCAGTATGTGGTCATTAACCTGGTGGCAGAGGCCTTGAGGCTGTGTGTAGTACTGGGTTTCACTCTGGTGGCCTGGCACTGGATTTCATATCTAAGACCTGGACTTAATTTCTCCCTTCTTCCCTAAGCAAGTGACATCTTTCTCCGTGCTGAGCTGCTTAGTGTTGAGGGAGGAGTGATGCAAATAACACCTTCTTCTCTTCAACACATCTTTTCTTATTATTGTACTAATCCGGGTACTGTGATCTGTCACCTGGTCCCTTTGCTCTTGTGAAGATAGTTTTGTGCTGGAACAGCTGTCCAAATTGATATTTCCTGGGGGAAACTGCTAGAGTGTTTTACTCTGCCACCATCATGCCTCACCTTTCAGTTCGGTAGTTTTTGTCTTTTGAAGACTTTGCTCATTTCATCCAGGCTGTTGACTTCATTGTCAAAACGTTGCTCTTAAATTCCCTCATGCATTCTTTCGTATCTGTAGAATTGGTAATCATTTCGCTGCTCTTACTCCAGGTAGTGGTGATTTGCGTTCTCTGTCCCCTTAAAATTTTTTTTTAAGTAAGTCTGGCAAGGAGTTGGTAAAATTTGACATTTCAATGAACTGGCCTTTGGTTTTATTGATTTCCTTTGTTCCTGCTTGTTGTGTGATGAATTTATTTTATTTATTTATTTTTAATTGAATTTATTGGTACATTCTAGGAATACAGTACAGTTACATTCATTACTGGGATCTTGTACCTTTACATGCCAGGCCTTGGTTCTCATTTTTTCCCCTTGTCCCCACCCTCCCTTCACCCCCTCCTCCTTTTCTAGCCTTTTGGATGATAAATTAGGCCATAGATTTTAGACGTTTCCTTTTTCAAAAAATATATACACAAATACTTTTCTCTTTGTGTTGTACAAATTTTGTTATATATTGTATTTTCTTCAGTTCAGTATAATTTCTAATTTTTCTTTTGATTTATTCATGGATTATTTGTGATGGTATTACTTAATTTGTAAATACTTGGGAATTTTTCCAGATACCTTATTTTTGTTAACTTCTTATTTAACTCTGTTGTGGTCAAAGTATATATCCTATATAATGTCAATCTTTTTCATTTATTAGGATTTATTTTATAGACAAAATATAAGTGATCTATCTTGTTGAAGGCTTCATAAGTATTCAAATTGAATATGAATTTGGCTGTTATGAGCTAAATGTTTTTGGTCAAATTTATTTATTTTTTATTTATTTACTGGTATCTGTGATTGAACCAGGCCTTTCTTACTGAGATACATTCCCAGCCTTTTTATATTCTTTGATTTTGAAACAGGAAATCTGACCCAATGTTTAGGGTAGCGATGGAGACAGACACAAAAAGAAGCAGAGATGCCAGGCTTTTACCCTGCTATTAATTAGTGAGTTTAGCAAAAGCAACATCTAGGTCCCTAATGCTGTCCCTACCCAGAAGTCATGTGATTATCTACAAAAGCTGTACTGTATGACTCAAAAAGCAGACATAATAGAAATGAAGAAAAAATGTACTATCTCTGTCACAATAATTAGACAGTAACCTGCCTGTGACAGACCATATACTCTGTGGCAATTGAGAGGAACTCTTCTTCAGTGTGGGATGGAGTCGTTCAGTGGTGAGATTTTAATGCCAAGTGGAGTTTACGCAGACAGGATTTAATGAGGGTCATTCTTCACGCAGAGAGTCATAGGAGAGTGACCATGGCAGAGATGGAGGGGGCTCAAGTAGTGAATTAGATTTGCTTCAGGAAATAGGAACTTATGTTCTTGAGCAAGGAGCTAATATGATGGAAGTGGCACTTGAGGTTCATTTGTCAACTGCTGCTTGTACTGCGGTAACAAGTAACCAGCGTGGGCTGGTGATATAGCCCACCGGTCGAGCACTTCCATGTGCAAGGCCCTGGGTTTAATCCCCATCAAGGCCAAGCAACAACACATGTGAACAGCTAGTGTAAACATCCAGATGTGAGATGAGAAGGTATCAGTGGAAATGAAGAGAAAGCAGCGATACTGCCTTTTCTTTTTCAGTCCTGGGTGTAAGGACACACGCAGCAGCTTACTTCCACTATTGATACAAGGGGCCGGGACTATGGCTGGTGAGGTCTAAGGTGCCACATGTTGATGAGAAGTTTAATATCTCTCCATGTCTTGCCTTCCTAACTGTAATGTATGAAGGTACTGCTCTCTTCTTAAAGGGAGACAATGCTCTTTTGTTCAATTGCAGCTGAACAAACACGTTGGGAAGCTTTTTGTGATTCAAAGTCAAGTTTATTCTCAATCATCAGGGGGAAACCAAAAAACCAACACCCCCAAATCCCCCCCCCCATTCAGTTGCTTCAGAACAATGAATAAACCAGAAGGAGCAAAAGCGAAATTGTCTGCCCTGCCTTTGGGTAGTAAGAGGCCTCTGCCTCCTGGGGATCACACTGCCAATTTCCTTCCACATGGGGCAGGCTCCCAGCTCCTGCTGCCAGCAGGCATCTTGACATTCACCCCTTGCATTTCCCCATTTGGTGACCTGAGTATCCGCAGTTTTGTGCTTATTATCCCACATTGGAGTTGTCATGAAAAATAAGGGAAACCTGAGGAACTAATGATTATATCATGGATGAATCATAAAAGTTTTGAGAGTTCACATCTAATAAGTTAGTACCTCTAAGGGACAGCGTGGTCTCAATTAGGTTAGGAATGAGGTAGGAGGGATGGAAGAGACAGCTTCTCCTTGATTTATGGTTGCTGGGTGGGACTCAAACCCACATCTCTCAGTAGACCTGGATACTGAAGTCAAAATTCCTTACATGAGTCATCTGTGGGCTGCTGATTTTGTTCCCAGAGCTTACTTCTAAGGCTGTATTTTCTCTTCCATCCCTTACCATATCATATGGTAGAACTATTTTGGGCACATAGTGGATATAGAATGAAGGAAAAAAGAAAAGAAGGAAGAAAGGATATTTTTCTGTCACCAGAAAGCTATAAAAAGAGACAGAGTAGGCAAAAGAAAGAAAACACAAGAAGACAAAGGACACATGCATATTCTATTCTGCTTATATTTCCTTTTTATGTCCCTAATCTTATTTTGCCCTAAGTAGAAATTACACACTTGGGCTATGTATTTTCCCTTTTTCTGTTCCTAGCAAGGTTTGCAACATTAGTTTACTGGTGCACCTCCTGATGTCAGGTAACGAGACATGGAGAGCAATAAGACTCTGGCATCCCCCTTTTGACCTTGATGTAGAAGTCTTGATGTAGAAGTATCTCTTTCCTGCACACACTCTTTGGTCATCATGAGGTTTCATAATTACTGGTTTCCCCCTAAATGACTGCTAGTCTGATCAAAAACAGTTTTCATAAGCAAACATCAAGAATAGGGAGCTCAAGAGAGCAGCAAACTTGGTTAAGCAAATTTTTTGTTTTGGCTCTCAGGAATCTACTTTATAGATGCAAAGGAGCTCACATAACTACAGTATGGCTCTGATTAGCTGCTTTTGGTTAACCCAAACATGTAGTTAAGCAAATGAGATCCAGCTTGCCCTCAAATGAGGCCCGCCTCCTCAAAAGCTCCAGTTAGCAATCTATCTCTAGACACAGAAGGCTTTATGATGTTAGTTAATTTATTTAAAGATGGGTTACTGCAGATAAACCTCCTATTGATGTAGCTAAAGGAGCTATATATATATATATATATATATAGAGAGAGAGAGAGAGAGAGAGAGAGCAAGAATAAAACACATTAATATTTTCCCAACTCACCTAATTATACCTGTGAAAAGGGATGATATAAAACATTTCTACAAGTGATTAATAAAGCTATATATCTATTTTCTTAATGGAATAAATTAGAAGGGCTGAAAAATCATAAAAGTGGCTTTGTGATGGTAGTTCTTAATGTGGCTTTTTTGGGTCTTCTTTAGAGATGCTAATATTCTCAAATTCTACATTGTGCCCTTCTCCCTTCAGGTGAATGCTCTTTTCGTATTCAGGTGTAGTTAAGGAAGTGCTCAATTCCCACATTCTGTCCACTAAGCCAAACTGTACTAACAGCTCCAAATTATCAGTGGGGGCCACAAAGGGACAGTTAATAAGCGTTGTGAAGCTGAGGAATGGCATTGAGGCTTATTACAGTGCGGTTCAGAAGAATGAGATCTCAAAGGTAGGGTTAGAGATATCTGATGAGAACTGTGGTACAAAAGAAGGTTTCTGTTCTCCGTTGTTTACCATAGAATCTTTCACCTGTTAATATAAATAACTATTCAGAAATAGATCTATTCCTGCCACATGGGGAAACATGACAATGGCCGCTTTGATACAAGATCAATATGGGGTTAAATCTTTGTTTTGCCACTTATACTGCGTCTTTGAGAGAGTGATTGATTTAGTACCAGGGTTTTAGTTTCTTCCTCTATAAAATGGGTCAAATGACGCAGCTATGCTGGCAGCTTGATGAAAGGACATCTTAGTCCTTTTCCCCATCACTGAGCGCAATACCTGACACAACGTAAAGGAGGGGCTTATTTCATGGTTGCCTGACTCCGAGGCAAGAACAGGATGGCAAAGGAACATTGTGGAGAAAAGTTGCTTAACCCATGGTGGCCAGGAACCAAAGAAAGAGGGGAGGACCAGGGAACAAGAACAAACCCTTCCAGGTCTCATCCCTAGTCATCTACCTCCAACCAGTCCCTACCTCCTACAGCACAGTTACTTACTGAACTCATCTATGAGTGAATCCACCAATGAGTATAGTGCTCTTATGATCTAGTCACCTTCACGCACTTAAGACTTTCAGGGGACATTCTAGATCAAAACCATGACAAAGTACAAGCAGTATAGTGTATGCAAAGGGCCTGGGGCAGAACAGGTATCTAATAAACTGCAGCTGTTATTATCTAAGGTACAAGTTGATCTTGTCTCTCTTTCATAGATGCATGAACCAATAAGTCAGCACTAATGCTGAGAGGGCCTTAAGCATCCTTGGTAACTGTGGGCTGTGTTTACTTGTATTAAAGAGAATAAAGGCTTTAACTGAAAGGGCTATTTTGGGACTATTTATGCTTATCAGCTTGTGACAGAAATACCATACACAGTGAAGTGTGTGGATCTGAGAGGCTACTGTGCCTGTTATTTCTGAGGCAAAACATCTAAGTATGCATGAATTATAATGTTTTAAAAAATAGTTTATGCTTGAGTGTTGTGGATGGCATCTTGAATACTTCTCATTTAGAAATCATTGTTCCTTTGTTTATCCTCCACTTACTTTGCTCATGTGTGCTTGTTTTGTTCTCATTGACCTTTCTTACCTAGTTTGTAATTCTGGGTTCTTGAATATGAAATAGGGGGTTTCCTTTGTTTTTATCTTCAGTGAACTTTCAGGGCACACATGAATCTTAGTCAGTTTACCTCATCCAAGCCGATCTAGCTCCTTTCAGAAAGTTCTTCAATTCCATTCACCATTGAAACAGAAAAAGTTTAAAGGTCTAAGAGAGACTTTAGTATATGAGAAGTCTGCTGTAGCTGAATAGCTAATATCATGAACTAGGGAGAATAAAAAACTCATTGTTATCAGAACAACACTGACTCTGAGACGTGTGACCCTTTAGGCAGCAAATGCACTGGGGAGTGGCAGGCTCCGATGTGCAGTGCCAGCCAGATTCCTTGTGGGAGGGTTGGGAAGCTCCAGAGGCCCTCAGACAGAAATAGTTCTATAGAAAGGAGTTAGTAGAGGGGCCGGGGATTTAGCTCAGTGGTTCTGCTGCTTGCCTTGCAAGCGCAAGGTCCTGAGTTTGATCCTGGGTACCAAAAACATAAATGAAAGGAGTTAGTAGAGCAGGAGCACTAGGAGGGCCAGAAGCAGAGGCAGGAGAGGCAGTGTGAAGGTTAGAGTTTGAAGAGATTTTATAACAGAGCTTAACACTCTAAGAAGCTTGGGGTGAAAGATAAAGTATCAGTTCCTTCCTTCCTTCCTTCCCTCTTTCCTTCTTCCTTTATTCCATTGGATTTCTTTTTTTGCTGCATTAATAATACTGTCTTAAATAAAGGAGAGGGTGTCCTTGAGTTGGAAGACTTTGACTCTCGGAAGGCATGCTCGTTTAGCTGCTGATCACTTTGGAGCTTGGGGTCTGGGCATCATAAATGCCACTTCAAGGACAGATGGAACTTCTTAGAGAAAATGGGTTTGAATGAGTTACAGAGAATCCTCAGCACACCATCTGAGTTTCTTGAAGTCTGTGTGGATGATGAGAATGAATTCTACTTGTCTTTTGCAAATGCCTGTCCCACCATTCCATTGTTGCGGGCTCAGTGAGCTGTTCACAGATGGTTTTCCTTGAAAGTGACTAATATAAAACAAATATTTTAGAAATTCCCCTTCCCATGAGCATCTAGATGTCTAAGTGCACATTCCTTTCTTGATAAAGTGCAACCAAGAGAGACTCACTCCTGAGTCTATCACAGTAAGAGATAAGCTCTTGGTTCTCAGTCATGGGCTGCACATGCTGATTCCAGGTCCAGCTTCAATCTATAAACAGCTACAGTGCTAAAAGCCCAGTTATGCTTGTGTTATTTCTCAGAAATGCTCAACATCTTTCAATTTTTGTTTTTCAAAATAAAGTCCAAATGTCTTTCTTCATAACTGAGACCTTCCTCTTGGTGAATCCTGTGCTCTAGATAATTAGAACAGTTTGCATGGGCTCTTACTGAGTCACTACATCTATCTAGAGTTGATTTGTACTCCTTTGAAGGCTTGTTGAGTGGTCTCCTCTTCAAAGCTTTCTCTGATCTCTCTGATGAAAGTAACCTTTTCTTCCTTCTCATTTACAAAGAAGTTATTTTCAACCATTCTTACCTTAGGGCTGCTTATATTCTCCTCATAATAAGGCTAACCTACAAGTACTTGCTGAAAAAATTTCTGGGCCCAATCCCAGATTCACTAAATGAAAGTCTGCTTAGGAGAGGCCTGGGAAATGGTATTTTTAACAAATGCCCCAGATGATTGTTATCCTCAGAGAAGCACACTTCCTATAGCCTTGCTACATGAAGTAGGATTTCAGCTGTCTCAGCTGCACCTTTGTGCTTGTAAGAAATGCAGAATCTTGGGCCCCACTAGGAAAACCACTAAATCAGCATTGGAGTTTTAGTAAGATCCCAGGTAATTTCTATGCACATGTAAAATTAGAAAAGCACTGACTTGCTATATTTATTACTTGCTATTTTGGTTATAGTTAATTATGCAAATAGAATCCTTTACCCCATTGAATGACTCAAAGCAACTATTTTTATTCCTATTTTTTGATATGAGATTCTAATTAAATTGAACCATAAGAAATTGTAAGTGTTAAACTGTTTTTTTGACCTACTTGTGCAAAAGGCACTTGCATAGGTCTCTACTTCATAGAAATAGTGGAGATGCTGGGACTGGGTAGTTTGACTGGTGCCTTTTCTTAAGCCTTATTCTATTATTATGATTATCACATATGGCAATAATTGTTGTTTTTCAATGGTAAATATTTTTTATGTTAAATTACAAGTTACTTTTAGTTTCAAGATTTGTATATGATAGGGTTCTGAAAAATGAAAATGTGCTTATATATGTAGTATGGCTATGAGGTGGATAGGAAGGGCTGGGGGAAAGAGAGAATAAAGGAAGCAACTGAAATTACATGCTTTTACCTTCCTTTGGTGCCTGTGGAGTTGGAGACGACAGGTATTAAGGCCAATTTGCTTCCAGACATATGGAACTGAAATATCCTTTGTTCTGACTTACAATTTTCAACTAGGGTCCAAATCTCAAGAACTGCAATTTTAGTATGACTGGAATATAAAGTTGCTTCTGTCTATTAACTTTCAGGCAGAGTAAGTTTGCAGTAATAGACTCATACAATTTTGTATGTTCAAGGGCCAATGTTTATAAAATCTGTGGGAAATTGGAAAAGGAAGGAAAGATTTCTTGCCAAACTTTTTGATAGATTTGACCCTTTGGAGTGACTGAATATGCAACAAAGACACAACAAAGGATAGACTTTCATTAAGAGGCCGTTATGAAATGGTATAAACATTTTTTGTGTTTGAAGGTTATAACCAGCTAATTTTTAATGGGTAGTTCACTAAAGATTAAAGCTTTTCAAAAGGAGTATTTGTTTCTCTGTGATTTTTGCTGACAAAATCATGCTACAATTCTTGGTCTGAACAAAAAGGGCTTTCTATGAAAAATGCTTGCACTATTTTCCCATGACAAATGTGTCAAGTTATGATGGCATAGGAGAAACAGCAAGATATGCTCTAAAGACATTTAGGATTGATGGACCGGGATGTGCAGGAGTGACTGTAGATGACAATGTCAGTGACTAATGGTTAGAAAAGCGCCTGTGAGATGTAGCTAGGGAGGATGATCATGCTGCTTATTTGCTCATTTAATAAAGCAAGGTGAGGAGGTCTTTGAGCCTGAGTCACAAAGCTGGCCAATTGGTATTCCAGTAGCCAGTGAAAAGTGTACCTGTGGAGGAATAATTTTCTGATATCTATTCACTATTCTACAGTGCTTTTCCTTTCTTGTAAAATACCTTGCAACTCCAGAAAACTGACATAAAGCAGTTTAACCACAACTCATTTATCCAAGTGCCATGTGCTTCCCTCAATACATTAACTTTGTGTAAAATGTACATACATTTTCAGAAAAACATGAGCTGCAAAGGTTAAAGAAAATGATAACATAATTTCTTCAAGGAATATAGCCAACAGTTGCAGGTTGCTCTTTCTTTTTATATGGTTTATCTTTTTGCTTTTGAGCACGAGAAGCATGACTTTCAATTAGTTGAGATTATCCAAGAAGGCATTCTTTCAATGTGTTGTATTTTTATTTTACTTTTGGAAAAAGGAGAAAAGGAATGTGTTCCACATGTTAATATCTATTCCATGGAATCATGTAGAATGCAAAACATTTCCCCAGGTCTTAGCCATCAGGACCTCTGCTTATCATTGATTGTCCGAGTATATTGTTGCTAAATTCTTTACCTTTCCATAGAATATTTTTAAAGAAGGAATAAAAAGTAGGATTATACATTATTTAAGAGCTGAATAAATTAGTTTGCTATTCAAATTTGTATTTGGGGGAAAGCAGAGGAACATGGCTCAGAGTGGTTCTACTTCTGAACTGGTCATGTGATATTGGATGTTTTCCTGTGCTAAAATGATATTATCTTTTTTTACTCCAACTTTGTAGTCTGAAAATACCTTACCTTTATTCAACTTCACATAAAGGGACACAAGACCAGACATTACCAGTTCACTGTGACTCTTAATTTCTAAATTATAATGAAAGGAATGTAGAGAAGTATCCTTCATATATGTCTCTGGAGTTTCAGGATCAATACGAAAGGTCTCCCAAAGTTGTTCTTCCTATTCCCATCGAAAGGAACATTAAAATGCACCACCTAGTCCATTGGGTCAAATAGATTTTGCATTAGAAGTGAAAATTCATGGCATGGAAACCAAGTCTACTAGAACTGCAAACCTGACTGTCAACAGCCTTTTGTGGAGAATGTGTTATGTATTCGATTGTGTCACTCCTCTGCCCTCGTCCAATTCATGTGTTGAAATCCTAAGCACGGCATTCCAGAATGTGACCTTATTTGGAGATTGGGTCTTTATAGAGGCAATCAAATGAAAATGTGGTAATTAGGGTGAGTTTTTATCAATATATTTGTCCTTATAAAAGAGAAATTCAGAAACAGTCACACGGAAGAATATCATGTGAAAACTGAGGAACACAGAAATTGGAATGATGTTTGTACAAGTCAAGGGATATTTTTACTTGTTGCCAAATCACAAAAAGGTAGGGGGGAGGCAAAGGACAAATTCTCTCTCATAGCCTCAGAAAGAACCAGTCCAGGAGACACCTTGATTTTGAACTTTTAGTTTCCCAAAGATGAGAGAATAAACTTAGTCACCCGCCTGTGGTACTTTATTATAGGTATCCCTAGAAAATTAATACATCAGAGTCGAAGTTAGAGGTTTTATTTATAGAGACCAATTTTGTGATTCCAAAGACAACCAATCACCAGGCTGTATTAAATAATGAAACTTAAGAGCTGGTAATCTATTGCGTTGTTCCACATGATGCTCTTCTTTAGCAATGTCCAAAGTAAAACCTTGCCTAGTTACCTCAGCTGCAGAAAGCTAAGTAAAACTGATAGAATGATCTTTCAGTTCACACACCAGAATGTATGCTTTGATTTGCCAATGAGATGTACACTGAGTGAAAAAGAAATTATCTACTCATCATTGTCACTCTTAGTTTTCTGTTACTAGATCACAATGTCTGACTGATTCACACCAGAATTAAACCAATTTTCAGAGGTTAATGAAATTTCATCTTAGCCACTGTTGTGAGGAGTTATGAAACTTATTACACTGACAGAAGAAGGGCACAGAAAGGGCAAGACTGTCAGTCTCCTGGGATGCCATTGAAGTCACTCTGCTGAGAGTTAAAGGTGTGGGAGAAGCTCTGAAGTGTAATATCATCTTGAAGAAGCAACACCAGTACACAAAATACAGGTAAGCCAAGTTAGAAATGTGACTGGTCCTTGAAAGGACTTAGCCAAGAACATGTAACCCAAGTAAGTTACTTTAATAGAAGAGGCTTAGCGTGCAAAGTTCATAATAAATGATTTGGAAGACCTACACCAGCAATCAGAAGATGAGGCCACTCATATCAGGGAAGGGAAGAGTGAGACAGTGGTGTTTCAAGAGGCTTTGTTTGTACAGCTGCTGGAGACACTGTCTAGAGCTGGGGCACAGGCACCCTGACTTCTCTCTTCCTCCCAATCTATAGTGCCTTTGCAGCACCTCTCGTGGCTGTCCAGAAAGGGAAACAAGTAGCAGAGAGACCTAGCAAACAAACGTTGCTAGTGTTGGTGCCTTGAGAATGCGCAAGGGGAGGTATATTAGTTCCCATTTGTTGCTGTATTGCCACAAAATTAATGGTGTAAAACAATTCAGACTAGTTCCTTCAAAGTTCTGGAGATCATAAGTCTAATATCAAGGAGTAAACAGAGCTGTAATTTTTTTTGAAGGCTTCTGGAGAAAATCTGTTTCCCTGTCCTTTGTAGCCTCTAGAGGCTGCCTGCATTTCTTTGCCAAGAGCCCCATTTTTCATCTGAAAAATGCATGACTTTTTCTTTAGTTTCATGGTCACTTCTCAGTGTTTTGAGTGACCTCTTGCCTCTCTCTTGTGATTACAATAGGATCGCTCAGATAATCCAGAGGAATTATTGCATCCCAAAGACTCTTAAATACATCTGCAAAATCCCTTTTGTAAAATAACATATTCAAACATGCCAGGGATTGGGATGTGGACATTTTCTGGGAGGAAAGCCCTATTCTCTCTATCACAGGGAGGAAGGTACAGAATAGAAATAAATGTGCAAGTGAAAAAGACCTTTTGCAAGCTGTTTATAGGTCATTTCTAGTCTTTACAGAGGCCTTTTGAGCATAATACCACAGTATTTCAGCTAGCCCAATTCTTATGTAAAATTTATTACATCAGATTATGGAGGAAAAGCATTTTCTCATTTATAGAGGACTACCCCAAAGAAACATCATTATTCTAGCATACTTTGTTGAAAACTGCTTTTTAATGGAATTATTTGAATCAGGCAATTCCTGAGATGGAAGCAGAGAGTAGGGAGGAAAGGAATAGTGCTTGCTTCAGCCCACAGGTCCCTGGACAAGAACAAGCCAGATCTGTATGTGAGGAGAATCCTGCATGTAAATTGAGTAGTTGTCTAGAGAGAGGCTCCAGTGTTTTGTTTTGTCTTGCAGCTTTTGTGGGAAGCATAGCAGTAGGAGCCTTCTGGTCTTTAAACCCTTCCCTGGGGATGTCTGGAGCAAGCTGCCCCACTCCGGAGCTCCCACTCAGCCCAAGTTGGCCACACACAGAGATGAGCTGTTTTTGGAGAAGGTGAAGATGCCAACTGTAGGCAATTGGAAAATTTGAACATATTTTTCAGGGAAAATAAAAGCAAAACCCTGGTAACATAAAGCTTATACATAATTGCTCTTCTCCTCTATCCTTTCATTTTGAGACTTTTCTAAGCCCTGTCTCTGCCTCTTCACTAATGAAGTCAAATAGAAGATTATGATTTGTGTGACAGAGACCTCCACACGAGGTTTCCCAAGGAATGGCCCATGGGATAAAGGTGCCATAATGAAGTATATTTGCCAAAGCAGCCTTGCCCCTATTTACCCTATCAAGGATCAGTGAGTGTGAGACGAACTCAGATACAACTAAGTCCTACCCCGGGAAGCACCAGCTTACTCATTGAGCACAGCCTCTTCAGTCTCCATCACTGTAGTTGTATAGTAGTCTAAACTATGACAGCCCTTATCAGTTTGAGTCTACATATGGGCTGTATGCAGAATTTCTAATTCTCCAAAGGGTATAGGTTTGCTTATTTCAGAAACATGATAAACATTCACCCAGCCATCTTTCCAGCAGGAGTCTCTAGGGTTACTCTCAGTCTCACATACCAGGAGGCCTGGGAGAGGATGTGATGCAAATCGTGGATAATTTACAAACTCTCTTGGTCTTTGGAAATGTGAGGGAATCATTAGAAGGCCTGGCCTTCATGTGATAGCTTGCTCTAACCCACTACTTTTACTAGTCCATTTCCTCCTGGCTAGTTAAGGTAGCCTCTTCTTTCTCCAACTCAAATGTAAGAGGAGTTGGAAACAGTTTGAGAATTGAGCAACTTCTTTCAAGGTAAACAAGCATCAGAGCAGGGAAGAGCATTCTTAAAAGCTACTCAAAGTATCGTTCACATGTGCTCTAATAGGACATTAGAGCCTTGGAAAAGATAAGGGACATTTGTTTTGAATGGGGTAGGGAAGAGAGAGAGGGTGTGTATTGAATGTGCATGTGAGAATCTGTTCTTGGCTCTGGATGAGAAGTAAACAGAGAAAAGCTTGACAATAACAAGTAGCTTTTGGAAACAACATTTTAAAAAGTGCTTTTAGAATTTTTATTAAATTTTTTAAAAAAGAATCATTGCCTACAAACTATTTTCTTATAAACTATGCAAATACAACGAGCAAATCATCTGCACTATCAAATAGTAAATCATTGAAGACTTATAATTTTAGGAATATTCAATGGGATATATAAAAAGAAAGAATGGATTTCAAATTATAGACATTAACTGAATTTTTAGAAAACAAACTTGCAAATTTAAAGCTCAGTAAATTTAAATTCTTTGATTTTCAACAATTTAAATCCAATTATCAGGAAGTCAAATGTATCCCATATATTAGAAATTTCATGAAGGCAAATGGCTGATAGAAACATAATTTCCCTGCTATATTTTATGTATTACTATCAGATATATTTAAGAAACACTTTACAGAGTAAAGCTGGGTAAAATAAAAATATATCTTTCCCATTACATTTTAAAACAGTCACAATAATTTATCAACAGTTGCCATTTCACAGTAATTAAAAAATAGGAGTTGATACAAGTTGAACAAAAAGCTATTATTTTTCTTTTAGGAGATAAGCATAGATACTGGTATACACACAGACACACACACACAGACACACACACACACACACACACACACACACACACACAACATGATCTTTAAAATTCGAAGTGGATACTTTAGTTTTGTATTATAAAAAAAAAAAAATTTCCCTGTGGTCAAAATACTGAAAAAGAGCAAAGACTGAAAAAAGAAACCCACATTTGCCACTTTTTAAAAAATACATATTGTCTCAGTATTTCTATTTATTTGACTATAAAGTTATGTTCTTATAAGGACTCAGACTCCTAGGACTATACCATACTGGATGGAATTAAGTCCACCCCATTTTCAGTCTTCAGAAAGGATACTTCTAACACACTCTGAATACAAAATAAATGTCCCTATTCTGAACTGCTAAGCTGGGAAAGAAAATATGTTCATGTGGAAGCAATATACACAAAAGTTTATGAATCAGTCAGTGCGAGAGACTGCATCAATCCAAAAGCTATTCTTTGGATTTAAGTCAGGAGCTTTTGGAATTACATAAACTCTTTTAGGCTGCTAGAGTAGAGATACAAATATGATTTCTCCATAAATAATGATTTCTTTAGTTGCAGAACTTGGTAGCTCATGGACCATATCTGGCACATCATCTGTTTTTGTAAATAAAGTTTCACTGGAACATAACTGTGCGCACTTGTGGAAACAACATTTTTCTACTGAGCCTTTCACAGGTCAAATTTTCTAATATTCTACTTCTTGACTACCAAGTAGCATAGGTAAGCAACCAAGGAACACTATATAGTCCAGTTTAAAGCTCTCCAGTTGTATGAAACTACATTGCTACTGTAAAATAGATATGTAACAGGGCTAAAATGGACTTTCGGAACTACTTCTAAATGTTTGACCTTGGGATGCTTATTGTGTCTGATACACAAACTTGACCTTAATCTTAAATGAAAGGTCCATTCAAGCCTAGGTATGACAATTAGTACTTTTAATTTTTTTGGAGCAGCCTGAATTGGCTACTTGGTGTTGGCATTGACTATTTTTCTATGAAAACTAGACTATGGATCTGAGCACTTGGGGTATTTTGATAACACTGGTTATTCTCCATTTAAAAAATATAGCCATCTTATGTTTTCAAAATGCCATCAAATTGTGATTTTTGTTTGCATTTCTCTAATGGCTAACATTGTTAAACATCTTTTATATGGTTATTGTCCATTTGAAGAAATATCTGTTGAAATCTTATGTCTGTTTTAAAATTTTCTTGTCTGTATTTGTTGTATTTGTTGTTGTTTGTAATATATTCTGGATCTGATTTGCAGACATTTTTCTCCATTATGTAGGTTGTTTTCTTGATAGTGTCCTTTGAAGTAAAAATAGTTTTTAATTTTGATGATGCATAATCCATTCTTTTTCTTTTAATATTCATGCTTTTGGCATCATATCTTTGAAGCCATTGACATTTCTGAGTTCAGATTTATCTCTATATCTCTTCTAAGAGTTTCATTGTGTTAGATCTTATATCTGGAACATTTATCCAGTTTGAATTAATTTTTATATATGGGATGAAATAGGGACAACTTTTTTCTTTTGCTTATGAGGGCACAGAGAATCCTAGGGAAATTAATTAAAGAACCACACTGGGAATCCTTTATTCTCCCTGCTTCCCAAATTTAAACTGAATAACACACAGAACTAGAGTATTCTCTTGGGATAAAATTCAGAATCTTGTCTTCAAACCAGAATAAATTATATGATTGAGGACTCCTTCAAATATGAATATTGGATCTAGTTAGAGAGAAAAGCAGACTGAAGCAATCAATGTATGGTGTCTGCGAGAAAGGTAGAAGAAGTGGCGGGTGGGGAGGGAATAGAGCAGCTGACCTCAGTGTTTCCTGCTACAATGAGCTCTGAGTGTAACTCTTGAAGGTGGGAATCTGAGGGAAAATAATTAGTCTTACGGTCACTAAACCCACTTTCATGGTGCGTTACAGAACACCTTCAAGAGGACTGGGAGTCATCTTATTTAAACAAGCTATCCACATCCTCTAAGACACTTCACATAGCACCACAACTATGGAGAGCTGTTGGCTGTGAATAGAATGTTCATTTACTGATATGAGAAAAAGTATTCTCATATACAGATCCAGACAGTTACACAGAAATCAGTAGCCACTTAAGAAAAATCAACAATATGAAGGAAAAGTTTGAAGTTCAGGAAACAAAAGAACTAACACGTGAGAAATTAGAGTCAAACTGCAAACTGAAGACTTGAATAAATTAAAATAAAATTATCAGAAAAATTCTGGACAATTTATTACCACATACTAAGAATAAAATGATGTGAAAAAATAATTAAAAAATTGATGTTTAAAAGTGAGAGACAGCCAGGGATTTAGCTCAATGGTTCTGCCATCTGCTTTGTAAGTGCAAGGTCCTGAGTTTGATCCCTGGTTAAAAAACAAAACAAAACAAAACAAAACAAAAACAAAAACGTGAGAGACAGAGACAATTTCTAGATACGAGTATCAGATGAGATGCGTATTGAGATGGTCACGGCCGAAGATGCATTTCATGAGCTGGAAGATGTTATGGGGGAGGCTTCCAGAACTTGTCCAAATATGCCCCCCCAAAAATGTGTGAAAGAGGTTAAAATATGAAGAACAAAATTGTTTGGGATCCAGAATTCTTAAATTAGCAAAATAATAGAGTTTGTGAAAAAAATATAAATAACTTTTAATAAACAGCAGAGGATATTACTGTGATATTACTATCCACAGACTTTCTGGAAGAATCCTTAGAAGATGTGCTCCAGAAAAACAAAACCAACTGACTAAAAACAAATCTAAGAAGGAAGAAGACTTAAGAAGGAAGAAGAAAGAAGCTTATTCTTTAAATATTGCCTTCGCTGTTTTGCTTGGGCTAGCTGAAACTTGGTTATTTCCTGAGAGATTTTGTTTTTCCTGGTGGCTATTGTCTGTTGAATAGTATCTCTCCCCTTCTCTAAACATCGTAGTGTCTTTTTTGTTTGTTTGTTTGTTTTTTGAGACAGGGTCTCACTGTGTAGTTGAGGTTGACCTGGAGCTCACTATGTAGCCCGGGCTGGTCTCGAACTCACACATCCTAGTGTCTTGAAGTGCCCAGTTCCACCTAGATTCCCACAGTCTTTCCCTATCACAGCAATTCCTTCATACCTATGATTCCTCCTTATTCATTGAAAGCTTGCATTCTTCTTCTGGATGTGGAAGTCATACTCCCTGATAAGGCCATCGTCATTTAGTCTCATTTCCTTTATTTTCTCCACTACCACGGCCTCTAGACCTTGTCAGACAGCAGATACCAACACTGCAATGTCTTTGTCAAGCTGAGTATTATTTCCTGTCTTTCCTGCTTATTCCAGTAGCTTCATGGTAACAATATTTCAGCTTCTTTGGAGATTCCAGTCTTTTGATCTATCTATTTGTTTTTGCTGCAGTCTGCTTTTTACCAGTTTTCACTTATTTTATGTTCTCTGGTTCCTCACATGACTATATACTGGTAAATGTTCCTAACTCCCTTTGTAATATTTTCACCCCATAAAACCTTTCAATTGCATTACAGTTCCAACTTCTTGACATACTTTAGGCAGATTAATGTAAATAAAGTAAAACACTATCTTCTTAACTACATTAACTTCATATTTATGACAAAAAGTGTCACACATGCTCTCATTATTAGTCAACAACTCTAATATTTATTTCTAATAAATTCCACTTTCTGTTGAATATTTCATATTAAATTTGAATATTTTGAATATTCATATTCATATTCATTTGAATATTTTATGGCTGAAAATAAAGAAGGAAATATAACTACCCTTGAATATTTCTATCTAATAACCAACCCATGTTCTCTTTCTTTTGTTACAATGGACAAACTGTTAATGGTGCCAAAAAGGTGAATCTCTTTACTTAACCTACTCAGTTCCATTCTCTCTGCAGTTTTCTTCACTTATTCTTGAATCATTATATTTGTTCTATAAAAACCTTCTAAAATGCAATAGTGTCAGTCTTGAAAAATTCTTAACACTGCATTTCCCTTAGTTACCCTCTCAACCAGACAAAACATCCATAACTGTCTTTATAACAAATGTTATTGGAAAAGGTTTTGCTACTCTTATCTCTTAATTTTTTAATCTCTGATTCTTCATATAATCTATGTTGGTCAGGTGTTAAAACTACATCTTTAATAAAACACACACACGCGCACGCGCACATGCCCTCTGAGTTGGTGATTAATGATCACTAGCTTGTCAAATCTCAAGACCAATACTGAGATCTCACAAAAGTCTCTCAGCAGAACCTTATACACGGAACTCACACTTCATTCTTATATCTTTTTGTGGTTTCCCGGGTGTAGCACTGCTAGCTTTCTCCCACTTTTTCATCTGCTTTCTCTCTCCTTTTTTCATACTCTTATTTTAAAAGTAATTCTCTTAACTCTTTCTTATCTTTATATTTCAGAATGGTCCATTCCATGTTCATTATAGTCCACCTCACATTACTTTTGGCCAAAGAACTTATTCTACAATAAGAGAAGAGAGGCAAATACAATATAAAGATCAAGCTGGATAGGAGACAATAGCAACAGCATTTTGGGGTCTGCAAAGTAGGAAGGTGAGGGATTACTGACTGATTCAGCAAAACAGAGGAAGCTGAATTTTAAACTGGCAGCAGGAAAAGCAAAGAAGAAACCTGACCTCTACCATAGAACCTTGTGTCACAGGAATTGGCAGTACTAGGTGTCCCTGGAAAAGCGAGATGAAGGCAGAGCTAATTCTACTCTGTGGGGTATGCGGAAATCCTGTGTACAGGTGAACAGCTTTGAAATTCTAACCCGGCCATGCAGCCGCAGCCTGCCCCACTCCTCAGGGCAGTGGCTGGATGAAGATTGTCTGAAGTGTCTAAACAGAGGGTTTGGATGGAGCCCCAGACACAGCTGGGGGTCAGGGTGCCACAATGAAAATAAGAGTTAAAGTGGAAGTTTGCTTTCTGCATGTTAAGACTAGTAACCTTCTTCCTCCATTTGCCTGCCAGAAAATTTGGCTGGAGCTACACCTGCTGAGTGGAGTCTAAGTGCTCAGGAAAGACAGACACTGTGCTTGCTTCAATGTCATGACTCAACTAGGGAAGCCCCAGGCAAAGAGAAAACCCTGGCTCTGTGACCACTCATTGTTAAATATGACTGGATGACAAACATGGGACATTTAAGAAGAGTCTCTGATATGAAAGCCAGAGCCATAAAAACAAAAAACAAAAGAAAAAAGAAAAAGGAAACAAGTATCTTGAAAATAGAGAATATGCAGGAAGATGGATGCAAAAACACCAAAAAAATCACTAAGAACAAACATTAAAATTAAAATGTTTGGAGAGATAAGGCATTTTGTTCATAAAATAAGTGAAGAACTACAGAAATAAAACATCTAAGAAGACAAGAGTAAGATCATTTTGAAATTTAAAATATGAAAACATATTTCAAACTCAGTAGAATAATAGGAATGATAAAATCTCCTAGAAACCTCATAGCAAAAGGATTAAAAGATATACTAGATAGAAACTAGCCGGGCGTGGTGATGCATGCCTTTAATCGCAGCACTTGGGAGGGAGGCTGAGACAGGAGGATTGCTGAGAGTTCAAGACCAGCCTGGGCTACAAAGTGATTTCCAGGTCAGTCTCAACTTCATAGCGAGACCCTGCCTCAAAAAACAAACAAACAAACAAAAAAACAGAAAAAGAAAATAAAGTCAATTTAGTGGACCAGTTGAAGAGTTCTAGATACTCCAGAAAGTGAGAATGGAGAAAATAAAGGGGAGGAAATTTTTAAGTAATTCAAGAAAGTGTTCCAAAACTAAAGAACAGTTCCTAGATAAAAAAAAAAAAAATACATCACATGCTTAATCAGTGGCTAAAAAAATTTCAGAAGAGATGATATAAAGTGAAGTTCTAAAAGCAGAGTGGATAGAGAGGTTATCCATTTCTAAGTTTTCATATCTTTATAATTTTGAGGAGATTAGAAAGACTCATATACTTTACTACATAAAATTGAAAATTTATATTCAGAAAGAAAATGTTTAGCCATAAGGCTAGGAGAAAATATCTGTAGTGTATAACAAGATTGAGGGCTTAGCCTATATTGGGGATAATATCCACAAGTCAATGAGAAAAAAATATTCCCTTAAAAATGAGAAAACACTACAAAGCCACTGTGATAAAACAGCATGGTACTGGCAAAGAAACAGACCTGAGGATCAGTGGAACAGATTAGAAGATGCAGAAACAACTCCTGACATACTCAGCTACTCCATCTTTGACAAAGGAGCCAACCATCTTCACTGGAGGAAAGACAGTCTCTTTAATAAATGGTGCTGCAAAAACTGGCTTTCAACTTTTCACAAATTAAATCTAGACCCATGTCTTTCACTATGCACTAAACTAAAATCCAAGTGGATTAAAGATCTCAATTTTAAAACTGAAACACTATACTTGCTGGAAGATAAGTTAGGTAGAACTGTTGAAGATATCAGCATAGGATAAGACTTTATGAAGAAATCCTCAGCAGCACGGGAACTAGCAGAAAGAATCAACAAGTGGCATTTCATCTTTTAAAAAAGTTTCTGCACTTCCAATGAAATCACAACCAGAGCTAAGAGACAACCCACAATGTGGGAAAACTTTTTTACCAGCTGTTCCTCAGACAAAGGTCTACTAGCTAGAATATACAAAGAACTAAAAAAAATCAGACCCCCCAAATATAAAGACCTAATTCAAAAATGGGCATCTGAAATGAACGGACATTTCTCAGACAAAAGAAGTAAAAGCAGCAAATAAACATATGAAAAAAATGCTCCATATCACTGGTCATTTGAGAGATGCAGATGAAAACAACACTGAGATTCCATCTCACCCCAGTAAGAATGGCTGCTATCAAGAAATCAAACAATAACAAATGTTGGCGGGGTTGTGAGGAGATAGGAACACTTGTTCATTTTTGGTGGGAGTGCAGACCAGTGCAACCACTGTGGAAATCGATATAGAGATACCTCAGACAACTAGGATTAAAAGTCCTATTTGATCCATCTATTCTGCTGGTTATCTTTCCAACAGAATTAAAACAATCATACCACAGTTATACATGCTCACCCGTGTTTATAGCTGCACAGTGTGTAATAGCTAAAACTTGGAAATAACCCAAGTGCCCATCAACTGGAGACTGGATAAAAATATATGGATTTTCTAAAAAGTGGAGTACTATTCAGCCATAAAGAATGAAAAACTATCGATATTTATAGCTAAGTCGATGCACATTGATGCCATACTCAAGAGAAATTAATGTCAGACATGTGAAAATTTGCTAAATAGTTTCACTGGTGTGAAAAACTGAAAGTGCAAATTGGGATCAAAATGTATAATTGATATTGTGCAACAGAAAAAAAGAGGTCTAACTGAATAGAGGAAGTGGGAGGGGTAGGGGAAAGGTAAAAAGAGAAAAGAAAATATATGTGAAAAGGAAATACATGGAAATAATGTTTTTGCAACCAGGAAAGGGTGGAGGGGCTGAAGCGAGGGCTGGGAAATCGGGAAAAGTAAGAACCAAGATAAGTTATTTAAAGGTACAAGGTCCCAATGATGAATATAACTGTATTGTATACTTCAAATGTACCACTAAACTTAATAAAGATAAAAAAGAAAAAGAAAAAAAATGAGAAAACATGAAGAGCAGAAAATTGGAAAAAAAAAGAAACAAAAATGTTCCATAAACATAAAAGATGCTCAGTATTACTAGTAATCACATAAATCTAAATTGAAATATTCTGAAACAATTTTTTGCCCATGAGGTTGGGAAACATTTGAGTGACTAGTAGGATCCATTATTTCAGTGTGGGTTGAAATGGAGTATGAGGAAATGCTTAATCTCATACACTAGACAAAAATGTAAATAGCTTTAAAATCAATTTTGTAGTATCTGTTGAAAAGACATGTAAGTTCTTTGACATATCAAATCTCCTGCTCTGGGAGTTTGACGGGATATTCCCAGATGGGCACAGAGATATGTTTACGGCTATGTCAGTGTAGCATTTTTCATAGTGGTGAAACAGTGAAGGAATCTAAGTGTCCACTGATTTGGTATTAATTACATAATCATGCATAAAAGTCATACAGTGAGAGAGTATGTCTTCATGAAAAAGAAGGATGTCTAAATTAAATTTCCACGCAAACAGTTCAGAATATTTCAAGTGGTACTAGTAGATAATGTATAGGTAATGATCACATGCTTTGCTAGTGAGCACAGTTGATATAAAAATTTAAATAAATTGAAACTCCTTGGAAATAGGTTTGTCTCAACAGGCTTTCTTAAAGAACTGAGTAGGTGGGAAGTTAATGTTGGCTTAGAAAGGACTTAGGCTTATAAAGAACATTTAATAAGGTTAGATAAGGTCATACCTAGTAGACAAAAGAGCAGAGAAAGGAAAAAAAATCACTTAAGGACCATCCAGGTTGGAAGATCTTGGCTGAGACATGTCTTCAAATCAGGATGCCACTTAGAGAATATTGCTAACTTGCCATTTTCTTTCTCTTAAGAAAACCAAGAGACTTACAAGTCTATTCTTTGGTGAATGGATGATTTCTATAGGAGAAAGAAGCTCTTGATTGTGTTATTAGACAATGAAAGAAATTAGGCAGATTTCTATAATTTCTGCCATCCTGACATAAATGAAGATAGGATACTGAATTTCCTAGACTGTAAAGGCTGATATTAAGTTACAGAAACCTTTAAATACAGTGCGTGAAAGTTACTGCTGGCTGTAAAATGGCAGTGGATTACAATCTGCATCCCAACTTCCATGTATGTGTAGGTCTAACAATGAGAAGGCACGTTTTGGTAGTGAAATGAACAAAGTTATATCACTTTCCCATTGTTGTCCTTGAATGCAGTGAGAAGAGGACAGTAGCAGTACATCTTCCTGTTGGGTGCTCTGTTGTCCCTGTAGATTCATCCCTCTTTTTTCAACCCTGCTTTCTTCTCTGGGACACTGACCTCTGTAGACTATATTATGATATCAAGAATGCCCTTGTCCTGGGACTTGTTTGGGTTTAGCCAGGGGAGCATGTGCAGGAGATTACAGTAGGTCAGAGAATGTGTCCAAGGTACAACTCAGGCTTTTCTCTTGTTAGGTGCCTTAGGTTGGCCGTGTCTCTCTAGTATAGGTCTCTGCTCTTCAGAAGATGGTCTGCCTTTATACAAGACCTTTCTGCTCTGGACCGCTTTACTGTGTAGTGTGTGTGTGTGTCTGTGTGTGTGTGTGTGTGTATGTGTGTGTGTGTGTGTTCCTGTCCTTTCTAAGTCTCTTTCCATTTATCTACATGTGTGACCTGGAATGAGTCTCTAAAATTTTCTGAACCTCCATTTCCTTGTTTTTAAGTGTGTTGGCCAGTTTTCAGCTACTGTAACAGATAATCACCTTATAAAAGGCTCATGTTGGCTTACAATTTAGAGGTTTCAGTGAACGATCAATTGGCCCTATTGCTCTACACCCATGGCCAGGCAGCACATCATAGTGGGGCATATGTTGCAGTACAAAGCCATTGCCCTGATGGCTGGAATGAAAGAGAGTGGAAGAGGAAAAGACTAGGGTCCCATACCCTCTCAGAGAGCCACCTCCCATCACGCAAGAAGACCCAGTAGGCCCTGCCTCTAAACTTCTGTCACTTCCCAATGGTGCCAAGTTTGGAACTAAGTCTTTAACTTTGAGGAACATGTAAGATCTAAACTATCACAGGACAAGCGTTTACAAAAAGATTTTGTCACAGATTCCTTGTGACAATTGAATGACATTGTCTGTGACCTGTCACAGGTACCCTTGTTGGCATAGTACTGGTGGTTTTGGTGTGTTTCATAAGACCTTTAAACTCTAGCTTTCTTTACATTATAGTTCTTTCTTAGCATGATTCCAATTCTTTATTCTTTCCTCGATTGTCACTTAGGCAGTTTCAGAAGTGAATTCTGACTTTTGTCAGTTTATATTACTATTTATTTTTAGTATTTGTTGTTGAATTTCAATATTTGGATAAGCTTTTTACCATGAAAACATCTAATTTCACACCAGACAACGTAGATATATCAGCCAAAATCTTGAAAGACATCATCAGACAATAGGGGTCTGTTCTGAAAATTTATTTTTAAAAAATTGCTAGTAGGCAATGTGAACAGTATAATAGGATTGGGAAGGCAAAGTGACGGGGGAAGGTTAGGCTGAAGTGAGACCACAGGTGATTTCCATGTTGTTATCTTGATGTCCTGGTTGGAGTATTATATTAGAGTCTCACTGAGGCATTTAAATATCCCAGACAAGAAACCTGCATTTCTGCATGGTGTGGCAGGGACTGCCATTTGCAGCTGCAAATGTATCCTCTGTTTCCCCTTGAGGTGGGTACTTCACTATCCGGTAAAAAATTATCTTCTTAGAGATACCTTGTGGCTAAGTGACTCAGTTCGAACCATAAACTACAATTTGGAAGCGAATCCGTGATGACTTCCAAAGTGTCATTCCTTCTTCATTCCTTCCTTTTTCCCAATTGTTTGGAATACAGACCTGATGGCTGGAGTTCAGGGAGCCATCCTGACCCATAAATCGCCAAAATTAAGAATGAGAAAGGTCTGCAGAGTCGATAGGTCCTGAAATAAATTTGTACCACACCAGATCACAACTGCTAGCTACAGGCTTCTATTACATGTTTTCATAATTGCTGTTATTATTCATATATATATATATATGTATTCAGGCTCTGAGTTTTGAATGAAGGAGATAAAAGACTAAAGATATCCATTTTTGTATACTAGGACTATTTTTTTTTCTAGAGATCTATGTTACTTCTGTAATATTCTCTTTCTCTCTCTCCTTTTCTATCTTCTTTTCTTCCTCTCCTATTTTTAGTATTTAAAATCCTTGTTATATATGCACCAAATGTAAATGCCCCCAACTATATAAAACAAATATTAAGTAACATGAAAAACCAAATAAGCAATAATACAATTTTAGTGGGGGATTTAAATACCCCACTATCACAAATTGACAGATCATCTAGGCAGAAAATCAACAATGAAATAATAGAACTGAACCAAGCTTTGGAACACATGGACTTAATAGATGTTTACAGAGTATTCCAACCCCACAAAATCAGAATATACATTCTTTTCAGCTGCACATGGATCATTCTCCAAGATAGACCACATATTGGCTCACAGAACAGGTCTGAATAAATACAAAAGAATTGAAGTCATCCCCTGTGTATTATCAGATCATAGTGCAAACAAACTGGAGATCAATAGCACAAGAAACTGTAGGAACTTCACAAGCACATGGAAACTGAACAACACTCTTCTAAACAATCAATGGATTACATAGGAAATTAAAGAAGAAATTAGACAGTTTTTACAAATAAATGAGAATGCCAATACAACATACAGGAATCTATGGCATACAATGAAATCAGTTCTATGAGGAAAATTCATAACATTGAATGCCCACACTAGGATAACAGAGCAGGCTCAAATAAACAACCTAATGTTGAAACTTAGACTCCTAGAACAACAAGAGCAATAAAAACCCAAAGCTCAAACAAGAGAGGAAATTATAAAGATCCGAGCAGAAATCAATGCAATGGAAACTAAGAAAATGATACAAAAAACAAATGAAACAAAGAGTTGGTTTTTTTTTGAAAGAATAAATAAAATTGACAAACCCTTACCTAATCTTATCAAAAAAAAAGGAAAGAAAAGGCTCAGATCGATGCAATCAGGAATGAAAAAGGTGAAGTCAAAACAGATCCAAAAGAAATCCAGAAGATCATTAATACCTACTTTGAGAACCTGTACTCCAATAAAATGGAAAACACAGAAGAAATGGACAGATTTTTAGATACTTACAAATTACCTAAGTTAAACAAAGAAGATAAAAACATTTTAAACACCCCAATTACAGTCAGTGAAATTGAAAATGTAATTAAAAATTTACCAACAAAGAAAAGCCCAGGCCCTGATGGATTCACTGCTGAATTTTACAAGACATTTAGAGAAGAATTACTGCCAATTACTCTTCAAACTTTTCAGTGAAATTGAAAGGGAAGCTGTACTCCCAAATTCATTCCTGGAAGCAAGTATCACTTTGATTTCCAAACCAGGGAAAGCTGCAACTAAAAAGAAGAACTACAGACCAATCTCCTTAATGAATATAGATGCAAAAATCCTTAATAAGATACTAGCAAACAGAATACAGAGGATTATCAAGAAGTTCATTATTCATCCTGACAAATTCGGATTTATATCAGAGATGCAAGGGTGGTTCAACATATGAAAGTCAATAAATGTAATATATTGTATTAACAAAGTCAAGGACAAAAAACATATGATCCTCTCAATAGATGCAGAAAAAGCATTTGATAAAATTCCATACCCATTCATAATAAAACCCCTGCCAAAAATTGGAATAGATGGTCTTTACCTCAACTTAATAAAGGCTATCTATGAAAAACCATCAGCCAACATCATATTAAATGGCCTAAAACTGAAAACCTTCATGTTAAAATCAGGAACAAGACAAGGATGCCCATTATCACCACTCCTCTTCAATATAGTTCTGGAAACATTAGCCACAGCAATTAGACAAGAGAAAGAAATTAAAGCAATAAAGATAGGAAAGGAAGAAGTTAAACTGTCATTATTTGCTGATGATATGATACTCTACATTGAAGACCCAAAAGACTTCTAGACTTAATTGACAGATTCAGTAGTGTATCTGGATACAAGGTGAATACCCAAAAATCAATAGCCTTCTTATACACAAATAACAGCCTCACAGAGAGAGAAATAAGGGGAAAAATTCCTTTTACAATTGCATCCAAAAAGTGAAGTATCTAGGAATCAATCTAACAAAAGAAGCAAAAGATCTCTACACTGAAAATTATAGCAATCTGAAAAAAGAAATTGAGGAGAATATTAAAAAATGGAAAGACATCCCCTGCTCCTGGGTAGGAAGAATCAACATAGTGAAAATGGTCATACTACCAAAACTGCTAGATACATTCAATGCAATGCCAATTGAAATTCCAACACTATATTTCACAGAACTAGAAAAAAGAATCCAAAAATTCATTTGGAACCATAAGAGATTTAGAATAGCAAAAGCCATTTTAGGCAACAGACACATGGCCCCAGGTATAACAAGTCCCAATTTGAAACTATACTACAAAGCCACTGTGATAAAAACAGCATGGTACTGGCAAAGAAATAGGCCTGAGTATCAGCGGAATAGACTGGAAGACACAAAAACAAACCCAGATGTACTCAGCTACCTCCTTTTTGACAAAGGAGCTGACCATCCTCAGTGGAGGAATGATAGCCTCTTTAATAAATGGTGTTGGAAAAACTGGATGTCAACCTGCCACAGATTAAAACTAGACCCTTATCTTTCGCCATGCACTAAATTAAAATCCAAATGGATTAAAGATCAAAATATTAAAACAGAAACATTAAACTTGCTGGAAGGTAAACTAGGCAGAACTCTGGAAGACA
>NW_022900913.1:42834808-42840567 GCF_012274545.1 Fukomys damarensis
TGGAAATCAATATGGAGATACCTCAAAGAGCTTGGACTGGAGGTTCCATTTGACCCAGCCATCCCTCTGCTGAGTATGTTTCCAAAAGAACTAAAAGAATCATATCACAGAGAAGTATGTGCACCCATGTTTATAGCAGCACAGTTTGTAATAGCTAAAACTCGGAAACAGCTTATTTGCCCATCAGTTGGAAACTGGATAAAGAAGATGTGGTTTTTCTATAAAATGGAATATTAGCCATAAAGAACGAGAAAATGGATTCATTCATAGGAAAATGGATACATATTGAAGATATACTCCTAAGTGAAATAAATGAGGCACATATGTGTAAATACTGAATAGTTTCTCTGGTGTGAATAATCTGCAATAATACAGAAGATCCTAATAAGATTACTGACATTTAGCAATGGGAAGAAAGGAGCTAAAGGTGTAGGAAAGGTGGGATGGGTAGGGGAAGTTTAATAAGGGAAAAGAAAAAACTGTGAGATAATGAAAAGATGGAAATAAGTTTGTAGATGGGGAGGGGAAGAGGGGGTGAAGGGAGGGCAGGGACAAGGGGAAAAAATGAGAACTAAGACTTATCATGTAGAGGTACAAGATCCCAACAATGAATGTAACTGTACTGTATCCCTAAAATGTACCAATAAACTCAATTAAAGCTGAAAAAAAAAATTCCTTGTTGTCATTTGGGTAACAAGCATTATTTGAAAGAATCTTCAATGTGTTTCCAAAGCCAATGCCTAATTGTGGAAATGAAGTGTCAAAAAAATAATAGAACCCTGCTATAAACAAGAGTCCATAAATTATGCAGAGTTTTTACTAGATGCTTTATCATCAAAAGTTTGTAGCTTTAAAGCCAAAAGAACAGAGACAGAACACAAAAGAGCCCTTCAAGTTGCCCTTCTGCTGATGGTGAAATATTACTACAAGCTCTGCTGTTGCTACCCTTATTGTTTGCTCCCCTGGGATTGACTGAAGATGGCAATTTAATTGCTACCAGAAGCCCACCCAGTTCGTTAAATACAGTTTAATAGTAACTCTGCAAGAGAGGGGAGCTGCTGCAAGGCAGAATGGTGAACAATCAGCCTTTTAGGGATGGAGGAAGACTAATATTATAACAAATTCCTCAGCTGTAACATTATTATTTTCTCTAAATCATCATAAAATAAACCAGGATCTATGGAAAATAGTGAGATGTGTGTGATGTTGCCACACAAAAGACCCATAGATGAATATGAACCAAGCTAACTGTAATGTACAACCACATGATTTGAATACCACGTTAAGCAAAAACAAAAACAAAGCAAACTCTCCCCAAAATCTCTTATGGTGCCATAAGTATTTGACATGTAAAGCTGCTGATATTTTTTGCCAGCTCAGGGGAAGTGTCAATGTGTACCATAGCCTGAAAAATGATTATTAATAAATTATCAAAATATTGTCTCTATAAAGCTATAAAGTCTCTGCATCTTGACAAAAAGGTGCTGTTATGAATAAGCTCTCATAAGCTAGAAGGAAAAATGGCTGCAGAGGTATTTCCACATTAGTTACTTCTGGTGTATGAAGGTTAAAGAGGGAAAGGAAGGTAATGGAGGAGGCTAGAAACCCCTAATAATATCTGATTTGTTGGCAGACAATCTTCCCTGCTTTCTTCTCTATCTGTTGAGATCACTCTTTTATCTTCTCAACCTGAGGGCACTTTTCTCTTAGTTTATCCTATACTATCATCCATTTTTCATTCATCCTTATTAATTACCCTCTTATGTGCCTCAACCAGAAGGTCATAGCGTGTAGCAGTTGAGTGATGGGTACCAGAATTAGTGAGTGCATGATTTTAAAACATGGCCCTCACTTCTTAGAAAGTCATTTTGGGCAGTGAAACTTGGCATTAGATTTTCTACCAATGAAGCACATGGCCTTTTGTGAGAATCAAGTGAATTTTTAAGGGGCTTAGAACAATGTCCAACATATACTAGGTACCATATAATATTTGTTAAATGTTTAAGAAGACACAATTAATTTCATAGCTATAAATTGCCTACCCAGTGCATATAAGTGAAGTATTACCTTGTCTTCAACTGAGGCAACATGAGTGTGCATGTGAGGGGGTTAATTGGTGGGCTTCGGAACTGTGAGAGATGAAACGTCTGAGAACCCCTGGCATATTTTTACCAGTGTTTTAGTCACAGCCTTGCTAGCAATGAGGTCCTGCAAAGGATCTCCTGGACTTCAGGGTGATGTGTCAGATCAGGAGGCAAAACAAAAGAAGGCAGGCCATGAAATCTATAGTTGTGACACAGTGGGCTGCCCTGGGCAGATGAGGGTCATGATTTACTGAAGCTGAGTGGTGGTAGCAAAAGTGTTAAAGTCACAATGAAAGACAGCTTCAAGAGCTGAGGGCTTGCTGGGGAGTGCTGGCAAACAAACCTGTCTGCCAGCCCAGAAGAGCAGGCAGCAGAGAGGACCTTAAACCGACTTGAGACAAGGTCCCAACCAACAGTGGACAAATGCTGTCAGACTCTTTTGATCAGTGCTAAAAGATGCTTGATGAATGTCTGGTGTGGAGCACCAACCCATCAGCAGTGTTAGAATATGAATAGCATATATTCTGAAAATCATATATGAAGGCAGACAGAATGTGAGCTCTCTGTTCTTGATTCTCTGACCTTCAACTTCCTCATCTGTAAAATAGGTGTTATAATAATAATTTCTACTACATGGGTTTGTTGTGGTAAAAAAGGGAACTTCATAACTAGAAGTATGTTTTACTGATGTTGGCTAAAATTATGTAGAGGAAATGTGTATATACTTTGCTTTTTTCTGATAATGCAAGAATGAGATGATTTATGTGGTAAAGATATTCCTGAAATGGTGTGAATATTTTCTTATGTCTTCCAGCTCTTTGATTTTAGTATATGTGCTGCTGAAGTGAGCCACCTTCCATCTCTTTGAGAAAGAACACTGTGACATATATATACCTTTTGATGATGTCTTTTCACTCTTTTGTCCTAACATACTAATTCTTTCTCTTATTAGATGCCGAAGAAGTAGAGTGTCCTGCTTTCCAAAGAAATTGTATGGGAAACAATAATTTTATAAGGAAACTTAGTGCCTCATTAGCAGGGGTTAAAATCTAATTACTTTTAAACAAGAAATCAACTTAGTGAGATGCTGGCATATGGTACTGTTCGTGTATTTGTACACCCCATCTGCTTACCTCCGCCTACAATATCCTCCTCTGCCTTCCTCTCACCTGGGACCACAGCTCTTTGTTAAAGATAGTGTAAGTGGCTGGCTGGCCAAGGTTTTGCAAAATGTCTTATCTTTAAAATGAAGACATTTTTTGAAAATAATTCCTTATATTTTCTGGTAATATTCTCTTTTAAAAGCACTATGTTTACACTATTTATTATAAGGTTCCTTAAATCAGTTATCTAATTACTCAATCTTGTTTAAAACTAAGATTGCTTCAAGCTCATGCAAAATTAATGGTATGTTATTTCCAGTAACCATTCATTATATTAGTTTTAAATATGATTTATTTGAAAAAATATAATCAGGAGACAGGATAATACCCGAAAATTCTTATGACATTGAAGAGAAACATCTGACATGTTTTGAGTTTCTCCTTTTAAAAATAGGAGCAGAGTGGAGCTGTCATCTATGAAAGATAAAGATCATTCACTGGAAAGGACTGCGGTTTGTAACTATTTGGCAAAAAGATTTATGAAATCTAAAAACTAGGAGAAAGAACAGAGAAAATCAATCACATATCCTCTTTACTGCTTGCAAGTTTGCTTGGAGATTTTATGGGCTGATTTTAAAAGACTAATTTTCAGTTGACAAATCAAAAGGACATATATTTGTGATATATGATATTGTATTTTGAAATATGCCTACATTGAAGAGTGGCTAAATCAAGCTAAGTAACATGTGTTACCTCACATACTTATCAGTTATTTGTGGTGAGGACACTTAGAATCAACTTTCTTAGCAAGTTTCAGGTATACGATATATTATTACTAACCATAGTCAGCATGTTGTGCAATAGATGTCCTGAACTTATTCCTCTAACTGAAAGTTTTGGTCATTTGATCAATATCACCCCAATTTTTCTTGATGTCCCAGTCCTTGATAACCACCATTTAATTCTCAGACCTTCTGGCTTTCACTTCTTAGACTTCATATATAAAGGAGACGTGAATGAACTTCAAAATACAAAGGAAAACATGCTTCTCCTACTCCTTTTGCTCAGGAAAGGGTAGAAATGGTCCTGACAAGGAAGTAATGAATAAACCCTTGAGGTTGAGAAGATTTGAAAAAGCAAGGCTGATGACATCTTTGATGGGTTTCACCATTGTTTTTCACTGGACCTGGTCCAATTTCTCCGCAGGTTTGAGCAGACAAAAGAAAGGCTAGAGACTGTTATGTCTCAACTACCATGTCTATACTGTTTGATTTCCTTCAACCTTTGCAGAGCAAATCACCTCTTCAGAGGTGGTCTGAACCTACACTGTATGCCCATGGACAGGTTGGTGCAGCTATAAATTGCTTCTAATTGGGCAGATGCCACCCACTCACTTCTTTCATCCAATCTTTTCCAGAATCTTGTTCTTACTGGTCAATTACGAGTACCTGCTTGATGTTATGACTCCTTGTCCTTAAATGTTGGTCCTAAATTATCACTGCCAACTAGATATAAGAATGTTGATTTTTCAGCTTGCTTGACTTTTATGTCATTTATCTGTGTCCTTTTCATGGAATAAATTGAAAGATTTAAAAACTACATTTTATATTTACAAAACAAACATTTTTCACACGCAATAACCTACGATTACCTCTTGTAGTTATCCTAAAGTTTTGTCTCATTACATCCAACATTTTGCCATGAGTTTGCCTTTCAGGAATTTGGAAGGCTGCACAATGAACTTGATTTTTAAATCACTCCAGCTTTAGGGTCTTAAAATTGTACAATTAACAATAGCACAAATGTCTCCAATTAAGAATAAAGCAGAATCAAATATTTTCCATGCTCTTGTACAGAAAGAGTTATGAGGCTTTATTTGACTCTGAAAAATCTCATAATAAGTGCCTGTCACATTATCAATAGGGCAAAAAGCAGGGACTGGGGATTTAGCTCAGTGGTTCTGCCACCTGCCTTACAAACACAAGCACCTGAGTTTGATCCCTGGTACAAAAAAAAGAGTGGGGGGGCAAAAAGTAAATGTAAATTTACTTTATATTTTTTTTGGGGGAAGGCCAATGTGAATTACAAGAAAAGACTGAAGCATAGTATAATGCAAATAAAGTGACTTAACTTCACTTTTAATATATAAGGCAAATGGATTAAAGCTTTAATGACAGTGATGATGATGGTAATATTAAAGTTACAATGGCTAACACTTACATAGTGTTCATTGTCTTTCAGCCTGTACTCTGAGAGCTGTCTGTATAATGTGTCAGCTGATCATCACAGCATCTTCTTGAGGTGGTACCATTGTTATTCACATTTTCTAGAGACTAGAAAAATGATATCCAGCAGGTGAAGTAACTCCCTCAAGAGGTTAAATAATTTGCATAGAGAGCGATGGTATTTAGAAACCTTACTTTAAACAAGTTAATACTTATTTTTATTTGTTTATTTTTAATACTTATTTTAAAATGAGCAATAGAAATGCCTTACTTTGGCTGTAGGTAAAGTGAAATAAACAGGCATTTGAAAGACCCAATTTTGGTTGGATATATATATATATATATAT